>NC_090382.1:60199776-60521651 GCF_036365525.1 Heterodontus francisci
TCTGCCCATGTGACCCTTCGTCCTTTTCTGCATTTTTCTTCTTCACTAATTCTCCCGTAAGCCTATCAATAAAACAAATTATGTCTCCTCACCCATGGAATTTGGTTTAAAGAAAACATCTGTTAATTTCAAAATGAATTTATGATTATCTGGAGAATAAATTGATCACATATTTTAAATTTTAAATAAACTCTGCTGTGTGACTACTGCTTTCAAAGATGCTAGAGAATTATTATGGAGGCGTAGACCCAATAACAAACAGAATTTGTTGTTTGTTTACCTGGACATGTTACCAAAACTCGAAGATTTGTCCCAGCATTCCTTCAATATCCTTCCTTATTTTTAAGGATCCTTGGATGCATCTTATCTAGACCCTGAGATTTATTTACATTGAGGTTGCATAGCTGCCCTGCAGTTATTAGTGTCACAATTTACCTCTGAAATACCCTCGAGCTCCCTTTCGATGTCAAATAAGTTCCCTGTCTTTTCCATGGTGAAACCGGAGTAATAGTTTTTACCAAGTCAGCTATCAGGAAGGATTGAGCAGGCTTGGGCTTTCTTCTCTGGAAAAGAGAGGACCAAGTGGATACCTCATAGAGGTCTTTAAAATTATGTGGGCATTCTATAGATGGATGTGAAGAGACAGTTTCCATTTGTGGTGAGTCCAGAACAAGGGGGGCATAAGTGTAAGATAACGACTAACAGAGCAAATAATGCAGGAAGTTCTTTATACAGTGAATAGTGGAATGTGGAACTCACTGTCACATTTAGAAGGAAACTTGATGAATACATAAGGGAAAAAGGAATATAGGGCTGTGGGAGCAAGGCAAATAGGTAAGTAAAGTGGGAGGAGGCATGCATAGAGTATAAACACCAGCATAGACCAGTTGGACTGAAAGGCCTGTTTCTGTGTTGTAGGTTCCATGTAATTTGTAATTTAAACATATTCATATTGCAAAATATTGTTTTCATTTTATCAGTAATTGTCATATTAATTGATTTCTAATATTCATATTGCTATTTTATTTTATTCATTTATTTTATTTAGAGATACAGCACTGAAACAGGCCCTTCAGCCCACCGAGTCTGTGCCGACCATCAACAACCAATTTATACTAATCCTACACTAATCCCATATTCCTACCATATCCCCACCTGTCCCTATGTTCCCCTACCACCTACCTATACTAGGGGCAATTTATAATGGCCAATTTACCTATCAACCTGCAAGTCTTTGGTGGTGGGAGGAAACCGGAGCACCCGGCAAAAACCCACGCAGACACAGGGAGAACTTGCAAAGTCCGTACAGGCAGTACCCAGAATTGAACCCGGGTCGCTGGAGCTGTGAGGCTGCGGTGCTAACCACTGCGCCACTGTGCCGCCCTTATGTCCCTAATAAAGAGAAAACAAGATGTGGCCATTGCGTTGTTGCTTCCTACCAGAAGTAAAATGAAAAGTAAAGTATTTTGTGAGCTGTCAGTTGGATCATGATGAAGGTTTTGATCTCCAATGAGAGTTCTTGGATGAAATGTGCAAGAAGATGATCTATTAAATGCATATGAGGCATGATCAGACTTTGAAAAATTTCAGAAAACATGATTGTTCAATATTATGAACTTTAGTTGATTGTATAAAAGATTGACAACATTTACTTTTGAGATCCCTGCTTCAGTGCTAGCATTTAAATTATTAGATTGTGCTAAGTTGTTGCATATGGAGAGGCTCTTTCTTTTAACTGGTGTTCAGTTGGATCTAATGTCTGCTGCCTTGAAAAATATCCTCGGAAGCAGATACTGCTAAATGATGCAGGTGTGGTTGATGAAGAGTCTACGAGGTTAATAGAAGAGATTAGTGAAAGGTGTGAAATCTGTAAAAGGTATCGGAGGATGTTACCACATCCTATTGTAAGCCTTCCATTTGGCACAAGATTTTAACGAGGTCATTAAATGGGACATTCCACGGTGACACAAAGAAAAGAGGACTCAACGATTGCCAGATTTTGAAATTGTCCAGATACTGGATGCAGGCATCAGTACAATGGAAGAGTTCCAAACAGATGGAATTAGAATGAAAGCATCGTTAGCAGATCTGGCTATTACAGCAGAAGATAGAATTGGAACAGCAATAATAGGCAAATAAATCCCAGGAATGCCCAAAGAACAGTTAGTAAGTGCTTTAGGTGTGGCTCAAAGTATCATTATGTGATGAATTACCCAAAGCAGTAAGATAGGGTCCTTGAAATGAAGCATGACAAAGAGAATGCTGAGGAAGAAGATGAAAATAATGATGAATCCAAATGATTTGTACTAGTCACAAGCAGTTTTAGTTCTGTGATGACTGTGTTAGTAGCAGACTTGTTCAACTGTGTTGTGCTGGATAGTTCTTGCACTTAGACAATATATGGAACAGATTGCTTAAAATGTTATCTAGATTCACTAAGTAGTGAGTATCGAGGCAAGGTTAAGGATTATGAAAGTACTACTTGCTTTAAGTTTCGTGATACCAACATGTTGAGGTCACTAAAGAGAACTGTAATTCCATATAAAATAGCTGGAGTAAGCCATTTTAATCAGCATTGATGTGGTCTCTGGTGAGATACCTATGCTGTTGATTAAACCTTCTATGAAAAAAGCACAAATGAAACTTAGCATGGAGCATGATTAAGGCAATTACTTTTTGGAAAGTCAGTGGAGATGCAGTTCACCCAATCAACCTTAACAAAACCAGATGTTTCTTGTCAGAGTGTTAGACAAGTATTAATGGCACCAGGTGATTAGAATCAGATGGGAAAAAAAGCAGATTGTCTTAAAGTTGCATTGACAATTTGCTCACCCTACTTGTCAAAGGTTAAAAATGCTGCTAAAAGATGTAGGTGTGGTTGTTGAAGAGTATACAAGGCTAATAGAAGAGACTAGTGAGAAGTGTGAAATCTGTAAAAGGTATCGGAGGATACCGCCATGTCCTATTGTAAGCCTTCCATTTGACACACGATTTTTAACAAGGTAGTTGCCACGGATTGAAAGGTATGGAACAAATGCAGAAACATTTTTGTTGTACATTTTATAGACCTAACAATCAGATTTAGTCTTTCTACAATAATACTTAGTAGGGACTAAAGGGTGAATACAGACAAAATTATGGTGAAATGGATAAGAAACAGACTTGAGGCAGTAGCTAAGTTTCTGACTGATAATGGAGGGGAAATTGCCAATGACAAGTTCAGTGACATGTATAAACAAGAACATTATGGTCATGACACCGCAGCTGAACATCCTGTCAGCAATGGACTCTGTGAAAGGAATCTTGCAGTGATCGATGAAATGCTGCATAAAATCTTAGCTGATCAACCAGACTGCAAGTTGACATCCACTCTAGCACGGGCGATTTATGAAAATAATTCACTCCAGATGGTTGCAGGGTATAGTCCCTATCAATTGGTCTATGGTAAAACCCAAATTGTCCTTTGTGCTGTGAAATAGTCCTCCTGCTCTCGAAGGGACTACAATTAGTACAATTTTTCTGCACATTTGAATGCATTACATGCAGGGAGACAGGCTTTCATCAAGTATGAGATCTCGGACAAAATTCTGAGAATGCTGATGAATTGTATAAGACCATCTGAGACAGAATTTAATTTGGGAGATTTGGTGTATTATAAAAGAGAGGGTCACAAGCAATGGAAAGGCCCTGGTAAAGTAATCTGTCAGGATAATAAGACAGTACTTATCAAACAGGGCAATTAAATTATTAAGGTTCATTCCTCACAATTAATCAGGATTAATTCCAAAATCTCAGACTCCGAGCAGTTGATATCACTAAATGAGACACCTTGTACCTCAAATGCTCATGTGTTTGTGATGAAGGTCCTGCGAAAAAGAATACGGTAGATCGAGGACTGGATAGTGGTAATGTGAGTGATCATGACACACAGAACAGAGCTATCGCATCCAAAGGCCAAATGCCCGGGTGAGAAAGGGGTCTAGGGGTTCCCTCTCAGCCTATTCCTGGTTTGGCCGTACAGGGTTTAAGTATTAAATCACTGTGTTTTTAACCTCCCCTCAGTGAATCCTTGTTCACTGCTCTCCAATTGTAATGGCAAAGAAATCAACCAGACAGGTTTTCTTAGATTTGAACAAAGTGTAAATTTATTAACCTTAAAACTCTAATTTGGTTGAAATTACTAAATATATGCAACACGACCACACTAGCATGCATACGCGATAAACACACATGCAGAGAGAGACAGAAGAGGAGAAAGAATCAAGGGAAAGGTTTGAAGCAATAGCTGGAGTTCATTTACTGTCTTTTGAGTTCAATGTAAAATCCTTGATTGCAGTTAAATCTTGCCGTCTCGTTGGGGCCCAGTGCGCTCTTTCAAACTTGTTTCGACGGTTTTCTGTCTTGGCTTAGTTTCTTCTGTGTGTCCCTGTCTTTGCGTGAGAGGGAGACAGAGAGAGACAGGGAGAGATGCTCTCTCTTCAAGTTCAGTTGCAGTCTCTGCTTTTCATGAGAGAGAGAAAGCCAGGGAGAGACCACCCTTCTCTTTTGTTTTCAAATTGTAGTCATTTTTTTTTAGTCCAGTAGAGTTTAAAATTAATGTTCCATATGACAAAATTAATATGCCACATTCTTGGCAGTTAGGGTTTCCATCACACCCAGTGGAATGAAATGCGATTTTTAGAAGAGCATTTCTTTAAAAAAAAAAGGCCTGAGAGAAGAGTAAGTCAAGAAAACACACATGCATCTCTCTCATTCATTCAGAAATCATTTCTCATGCCTCTTCTTGGCAGGCGGGGTTTCCATCACACTGTAGAGAGTACTCGTCCAGACTAAACCTATGTAATATTACTCCTAGTTGTACATGTACAGCATAGTCATCAATAAAGAACACACATTATGTATTAATCAATCCATTATGTGAAGTTTGTGCTTGTGTATAGTCAACACTAGCACAAGGAGAATAAAATCTAACAGTTCCAACAGACATAAAAGTGCAAGTAGAGACTGTAGTTTGAATAGATTACACAATGAAATGAAGGCTACAGTACAGTCTCAGAACAGAACTAGAAGCAGAAGTCCTCATGACTGTGAAGTTTTGGTGGCTGCCAATAAACTTGAGGATAAACTAATAAGAGACAAAAAAAAAAGGAATTAGATAGTTGGAGAGCATTTGGAGTTTATTCTGAGGTACCAAATGAGGGGCAAGCAGCCTTGTCACATATGTGGACTTGTACTGAAAAGGTCCTTTCAGATGGGACTTATAATGCTAAAGCGAGGCTAGTTGCTTGGGGTTCAGAAGAGTGACTGGGTGATACACATGTTAGGATGAACCCTGCCACAGTTGGAAAAGTAATCTTGAAAATGTCACAGCTCTTTTAGATCTTTTGTCCACATATTCAAACAAGTGTAGATCAATCAACATAAAAGCCACATTTCTGCAGGGTGATACTTTTCAGAGAGAAGCATTTCTGGAACCACCCAAAGGGCAGCGGATGCAGAAGTGAAACTATGGATACTAAACAAATATGATTGTGGCCTGAATGATGCTTCCAGGGAGTGGTACTTTTCAGTGAGATCTGTTTTGCTGAAAATAGGTTGTCTTCAACTAAAAGCAGATCGCACAATGTGTTATTGCTAGCATAAAAGTAAACTTTCTGGCATCTTTATGATGCATGTTAATGATTTCTTATGAGGATTTTGAGAAATATGTTATGAATCAGATTAGAGTAGAATTTAAAATTGGGAGTCAGAATTGTGGAACTATTACAAATATTGGTTTTGATATCAAGCAGAGTAGGCCTGGAATAACTTCCAGTCAACAATCCTATTTAGAAAGTGTTACTCCCATCCTGGTTAAATATCACAGAAAGATGATGTTATATCTAAAGAGACAGAGTAATTGAGAAGCTTGATTGGTCAGTTGAACTGATTGTGTACTCAGACTAGACCAGATGCTAGTTTTGATGTGTTGAAGTTAAGTACTACAATGAAACACCTTAAAGTCAAGAATGTTTCAAGGGCAAATAAAGGATTAAAAATAATTAAATAGGGGAAATGTGTATTCAACTTTTCATCCTTCAGTGACCCAAAGAACATGAAACTAGTAATTTTTAACAATGCTTCACATGCTAATCTTCCTGATAGATATTTGAGTATAGCTGGTTTCATAATATTTCTTATAGGTGAAATGGAAAATATCCTTCAGCTTGGGAAACTAAGAAAATAAAAGGGGTTGTTAAAATTATTTTAACTGTCAACTCATTGGCTCTTGTGGAGGCAGTGGATATGGGATTCTGTTTGCCGCATATTTTCATTGAGATTCTATACAAAATGAGTACTGGAGATTATGAATATTATGTAGATAATCAATCATTGTGGGATAATATACACTCTACAAAACATGTGAGTGAGAAAAGGTTATGAATTGACCTTGCTGGCTTGAAACAAATACTGGAGAGAAAGGAAATCTCTAAAATTAAATGGGTGGATGCATGTCATCAACTGTCTGAGTGTTTTACAAAAATAAATTCTTGTACAAAGAAATTATTAGAGGTCCTCGCGGAGGGGTGTCTCACAATGTAATGCTTTTTACAGACTATGGACTTTTTTGATTTGTTTTGAAATTTTGGTTGTGCATATTAACTCTAATTTTTAATTGGTTAATTGTATATTAATTCTGTTTAATTGTATGCAGTTGGAGGACATTAATTGGGGTTTCACTGGAGCACATATAAAGGGACACTTACTGAAACTGTGGTGTGGTTGCGTAAGGAGATGTATGCTTCTAATAATTAACTCTAAATAAATGTTAGACTGAATAAAGATTGGCTCCAATACTATCTTTCACCAACTGGCTTTCTGCAATAGAACATCAATGTAACCTTTTTGAGTTTTCTAAGCCACCTCATCTTACATTATTTTGGTTCTTATATTTCAGAAGACTCTGATAGATGAGTCTCATTTCCTCGAATTTTCAAGAGTATCTATCCTTGCTTTGAGATCTAGGAAAAATTTTGGTGACGTGCAAACAAACTACAAATCTTGGTTGGTAAGTGATATTAGCTCTGCACCTCCATAATCATTTTCTTCAGTCTTTGAAAGCAGTAAAGCCACAATACACTTTATTGCATGTTTAAAATATAAAATCAATTTATTAAACAATTAATGTGATTAATTTAGCTGATATAGTAGTTGTATATTTATTGTTGAACATCTTTTATCCACCTCCATTAGATAAAATAATAAAACTCGAGGAACGGCATTCGGCTTTGGCCCCTCGGTCCCTACAGCTCAGGCGCAATCTGTGTGCCAAGGTTTCATGACAGAGGCAGCCCCTGAAATGATGCAGGTGTGACAGCCTGTGGGGGAGCCCCACGGGCACCTCCAAGACGAATATGGAAGCCATGGGCATCTCAGCCAGACATATAGAGTAGGGAACAGGCTGCCACCATCTCATCCTCTGCCACAGGGTAGCACTCCATAGAAGTGGTAGGGAGAGGAAGGCACCACACCATTGAGTTCACTTATTGGGTCATCTGGGTGCTATTGTCTACATCTGTTTGTTATTTTGTTTGCATCACAATATAACTTCTTTACATCATTGCTCTGACAGGTGTGTTGTTGATGTCTGCTCTCAGAACGGGGATGTAGCATTGTGGGGCAGGAGGTGGGGACATGTGGCCCTGGAAATGTTATGTTCCCATGCCTTGTGATGTTGGACAATGTTGGTGGAGGAACACTCAATCTGCAAGCTCATGGCTGGCAGTGGGACCTCACAGTTAAGGATAAAATAGCTCTCTATGCTGGAAGGTTAGTTTAGGAGTCATCAACTGCAGAGGCTCAGGGGCAATCAGATGAAGTGCTGCTGAATCAGCGTCACCCTCACTGCCATACCAGCCTGCAGTTCACCCTAAGGTATTGGACAGCATTGACAGGTGTCCTCTATTGCCTGGGCACCAGCCACCTCTTGAGCGATCCCTTCCTCCTCCTCTTCCTCTTCCCAGTCCTCCTCTGAGATGGAGTTGCATTCCAGCTCCACATCTTCATCCATCTCCAGGCCTCTTTGCAGTGTCATGTTGTGCAGGAACACTCTGGCTGGCTCGTACTGGAGGGCACCGCCTTACCGGTCAAGGCATTGAAAGCACAGCTTCAAGATGCTGATGGTCTGTTCAATGCAGGTCCATGTTAGTAGGTGGCACTGGTTATAGAACCTCTCTCCATCCATGTCTGGCTTTCAGACCGGTATCAGGAACCACCTCTTTAGGGGATAACCCTTATTCCCCAGCAGACACCCACAGTCTGGATGTGGGTCTGAAGAGATGCGGCACCTGGGACTCCCACAGGATAAAGGAGTTATGACAGCTGCCTATGAACTGGGCACAGACCTGCAGGATTTGCTTCCTGTGGTCACAAACTAGCTGGACATTCAATGAGCGGTAGCCCTTTCTGGTCAGGAATCTGAGTGGTTGGTCTGTCGGTGCCTTGATGGCTACATGGGTGCAATCGAGGACGCCCTGGACCTGAGTGAATCCATCAATGACAGTAAAGCCCAAAGGCCTCTGTGGCTGCTATGGTCCATCTGTGTCAAAGTGGATGTAGTCCCCCAGCCTCCTGAATATGGCATCCATGACCTGTCTGATGACGTGATGAGCTGCCAACTGCGAGATACCACCTAGGTCCACAGATGATCCCGGGAACAACCTGGTTGCATAATAACTCAGGGCGACTGTGACCTTGATGGCTGCAGCTATGGTGCCGCTATGGGGCCCGTGAGGCCTCAGATCATTGTGGATCAGAGCACAAAGGTCCGAGACCATCTGCCTAGATAGGTGTAGCCTTCCACACCACTGGCGCTCTATGATTTGCAGGTAGCTGACTCTTAGGCAGTAGACACAATGTCTTGGGTAGTGCCTTCTTCCCCTTACAGCCTCCTGCTGTCCAGGATGATGCATCTGCGAAAGTTCATCCTGGCTGCTCAGTCTAGTGTCAGAGCAGCCTGTTCTCATTTCACCTCCCTCAGCTGGGCTTCATGCATCCACCAGGCCATCCTCTGCAAACCTCAGCTGCCCATGTTATACCAGCGGGCTCACGCCACTCTCCAGATTCCTATTGTTGTGGGACAACCTCAAGAGTGAACCACCTTAAGAAGCTGTAAGTGAAGGTCACCGGAGAAAATGATACATGACCAGAGAGTTGTGGGTGTAGCTCGACAGAGTGAGATGTTCTTAGATGTGGCTCATGCAGTGATCTTTTATATATTTTTCCATATGTTCTAGTGAGGTTATAATAAAATCTATATTTTCTTTGGATGTTACTTCTAGTCCTGTGAGTCTTACAATAGTTATCAAAGAAACGAGTCGTATTACACCTACCACTCACCACTGAGAAAAGTAGGTCTTACAGCTCCAGCAGTGGCTACTCTGTGGCACTTTTGGAGCAGCTGAGCTTTATTTTAGGCCTCTGTGTTATATATTTGTATACTATCTGTAAAGTGCTAGGAACTAGTTGTTATGTGTAAGTGTTTCAGTGGGGCCACATTCATGGCTGCACTGGAGAGTCATGTGATATGTAACAGAAAACCAGCCTGGCCAATCCTACAGCAGGCAGCATGGTGGTTGAACAAATAAATGAAAAACTCAAGCCTTTACAAGTTTAAAGTGTGATTATTTCCAACATTTGGGAACCAGAAAACAACAAGAAGATGTAACATGGTGGTAGTGAGCATCTGTGAGTAAACCTAAAGGAATTAGATTAGGAAAATTGACCCAAATTAGTGCCAGAGAGAGAGAAAGAAAAAACTGAGTGACTCAAGCGAAAACAAAAAACGAAATGTCAGGGGGACAGGAATGATTACACAGCTACAGCCCATAATGAATTGGGAAGCTGATGATGTCATAGAGGCATTTGAGAGGTTTAAACAAAAGTGCAGATTGACATTCAGTAGTTTCCTAAAGGCACTAGTGAAGAGGAGAGGGTCAGCTATATCCTTCTGTGGGCAGAAGATGAAGGATTACATTTATTTAACAACTGGGACCTAAGTGAAGAGGACAGCAGAAACCCAGACAAATTTTTTGAAAGATTCAGCACCAATCTCCTGCCAAAATCAAATTATTGGATATACTGATACGAATTTCAAGACCTCAGATAGGAACTAGGTGAGCCAATTGACAATTTTGTAATAAGGTTGAAAAATGCAGCCAGAAAATATAAATTTAAGGACACAGATGAAAGGCTGATAGATCATCTCATTTGGGGTTCTGCACATCCTGAAGTACAGAAAGCTCGAATCGGAAAGGACAAGCTCACAATATCACAGGCAGTAGACACTACCAGAGCACATGAAGCCATGAGCACTCAGATGAAGACACTGACTACCCAAATGGCTAGCCTTCAGTTAAGCCAAGAGAAAGGCAGCAGGGTTGAATCAGTGAAACAACAATGAAATAATGTATACCAGACAGAGAGAAAGATGTGCAGGATCTGTGGGTGACCACAGGAACTGACAGACAGAAGGAACTGTCCCACATATGGATCTATCTGCAGAGCTTGCAGAAAGACCAATCACTTGGAAACAATGTGCAGAACTAGGCAAGAAGGTGGTAGACGAGTCACCAGAGCCAGAGTAACAGGGCAAATGAGTAGTGAAAGAAACCAAAACATCCATACCCTGGAAGATGACAATGGGTTTGAGATCATGAGAGACATAGGAACCATACAACTGCATGAAATGTCTGGGTGTGACAGTTCCCAGAGAAAAGAAATTCACACAATCATTCAGATCAGGAAGAGGGTGAGAAACAAGCCCACAATGATAAATCTGAAGCTGAAGATTGATACTAGAGCGCAGAGTAACATCATCCTATACAGACTATACCAGAAGATCTTTCCTGAAAATTTGGAGGAAAATGGTTATCCAAAGAAAGATGCTCTGAAACCAAACAATGTCATGCTAACAGCATATAGGGGAACTGAAATTTGACAGCGAGGAACAACCCAAATCAGAGGGACACACAAAGGAAAAGCTGTTAACTGTATGTTCTACGTCACTGAAACAGATGGTCCTGCTATCCTGGGGTTGAGCAGTTACAAAGAGCTGCAGATTATCTCAGTAAACAATGAGGCGAAGGAGACGACACTGAGGTTGAAGACAGTACACATTCACGGCTGCACTGGAGAGTCATGTGATATGTAACAGAAAACCAGCCTGGCCAGTCCTACCGCTGGCAGCATGGTGGCTGATCAAATAAATGAAAAGCTCAAACCTTTCCAAGTTTAAAGTGTGATTATTTCCAACATCTGGGAAGCAGAAAACAACAAGAAGATGTAACACTCTGCATCATGTTAATCAGCCCTTCCCATAGCTTTCATGGCCATTGTTCACGTCCTCTAAACCCTGCCGTGTTTCAGACATGGCGGTTTCCCCATACCCTTCCATTAAAAATCACAAACTGCTACTGACGAACCTGTTACTGAGCTCCACAATGAGCTCAACAGGCTATTAATTGGAAGCACGTGGTCTTCCTGTTCTGTCGCTCCTGATGTCCCTTTAAAAATTGCTTCGCATTCCGGAGGCGGCAGGACCTGGTGCCTTCCTCCGAGAATGCGATCTTCAAATCGCATGTGCACCTACTTCCACTCCCAACGGGCTTTGAAAATCCAGCCCCATGTATTTACATTTCCTCTCAAACACATTACCAGGGAGAACACAACAACAAACTTTGTATTAAAAACAGAAAGCGCTAGAAATACTCAGCTGGTCTGGCAGCATCTGTGGAGAAAGAAACAGAGTTTACGTTTCAGGTTTGTGACATTTCATCAGAACAATCTTTGCTTTCTTGACTGGATTTTCCTAAAAGAAACCATCTGTTGTCAGGTAACTGCAAGACTGTAAGCAAAGGAAAATGGAACGGTGGAGGGCATTCCATTGCTCCAAAATAATTTCAGAGACCTGTCAAGCAACTGATCAGTTCCTCCATTAACCCCACCACCTCATCCCCTTCCCATGGCACCTTCCCCTGCAATCGCAGGAGGTGTAATACCTGCCCATTTACCTCCTCTCTCCTCACTATCCCAGGCCCCTAACACTCCTTTCAGGTGAATCAGCGATTTACTTGTACTTCTCTCAATGTAGAGTACTGTATTCACTGCTCACAATGTGGTCTCCTATACACTGGGGAGACCAAACGCAGACTGGGTGACCGCTTTGCGGAACACTTCCGCTCAGTCGGCAAGCAGGACCCCGAGCTTCCGGTTGCTTTCCATTTCAACACTCCCTCCTGCTCTCATGCTGACATCTCTGTCCTGGGATTGCTGCAGTGTTCCAGTGAACATCAACGCAAGCTCGAGGAACAGCATCTCATTTACCGATTAGGCACACTACAGCCTGCTGGACTGAACATTGAGTTCAATAATTTCAGAGCATGACGGGCCCCCCACTTTACTTTTATTTTTAGTTATTTTTTCTTTTTTCTATTTTATATTTTTTTGTGTTTATTTTATTTTATTTCATCTTAGTTTGTTCAGTTTGATACCCACTTTTTTTTCATGTTTGTACTTGCGTCTGTTCAATTTTCAGTCCGTTAACACCCTATCTGTACTAATGCTTTGTCTTTCAATACACCATTAACATTGTTTGCCTTTGCTCCATGACCTTCTGGGCAGCTATTCTGTGACCTTGTCCTATCTACACCTTCTCCTTTGTTATCTCTTGCCCCACCCCCACTTTACTGCTTATAACCTTTTACATTTCTAATATTTGCCAGTTCTGAAGAAGGGTCACTGACCTGAAACGTTAACTTTGCTTCTCTCTCCACAGATGCTGCCAGACCTGCTTAGTATTTCCAGCATTTCTTGTTTTTATAACTGATCTGTTATTGTGCAATGAGAAAGCATTAATGACTAACCTTGTACGAAAGGGGTTTCTATGGAAGAGTGACCATAATATGATATATTATATTGACTTTGAAAGTGATTTAGTTAAGTCCAAAACTAGGGTCTTAAATCTAAACAAAGCAAACTATGTAGGTATGAGGGGTGAGTTGGCCAAGATAGATTGGGAAACTACATTAAAAGATATGATGGTAGACAAGAAATAGCTAGCTTTTAAAGAATTAAGACATAATTTGCAATAACTGTACATTCTGTTAATGCATAAAAACCCCACACAATGTAGTTAAACTGTGGCTAACAAGAGGAGTTAAAGAAACCATTAGATCAAAGGAAGAGGCTTATAATGTTGCCAAAAAGAATAGTAAACCTGAGGATTGGGAGGACTTTAGAATTCAGCAAAGGAGGACCAAGAAATTTATTTTGGAGATACAGCACTGAAACAGGCCCTTCGGCCCACTGAGTCTGTGCCAACCAACAACGACCCATTTATACTAATCCTACATTAATCCCATATTCCCTACTATATCTCCACCATTCTCCTACCACCTACCTACACTAGGAGCAATTTACAATGGCCAATTTACCTAACAACCTGCAAGTCTTTGGCTGTGGGAGGAAACCAGAGCACCCGGTGAAAACCCACGCGGTCACAGGGAGAGCTTGCAAACTCTGCACAGGCAGTACCCAGGACGGAACCCAGGTTGCTGGAGCTGTGAGGCTGTGGTGCTAACCACTGCACCACTTGATAAGGAAAGTGAAGGAGAATATGACAGTAAACAAGCTAGAGACATAAAAACAGAATATAAACATTTCTAAGGGTTTGTAAATAGAAAGAGATTAGTGAAAGTAAATGTGGGCCCATTAGAGGCAGCGACAGGTGAAATTATAATGGGGAATAAAGAAATAGCAAATACTCTGTATCTGTCTTCACTGTAGAAGACACAAGAGACATTTGGAAATAATGGGAAACCAAGGGTCTAGCAAGAATGAGGACTTGAAGAAATCAGTATAAGTACAGAAATACTACTGGAGGAATTAATGGGAGTGAGTGGTGACGAATCCCCTGGATATGATAACCTGCATCCTAGGTTTTAAATGAGGTAACTGCAGTGATAGTGGATGCATTGGTTTTGATGTTCCAGAACTCCTTATATTCTAGAACAGTTCCCAAGGATTGGATGGTAGCAAACATAATCCTGATATTTAAGAAAGGAGGGAGAGAGAAAATGGGGAACTATCGGCCAGTTAGCCGAACATCAATAATAGGCAAAATGCTAGAATCTATTCTTAGGGAGGTGGCATCAGGGTATTTAGAAAATCATAATGTGATTAAGCAGATTAAACACAAATTTATGAAAGGGCATTTGTATTAACACATTTGTTAAGAGTTTCTTTCCAGATGTAGCTAGTAAGTTAGAATGGGGGAACCAGTGGATGTCGTGTATATGTATTTTCAAAAAAGCATTCGCTAAGGTGCTACACAAGAGGTTATTATACAAAATTAGGACTCATGATATTGCAGCTAGTATATTAGCATGGATTGAAGATTAGTTAATGGACAGAAAATAGAGTAGGAATAAATGGGACATTTTTGGATTGGCAGGCTGTAACTAGCAGGGTACCACAGGGATCAGCTCTTGGGCCATAGCTATTTACAATCTATATTAATGACTTAGATGAGGTGCCTGAGTGTACGTTCAGGTTTGCTGCTGATAACGTTAGGCGGGAACATAAGTTGTGAGGAGGATGCAAAGAGGCTGCAGAGGGACATAGGTTGGTGAGTGGGCAAGAATATAGCAGATGGAATGCAATGTGGCAAAGTTATCCACTTTGGTAGGAAAAAGTAAAAAAGCAGATTTATTTTTTGAATGGTGGGAGACTGGAAAATGTTTGCATTCAGAGAGATCTGGGCATCCTTGTACAGAAATCACAGACAGTTAACATACAAGTAAGCAAGCAATTAGGTAGGCAAATAGTATGTTAGCTTTTTTAACAAAGGGATTGAAGTAAAAGAGTAAAGAAGTCATACTACAATTATGCACAGTATTGGTGAGGCCACACCTATAGTGCTGTGTACAATTTTGTTCTCCTTGTCTAAGGAAGGACATCCTTGCCCTAGAGGGAGTGCAACAAAGGTTTAATAGAGTGATTCCTGGGATGAGAGGATTGTCCTATGAGGAGAGATTGAGTAGACCAGGTTAATCTTCCCTGGAATTTGGAATAATGAGAGGTGATCTAATGGAAAGATATAAAATTCTTAAGGGGTTTGAAAGGGTGGATGCTGAGAAAATGTTTCCTCTGGATGGGGAATCTAGAACATTGTTGTGTTATTGATTTCTCAACACAAATGTACCAAACCATCTGAGGCTGAATGGTAAGTTGAATGAAGGGTTCTTTATTACAAAATAACAGACTTACACACGAGCTCTAAGATACACGTGCTTACTATTGACTAACACTGCTCCAACTGCTATATCACATGTTGGCTTACATCGCTTCCTATGATGATGTATACTAAACTATTTACATATTCGACAGTATGTTTAATGACCGCAATTGTTGACAACGCGATCGGTAGGTGGCGCTGTTTTGGCACATGCGCAGATACAGCATGTGCCACGAAAACGTCACAGCCTGCGACTGTTGCAGCTGCCAGGACTAAAGATGGCGCTATTCAAAAAATCACAGAGATGAAACCTAACAAACACGTGGCAGAATATAATGGCCGGAGTGAGAGAGTGGAGCGGGCCGGGGAGATCAGCGCGGGGGCTGGGGAGATCAGCGCGGGGGCCGGGGAGATCAGCGCGGGGGCCGGGAAAGGCAGCACGGGGGCCGGGGAGAGCAGCGCGGGGGCCGGGGAGATCAGCGCGGGGGCCGGGAAAGGCAGCGCGGGGGCCGTGGAGAGCATGCGGGGGCCGGGGAGATCAGCGCGGGGGCCGGGGAGAGCAGCGCGGGGAGACCAGCGGCAGCGGTGCCGGGGAGGGGGGGGGGAGAAAGAGGGAGAGGGAGGGGGGGGGAGAAAGAGGGAGAGGGAGGGGGGGAGAAAGAGGGAGAGAAAGAGGGAGGGGGAGAAAGAGGGAGGGGGGAAGGGGGAGAAAGAGGGAGGGGGGAAGGGGGAGAAAGAGGGAGGGGGGAGGGGGAGAAAGAGGGAGGGGGAGAAAGGGGGAGAAAGAGGGAGGGGGAGAAAGAGGGAGGGGAGAGGGGGAGAAAGAGGGAGAGGGAGGGGGAGAGGGAGAGGGAGGGGGGGAGGGAGGGGGAGGGAGAGGGAGGGGGGAGAGAGAGGGAGGGGGGGAGAAAGAGGGAGGGGGGAGAATGAAGGAGAGGGAGGGGTAAGGAAGGGGGGAGGGGGAGAGCTGGGGGGAGAGGGAGGAAGGGGAGAGAGTGGGGGGGGGGAGCAGCGGAACGGAAGAGGAGTGCAGCAAAAGACTTACTGGCCAGTCCCTGGACCCGGTGACACCAAGGTCTTCGCACGCTCGCTCCCCGCGGCTCTCTACGGCCTCTCGCTTCCGGCCCACTCCATTCAGCCATTCCCTCCAGCTGCGGATGCCCAATCCAGTTGCTTTCTCCCCTACCCAGTTGCTTTCTCTACTTCTCCTCAGTACTTCAGGCATTGCAACTGTTTGGTCCCTGCATTTTGCATGCTCCCTCTCCCCACCCCTCCCCGCACTCCCCACCCCTCCCCCTCTTCAAACACCCCTCCCTCTGCCCCCCCACCATAGTTGAATATCTGAAGTGCAGTTGCAAAGTCGGGGAAATAGCATGCAAAACAAAACCTCAACAATTCTGGGTTTAATTATTGAAAAGTTTTATTAAGTTCATTAAGTATCCGAGGAACTGCTGTGCATGGATACATGAGTGTTGTGTCCAGCATTCCCATTAGACAAGCCGATTCTCTGCTATGCACAGCTGAAGAGATTGTTCCTGGAGAGCCTTGTGGTGAATAAAAGCTTGGCTCTCTATTCCACTACTGTATTGTCCATGTGAAGAAGGCAAAGTCACAAGAGTCTGAGCTCAGTCTATTCTTGGTGAATGTTCCCCAAGTGCATCCCAATGTGCATTCCGAATTCATCCATAAATGCAATGTTCCTTTCCACATCGTGATGAGCTCCGCAGCATGATCTAGTTGCCTTCGTTGCTTGAATGCTGACCTTAAGTCTCAAGGATTGTTTTCTCGACGGCATGTTTTACATGAAAAGAAATAAAGCAAATCAGAGTCAGAGCTTGCCTCCCTCCATCCACTGAAATTACTGTTGTGCGCACCTTTTTAAGTTCTGCAGTGAAGGCACCAATTGATAACGTCGCCAATGAAGCACTTATTACCCACCTCAGATGCAGGAATCAGCACATCCTTGCGTCCTCTCCCGCACTGCCTCCTTTGCTTGAATGCCGTCCTTAAGTGTCAAGGATTGTTTTCTCAAGAGCACGTTTTACATGAAAGAAAATAAGGAAAGAACATCAGTGTCAGAGCTTCCCTCCCTCCAATGAAATTACTGTTGAGCATGCTTTGTGTTCTGCGGTAAAGGCATGTACTGATAACACCGCCAATGAATCACTTAGTACCCACCTCAGCTGTAGGAGGCAGGATGATGTTACTGCCCCTATGTCGTGATGGTTCAATGCTGCTCTCAGGGAAAACATGAATGATGTGAGGGTGCTGGAAAAGAAGCACATTTCTTTTGGGCTATGAACATAAAGCTGGCCATTTAGCCCAGCAGTTCCCTGCCAGTGGTTATGTTACTCGTGCGTCTTTCCATCCATTCCCATTTAATCCTGCCTACGACTATCACCAGTTGTGTTCACAGCAAGAGCATTCACATTTCTGCTACCACTGGACACGGCATGCTTGTTTCTTTTAGTGCTCAGTCTCTTCTTGCTGAATGTTCCCCAAGTGCTTGACCCCTTTGGACGCCCTCTCTGCTTGACAGGCAGCAACTGGCAATTGCGGAGTCTCACAAGGCTCTGCATGGTTGTTTCAACGTCGGATGGGGTAACAGGTGGCTGTGTGTCCATGAGCACTGCCCTGATGGGTGTAGGAGCAGGTAACTGTGTGTCCATGTGCACTGCCCTGATGGGTGTAGGAGCAGGTAACTGTGTGTCCATGTGCACTGCCCTGATGGGTGTAGAAGCAGGTGACTGTGTGTCCATGTGCACTGCCCTGATGGGTGTAGGAGCAGGTAACTGTGTGTCCATGTGCACTGCCCTGATGGGTGTAGGAGCAGGTAACTGTGTGTCCATGTGCACTGCCCTGATGGGTGTAGGAGCAGGTAACTGTGTGTCCATGTGCACTGCCCTGATGGGTGTAGGAGCAGGTAACTGTGTGTCCATGTGCACTGCCCTGATGGGTGTAGGAGCAGGTGACTGTGTAACTGAGCAGCAAGGAGAGGGTACCGCAGGTAGGGGAAGTGGAGATTTGAACAGGTAGGCACATGTATGGTCCATCAGATCATTAGGCCAGGGGGTGAGACGCTCAGGATCCAGGGTTTGTGACACGTGACTGATGTCCAGCGCGCGGCCACCTCCATCCGAAGGTGCTTCCGGGCAATTGTTGGGCATAGTAAATGGCTCCATCTCATCAGCCAGTCCTTGCTGCCAGCGGAGAGTCTGTTGCCGCAGCCAGTCCAGTCTCCTCATGAATGCTGCCGTTCCACTCTGCAGAACGGCCTGTTGCAGCTGGTACAATTGATCTGAAAGCAAGTGGTATTTTTCATTGTGGCTGAGGGGCCTTGGCTGTTCCTCTGTAATCACAATGGCAGCAGCCATGCCTGTCGTCGTTGGTGTCTGAGATGCACGCCAGCGACAATTGGGGGCGAGCCTGTCCAAAGGCAGACCCAGATGCCTCTGCACAACAACAGCACGTTTGCAGGGCAACAAAGTCTGAATGGAGAAGATGCAGCTGCAGGTAGCCTGGCCATCATGTATCTGCAGTGTGTACTGTTTGGCGCCAGAAATCACAGTCACTGTGCCTTCATCCTGCTACATGCGGTGGCCCAGACAATGGAAATGTTTTCAGAGCAACTCACAACAAGGGCTGGAGAACATGCGGCGGCCCAGACAATGGAAATGTTTTCAGAGCAACTCACAACAAGGGCTGGAGAACATGCGGTGGCCCAGACAATGGAAATGTTTTCAGAGCAACTTACAAAGGCAGAGCAACTTACCTTGGAACAATCTCCTGTGTCAAATAAAAATGAAGCAAGTCTCCAAAACGAATAAATAATTCAGATAAGATGCCCGACGAAACCTCCGTTCCTTCCACTTTCAAAGTCGCGCCGAAGCTTTGACGCATGCGCAGAGGCCAAACTGGCGCGTCGGGAGGTTGACGAAATAACGCGATGACGTCATCTGCGCATGCGCACAACCTGACCGGCAGGTCGGACCGCAGCGCATGCGCAGAGATGAATAGACTGTGTGCGCATGCGCGTACCGCGTCCTTTGCGCATGCGCAAATCAGTCCTGGAGAGTCGGACCGCAGCGCATGTGCAGGGGGCATGAAACCGTCTGCGCATGTGCGCAATGCGGCGCATCCTGATGACGTTCTCCGATGAAGTAGCGTTGTCATGAATTACTTTGATGTTTAATACTCAAGCAGTTAAAGCAATATCTCAATATCCCCCTTTCCTTAAATGGAAATGTCATAAATTATATGCTATGTACATAATAAAATAGGATAGTTGTGAACAATATTTACTCTCATATTCATTAATCAAGTATCTCTGAAACATTCAGGTGGTCTGCTGATCCGACCTGATCCTGTAACTGTGAAATTTTGCTGAGTTCTGGATTTGTCAATTCTTTTCTCTTGACTCGTAGGTTTGGACTGAAAATCATCTTGTACTTGAGTGTTGTTCATGTCATTTTGCTCAGCTACTGATGCCCTTGACATTTCTCTTAATTGGTAAATGATCAGAAATTTGGGGAAGTAGTCGGTGATGAGTAGGAAGTCGTCACCTTTCGGGGTAAATAGGTCAGTGGCTATCCTTGACCATGGATGTGATGGAACATCATGAGGATGAAGTGGCTCTCTGTGTTGGCTCGTTGAAGCTCTTGGCATGCATCACACACCCTCACCGCTTGCTTTATGTCACTATTGCTTCCTGGCCAATAAACAGTCTCACGTGCACGCTGTCTGGAGTTTTCAACACCCATGTGACCTTGATGCAATTGTGTCAGGATATTTTGACAAAGTGTCTTTGGAATCAACACTTGTCTTCCTTTAAAAATAATGCCACTGGATATTGCTAACTTATCATGGTATGGAAAAAGGTTCTGAGGTCTGTGGAAATCCCTTTCACAATGTCGGGCCATCGACGAATAATGAGCTGCCATAATGTCCTTAGAACAGGATCTGTGGAAGTCCCTTCTTGGAGCTTCTCATGTTTTTTCTGTCCAAATTGCATCAGGTCAATATTGTACACATCTTCTGGCTTTATATCAATTTCATCTACTTGGACATCTAGCAGTATGTCTTCTCATTTCTTGGGGTTGGGTAGCCTGCTTAATGTGTCAGACGTAACCATGAGGTTTCCAGGTTTATATCACACCTCACAGTTGTACCCTTGTACCTTAATTAATAGCCTTTGTAGTTGAGGTGGCATGCTGGTGACTGGTTTGTGCCAAGACATTGCCAGCGGCTTGTGAGCTGTCTTGACAACAAAGCATTTGCCAAAGAGGTGTGTATGAAATATTGTAATACCGAATACTACTGCTAACAATTTTTGCTCTATTTTGGAATAGTTCGCCTGAGTGGATGACAAACATTTGGAACCAAATGTAATTGGTCTACCTTCTTGTAATAGACATGCTCCGAGACCCTTTTGTGAAGCATCTACATCAAGTGTAGTTTCTTTTCTTGGGTCATAATGTTGCAAACATGCTTCTGTAGAAAGACAATGTTTCAACGAATCGAATGCGTGTTGATGATCTTTGTGCCACAAGAATGGCATATCTTTCTTGAAAAGCTCATGCAGTGATGATGCTTTCTCAGAAAAATTCACGGTATACCATGCTAAAACATTGAATAAACCCAACATCTCTGTAAATCTTCCATGTGTTGAGGATTAAACATTGATTGTATATCCTCAAACTTACTAGGATCAGGTCTTATCCCTATTAGAGTAGACTGAGCCGAAAAAGTTGATGTGGCTCACATTAACAGCACATTTCTTGCTATTAAACACAAGGCCTTCTCTTCTGGCTGTTTCCATGAATGTGTGAAGACTCTTGTCATGCTCTTTCTTTAGTATTTCCCATGACTGCTATGTCATCTGCTATGCAAACACATCCAGGAACATTTTCAATGGTGTGATCCATGTGCTGTTGGAACAGGTCTTGGCTTACTGACAGACCAAATGGTAAGTATAGAAAGCAATATCTTCCAAATGGTGTTCTGAGAGTTGTTAGTTCCTTCAGTAAGGTGGACCGGCCAGTATCCATGTTTTGCATCCAACTTCTAGAAAAACGTGGCTCTCTCAAATCTTGGGTTTAACTCTTCCAAAGTAGGAATTTTGTGAGGACATCTTTTGAGTGCTTGATTTAACCTTCTAGGATCTAGACATACTCTGATGGTACCATCCTTCTTGGTCTCGGTGGTGATAGAGCTACACCAATCAGTGTCTTGCTGAGCACGGCAAATAATTCCTTGTTGTTCCATTGCACTAAGCTCAGCTTTTAGCCTGCCCTCGATGTGGACACTGCACATCCATGGTAGGTGTATGGAGGGAACTGAGTTGTCTTTCAAATGAAGAACAGCAACTCCTCTAAAACTGCCCCCGGTATCAAATCTGTCCAGGTCCCTCTGGTGTAAATCCTGAATGGACTCAATGGGGTCACATTTACCTTGGTTGCGTAGCACTGGCAGATTACTGATCTCGTGAATCATCATGAACCGGCGTTCACTGCATGCAAGTAGTCCTTCTACCACTGGACCATTGGTGTCAACAACATAGAAGACTTGTGGTGACCATGCAGAATTCCTATATCGACACTCCAACCTCAGTGCTCCCATGCAGCATATTGGTGAACCATTATATGTAGTGAGTCTAGCTCTTGTTGGCTGTAGCATAGATTCCCATTTAGCCAGGTACATTTCCTTCAGCATCCAAAGTGGTAAAATGTTGCCACTTGCCCCAATATCAAACTTTAGCTGCAGCTTGTGCTTGCCACTCTTGTTCAGACATATGATTTTGATTGTAGTGAAGGCTTCCAGCCATGTAACTCCATCCATGTGGTGTGCAACTGTCACCACGTGGAAGCTTGTTCGCTTTCAGTGCTATCTTTTCTGTCCAGGTCCCCGCCCAGCTCATGGACATGCTTGTGTTTAAACTGGTATTTGGTGAACTCTTTTCTGTTTTTGCCACTAAGCGGTGACTGTTTCTTATTGAGCTGTGGCTTCTGACTGCTTCATCATTGCCAAACCTTCTGCACAGTCTTGCCCAGTGCCCCTTTAGACCACACGCCTTGTAGGACAATTTCTTGACTAGTGTATCAGACTGCAGTTGTCCCACGCCTTGTCCTGTGAAGGTCTTTTGGCTACCTCGTCTATGATTGCTGCTGCTCCATGCGCTTGTATGCATTGCTTGCTTGCAGCTATGGCTTCATACCTCCTTCCCTCCTTAAGGAGACTTTCAGTGTCATATCCTTTTTCTTTATCCAACAGGTCTTTCTGGAATGCCTCTATTGGGGCTGATGCAAAAACTAGCTCCATTATCCTTTCGGACAATTCTGCATCTGAAAAATCACAGACTTTCTCTTTCTTCTGGTATCTGCTGACAAATTGATTGATAGTTTCTTTGGGCCATTGTCTGTATGTCATAAGCTCCAGTAGATGGATCCTGAAATTACCCTTGACCTTCAGTGGTCTTCCAATGTCTAAAGTTTCGATGGGTCCTTATGGTCTGGTTCTGACAGTCCAGCAGTGTTGATGCGATGGAGTCCTTCATTGCCAATTGCAATTTTTATCTTAATTGCTTGTTTGTCATGCTCTGTAACTGCAAAATCCAAAAAGCACAACTCCATGCATTGTTTGAAGAGTTGGAATGCGTGGAGGAGATCTTGAACCAGTTCATCACTGGATATTTTGTGGTCATGGTGCCAAACTTCTTGCATACAAGAATTCTCTGCTAGAGTTTTCCCCTTTAATTGCTTTTTTTTAAAAAAGCTTCTCTTGAAGGAAAACAAAATGTGCGAGTCTGCTGTGCCTGCAGCATTGCATCTCTGTCATGTCCCAATCCCACTGGCTGCAGTGTGGGCTTTCAGCTTGTGATCAGAGAGACTTCACCCACAAAGTTCTGTTGGCGGGAAAACCATGATGCGTAATGGTGGTACCGTACCACAGCCCCAACTCAAACTAACTCTCTTTCAGTTTTGTGCACCCAATTCTGCTCGATTACTGCCTTTCCTGCCGGCTACCATGCAAACAATTACCCCCTTCATTTACTCTTACTTTCCTGGAGTACCGATTTTGGAGGACGGTCTTTGAATTTGACCTATGTCATGCCGCAGTTGCTTCCTCCAATGATCTGCAGTGTTGTCCCAAGCTTTATGGCTTTCCACGGAAGAAACCGTTTTCTTCGATGTCACACTGGTGATTTCTGTCCCATATTAAACTACATTTCTGGCATGTTGAGCACCTCTGCATCACTGCTATTCTTTTGTGTTCTGCTGCCACCACATTATGTTATTGGTTTCTCAACATAAATGTACTAAACAATCTGAGGCTAAATGGTAAGTTGAATGAAGGGTTCTTTATTACAAAATAACAGACTTACAGGAGTGCTCTAAGATAAAAGTGCTTACTATAAGACCAGAGCATCAAACTCACAGTATCAACAATACACAAACTCTAACCTCACATTATCATCAATGGCAATACTCTAACTTCACATTGCCGTCTATACAAACACTTGGATTTCAAATTGCTTTTGATCCACATAGGCCATTGTCACAATACCACTGCAATGTCATCTTGCTATTGATACAGGCAGTCCAACTTCAAACTGCTGTTGATTGAGGCTCCAGTATCACACTGCCATTAATATAGGACCTCCAATGTCAAGTTGCTATTGATCAAAGCTCTATTCGCACATCCTTAGTGATCCAGGCTCCAACCTTACCCTACATTTGACCTAGACAATTTAAGCTCACAATGTTATTGATCCAGACATTCCGAAGAGGCTACAATTGATCCCGACATTCCTAAACAAGAACAGAAAATGCTGGAAATACTCAGCAGGTCAGGCAGCATCTGTGGAGAGAGAAACAGAGTTAACATTTCAGGTCAATGTCCTTTCCACAGAACGGGATAAAGTTAGAGATGTAACTGGTTTTAAGCAAGTACAGAGGCAGACAATGGGGAAAGAACAAATGGGAAGGTCTGTGATAGGGTTGAAGGTTGCAGAGATTAAATAAAAATAAGGATGATGGTGAAAGACAAAAGGAGATGGTAAGAAATAAAAGATAGGTCTAGAGGAGGTGGAAATGGTAAATAGCAGAATCATTGTCAACAGTTGCTGTCTGAAAAATTGGGGGCAGAGTTTATGATACAAAATTTTTGAACTCAATGTTAAGGCCAGAAGCCTGTAAAGTGCCTAATCTAAAGATGAGATTCTGTTCCTTGAGCTTATGTTGAGCTTCATTGAAATAGTGTAGGAAGCCAAGGACAGAAAGGTCAGAGTGGGAGTGGGGCAGGGAATTAAAATGATAGGTGACCAGAAGCTCGGGATCACACTTGTGTGCTGAACAGAGGTGTCCTGCAAGCAGTTGCCCAATCTGCATTTGGTCTCCCAAATGTAGAATTTATTTGGAGGAAGTGAGTGGAGTTAAAGGAGAGAAGTTGTTAAATATGAGAACAAGCTCAGCCAGGCAGAGGAGGGCAGCAGTGGATGGAGACTGGTTGGATTAAGAAAAAAGTGGAAAGCCCTCAGCCATATTAGTGGCGGTTGACAGTGTAGAGAGATTGGACATCCATGGTGAAAAGGGAATGGTTAGAGCTAAGAAACTGGAAAATGTTAACGTGGTGGAGGGTGTCAGAAGACTTGCATATGTGGGTGGGAAGAGACTGAACAAGGGAAGATAAAATAGAGTCAAGGTTGGAAGAAATTAGTTCTGTGGGGCAGGAGTAGACTGAAATGATGGGTCTGCCGGGGCTGTCCTGTTTGTGAATATTGGGAAGGAAATAGAAGTGGGCTGTGCAGAGTTGGGAAGCTATGAGATTGGAGACCCTGGAGGGAAGATCTCCAGAAGATCTGAGGTTCTTAAGAAACATTCCTAATCTTCGGCTGCTATTGATCCAAAAGCTGTTATTGACCTATACAACAAGAGCTTGCATTTATATAGCAATTTAAACATAGAAAAATGTCTCAAAGTGCTTCACAGAGGTGTAATTAAATAAAAAATTCTGAGCCAGGGATTAGGAGGGACTACCAAAAATGTTGCCAAAAAGGTGGGTTTTAAGGAGGAGAAGCAGAGGGGTTTAAAGATGGAATTCCAGAGTTTAAGGCCTAAGCAACTTAAGAAAAAGCCATCAATGGTGGTACAAATGAGGGATCAGTTGCACGTGAGGTGAAAGTTGGAAGAATGGTGAATTCAGGAGTAGGCATTGTGGGCCTTTAGGAGGTTACAGAGAAACATAGGGGCATAGCTGTGAAGGGAATAAAAAAAAAGGATCAGGAATTTTAAAATTGAGTTGTTTGGGGATTGGGAGTCAATGTCAATCAGCAGTGAGTGAATGGGACTTGGTGCAGGATTAGATATGGGCAAGAGTTTTGGATAAGATGAAGTTTGTTTATGGTAAGTGAGTTTCGGGATGCCAAAGGCATAGATAAAGGTTTCAACAAAAGATGGGATTAGCATAGGTGAAAGTAGTTGGAAGTAGGCATGTGAAAGTTCAGCTAAGAACTGGTTAAGACTCTAAGGTTGTGAACAGCCTTGTTCAGCCTGAGATAGTGGCAATGGAGGAGAATGTACTTGATAGTGAGTGTATGGAATTTGTGGTGGGGCCGAAGACAATGACATTGGTCTTCCCAATATTTCATTGTTAGAAATACTGCTCATCTAAAACTCAATTTCGGAAGTAGTCTGACATCACAGAGGCAGTGCATGGGTCGAGAGCGAGGCAGTGAAAAGGTAGAGTTGGTTGTCATCAGCATACATATGAAAGCTGATCCTATGTATGTAGATAATGTCCAAGGCACAGCAGACAGATGAGAAAGATTAGAGGGCCATGGATAGTTCCATGGGGGTCTTCAGAGGTTCTGATGCAGAGGAGGGAAAATAAGCCATCTCTGCAGATGCTCTGGCTGTGATTGGATAAATAAAAATGGGCAATCTCACTGAGCTAGTCAGAAAAGGCAAGGTGTTAGACGAGTACGGTGTGGTCAATATACCTTCAGTCTTTAGCTGCTAATGATCCCAACACTGCCAATCTCAGGCTGCGACCGATCCAGACACTCCAATCTCATACTGCTATTGATCCACACTCCACATCACAAATAATAACAGATCCAGACACTCATAATCTCCTTCTGCTATTAGTCCAGACATTCCTAATCTCAGACTGTTCTGAATCCAGAGACTCCAATTTCTGATATTGGATCCAAGCATTCACCATCTTGGGCTGCTATAGACCAGATACTTCAATCACATGTCACTTTTGAGCCAGTCACTGCAACCTCACTGGTATTAGCACAGGCGCCACAACTTTGTTAAGTTTAAATGAACAGAGCTTTACTTAACTGCAAAAACAGTTCCAATGTTATGGTTGCTTATTTTGTTGAATTAACTGAATGAATATCATATCTACTGATATAATAGTTTATTTAAAGTTTTTCAAACAGGTAAACGTTTCTATAGAACATTGAATAAAAGAATAATTAATGCATTTATTATATATTATTGGCAATGAACCATGGGAAAAGTAGTTATTTATAAACTTTACTTTCTGCCATTTTTACTTGATTTTGTTTCCTCTAGTTAAGTTTAGAAAATTTAAAACAAGGTCAGTTGAAAATGTCAATTTCACCCAAAGTAAAAACTAAAAGGCAATAGACTGTTACTGGCAAAATATGTCATCAAAGCCATCATTAGCCTGACAGATTCATCTACCTGCATAGCACCCAGTGCAGTCTATATTGATGTCGAAGAATCACACAAAATTCCAAAGCCAGTTTAGCTTCCGGCAAACCCCTTGAGTGCCTCTGGGACAAGAGAGGCATCAGCCTGCAGAAAAGTATACTGGACTGCTGCTGTTCCAATGACCCTGCTTTATTCCTGTGAAAAATGGACAACATATTCATGCCACATTGAGAAACCGAATTAGAAACCTAAGCTGTTGAAGACGACAAATGAAGATCCTCCAAAACCAAAGTTCTTGAAAAAGCAGATACGCCAAACATGCATGTTCTGACCATACTATCGGCTGCGATAGTAAGTAAACTCATGTGTTGTAAATGTCTGGGAAACTAATCCCAAAGAATTTAAGCAGCACATTGAGAACTGGGAAGAGATTTAGTGGTTGTCTACAAAAGAGATATAAAAACAGCTTAAAAGCTTCTCTGAAAGATAAGAAAGCCTGGCAAAAATAAATCTATGAAGGCACCTCTTAGTTGCTGATGTTGAATATGAATGCTAGATGAGGGAGTCTCACTTGAAAAATCAAAATTCCAAATTGTTTTTTCCAGGATCCACTGTTCAATCCACAGGCACTCATCTTGAACAAAAATAGATCTCATCAGTCACCGAAGTACTCACTGCAAAAATGAGGTGATATTCTGACTGCCTTCTTCAATATCAAAGGACGAAGAATGATGTTAGTCTGACTGAACAAAGCAGCAGTGCTATCGTTGCTTTTATTTCTGTCGAAACAAGGCTCCTGTAGTAGAAAAAAAGCAATAAAGATCTTTGGCTAAGTGGCAAAGAGATGGGGATGTGGGTTGGGGAGATCATTTCCCCACTGTTTTCAGTGCATTAGTGGTGTATAAATCGCAGAGGAATTTTTTTTCACTGTGAAATTCAAATAGAAGTCAGCTATACTGATCTTACATCTTTAAAACATTTTACCTCAAGTTTTCTTGCACTTTTTGCGTCTTCCCCTGATCCGCTCGCTGACTCCCAAATGGCCTCATTTGCATATTCAGAGTGCCAGGTAGTGGTTTGATAACTGCAAGTTTCCTGGGTTGCACTGCTAATGCATTTGAGGGGCTGGATTTAATTGCCCCCCCCTCCCCCAGAGATGGGCCAGGAGGCGGGGGGAGGACTCCATAGAATTGCAAGGGGGGGCAGAGGGGCAGTCGCCTTCCCGTTGCACTGATAAAGTTGGGGGTGGGAAAGGCCAAAGACAGCCTCCCTGCTCGAAGGCCAAATCAGGCCATTACATAGCCAATTATTAGCCATTAAGTGAGCAGTGGTGGGGGGGGAGGCCTCTGCCACTTGGGGAGGTCACCCAGTGAAATGGGGGCTTGGGGAGGCCTCCTCTGTGGGCAATCTATGGCCCATGGAGGACCCCCACCAGCAAACACCCACCTCCCTGCACTCATTGCCCACCTTCCCCCCCCACCACATTGCGAGGGGCCCGGCAACCCCGCCTCACTTAACTTCCCTCCGGAACTCCAACACTAGGCCTGCTCCCAGCCCTGCTGCAGTGTCGGCAATGGTCACTGCCCCTGGTGGTGCTGCCAATGCTACTGAGCTGCCGGCCCTCTGATTAGCTGACAGCTCTTGGAGGTGGGATCCCCATCTTTAAAGGGACAGCGATCCCAGCACTGGAAATTTAAGTGCCTGAGCACTGTTGAATCGCGCCGAGGGGGGTTCCAAAAGGCTGATGCGGGGTTCCCCTCGCCTTTTTGGTCCGATGCCAGGAACCCTGCCGGCATGACTAAATCCAGCCTGAGGTAACTTAGATTGAGATTTGTGAGGCTCAGCCAGTAGGATCAGCTGACCAAGGTGGTAGTGAGGAGTTCCTGACACAGAAGAATATGGGGATCTTTGAATACAGATTTCTAAAACTAAAAAATGCTTTCTGAAGATGATTATTTTAATTACCATTCTCCTGTACTTGCTTCTCACTGGGTCAGGCCATCAGAAAGATTTACAGAACACTCCTCCCTTAGCAACAGTCTGTGGTTCTCAGCAGGAGATATGATATTTCATGTGGGCGTATTCTTGTATGCCATTATAGTGGATGGGTAGCAGCACCACAAGCTGGAGCAAAGGAGATTCGGGCAACATTTACTGCAAGAAACATCACAGCACATGTCATCATTGGAGCTTTCACTTAAACAAATCTACCTTAGACACCACTACCTTACCTGCTTCTTCATCACTTTCAAATAAAGGAAAATTCCTTCAAACCATTTCCCAAAAACCACATCACAATACATTTCCGATGAAGGGTCACTGACCCAAAACGTTAACTCTGCTTCTCTTTCCACAGATGCTGCCAGACCTGCTGAGTGATTCCAGCATTTCTTGTTTTTGTTTCAGATTTCCAGCATCCGCAGTATTTTGTTTTTATCACAATACATTTGCCCTCTTTGTCCCTGTACCATACTAATACCATCATCTAAATGAAGACATCTTTTCTGTATGTCTCAAACCTCCATTACTAACAAAATGTCATGTGAGGGTGCATTCTATTTTATTACAATGAAGTCCAAAGTGCACACTAAACTACTCTTCCTTTACACTGTGATTCCATGGGTGCCTAAACATGAATGTTTTAACCTATACTCCAGGTACCACATGTGGGCCAGGATTGTGTGACCTTGTTCCTGGTATGGAAGTACTATTGGCTGCATCTCTGGAACCTGCTCCAGGGCAGTCAGGTATCCCCTCCCAAATACTATTTATGTTGTACTCTGAGGGGCGAAACTGATACAGGTGGACTCCAGTTATTGCCATTCTACTCAGTCCTGATCAACAGGATTACTGGTCTATTAGTAGTGATCAGGCCTTTAAAGCCCTGAGAGACAGGGGTCACTGTGAGATTTATGCTGTTCTCCAATCTGTCCCATATTATCCCCAAGCTGTAGTCTCTTCTTCTACTGAAATGGAGTCACCCACTAGTCCTTGACCACTTCTTAGTTGGATATCTTTTGCAAATTCCAAAATCTGCTGCATTTTGAAGGTTGCACAGAAGTTTGCAGGTAGTTTTGCTGCTTCCATTTTTTTCCACATAGGTGTTATACCACTGACTGCACCAATGGGAATAGAAATAAGCAGACCCAGGAAACCCACACACACCACCAAAAAGCCACTGGCAAAGGCAAATATTCTTTCATGAAGGGACAGCAGCAACGCAATTCATTTTGCGGGAATTCTCGGTCTTAGTCTATAAAGACCTGTTTTAAATATTTGGTGCAAAACTGGCAGGCGGCAGGTTGAGAACAGTAGCTCTTACACATTGTTTCTGTTGTGAGGCCTGAGCCATTTTGAGTCCTTCACCTCATTTGCATGGACCCTGCATTCTACGCAAACCAAAATGGTGCTCAGATGGAAATTGTCAGCTGCGAAGGATGGGAAATTAGTGACTCCATCACAAAGCCAGCTGAAAGGTTGGGCCTGTGGGGGCTGGGTTCGCGGGTGGAAAGAGGGTATGGGCTGCAGAAGATTGCAGTATTTGTGGGGTCAGGAGAAGAGCCTCAATGATATAAATGGTTGGATAATGTGCTGTGTATGGCCTGCCCATTTGTGCCTCAGACTTGTAATTGGAGTCTTATGTCCATCACAGGATCCCAATTTGCACATTAAAAGTGGCCTCCAGCCTGCATCATGATGGTACACAGGCCACCCATCATAAGGCCCTTACAAAGAGGCCGTCTGTCAGAGTTCCATCATAAGCAAGACGGTCCTACCAAATGTACACCAGATGGCTATAGTTAAAATGAGACCAGATGGATGGAATTTTCTGAACTTAGTCCCTGGCCAAACAGCAGATCCATTATCAGGTCAGTAACCCGCATGTTGAAGGAGCAAGCTTTGCCGAGGCTCTTTAACTGAGCATAGGCATAAGCATCCCGCTTCCGGGTTCCCTGACCAATCAGGGAGGGTGGATGGAATGGGAAGCTGGATTTTGTCAAAGGTAGGATTTCTAATTTAAGGGACCTCGGCATGGGTTAGAGTGGGTCACGGGCACTTGGATTTTTGAGGCTTCAGAAATAGAGAGTTGGCCTGGGAAGGCTGCACCTTGGGTCTCTCTTACCTGGAGGTCCTGTTGCAGGATCTGAGGGAATGGAGTGAGGTGATCTTCCCCAAGGATGGGAGGAAAAGGCCAACCTCTGTATCCAAACAGGTACACACAGAAGTGACTGAGGAAGTCAGCAGAGAAGTGTGGACCAAGAGGATCCAGGTCCTCAGGAACGTCTAGCACTTTCAGATGCCAAACCCCACACTCTGACTTTCCCAGCATTCTCTCGTACAACACTCCTCAGAACAACACACCTTGCAGCTCCATTCATTTCTCACTCTCCAGGCACCTCACATCCCCATCTGAACAGACCTCTTGCACCCATGCTTCACTGAAACCCTCCACAAATGTTGTCTTTCCCTGCTATCCAGACAAACCATTAAAAGCTCTTGCAACTCTCTTCTTTCTCTCCTTGCAGGAGGGAAGTGGCCCTCTTCTGACAGGCACCTTGATGGCCACTGGCAATGCAGGCCCACCTGGCCCACTGGGAAGGAAGTCTTGTTCTAGGAGGTTGCAGATGTCAGCAACAATCTGCCATGAAAACCTGAGCCTCCTGAGGCACTGGTGCTCACACATTTCCAGAGCCGATCCTCTGCCTGTAGACCCTGTGTTGGGAGTCTCACCTCCTTAGAGGTGCATCTCTGTTTCCATCCCCTCTGCCCTGTGGAGTGGCTGAGGAGAGGGAAGCCGGTGATGATGCTGTTGATGTTGGTGTTGCTGCTCCTCTAACTCTTCATCAGAGGTACAAGATGGAGCTTCATTATGCCCACCTATGCTTGAGGGAAGGCTGGCAGCAGCAAAGTGCAGCAGAAGGTGAGCGTAAGACAGGTGAACTTACTTGCACAAAGTTATAGCACTCTCTGAGAAGGAGTGTCGTGAGCCGCAGCCTCTCACTCAGACATGGCTGCAGCTCTTCAGTTTCTCTGATCAAAGGTTTTCCAGTCTGTCAGTTTCACCAAAGAAGCTCTTCCTGTTGTACACTCACCTTGGTGACCCTGGTGAGTTCCTGGCCACTCAAGAAATAGGCCCACTGGCTGTTAAAGCCAGAATCCTTACTTAGAACAGTACTTAATTGACTATTTGAATATTTAAATGCCTTACCTGACAGCTCCAAAGGGGTTTCCCACACGCCTACAAACCCACCCGGGTAAAACCCAGAAAAGAGCGGGATGATGTCATGATCCCGACACAATGTTATTTCATGTGATTTACCTCCCTGCATGCACCCAAACGGCCTCCCCTTGCCTGTAAAAATTCTGCTCTATATGCTTAAAGTGAATAAAAACTATCTTAATTAAATCCTGAACATTTAACTGTCATTATATCTCTGAAAGAATCAAGGAAAATTACAAAAGATTTGTTGTAATAATGAGATTCATTTTAAGACATGAACACATACAATTTTCCAGCTGTTTAAAAGAACAAAATAAATGAAGCTGTTCTTTAAAAGGTAATAATTTGTAATGGGAATGTCTAGACTTGTATATGTTGTAGATAATGACTTCAATATGTTAATTTCTGTCATAAATTTTGCATATGACTTTAGGTACACTATCAAGGATTGCTTTGTTAAAGCAGGATAACTTAATGCCAATTATGTCAACTTAGCGCTAGCTATCAACTTCAGAGGTATCATTTCAACTGTGCCTCTGTGCTAACCTCATGGAGAAAATCAAATTCACTCTCTAGAACCTGCCTGTTTTTTTATCTCATTGAATTCAACAGGATGAAAATTAGACTGGTTTTGTACTGGGAGGTCAGTCTTTTCTGTCAGGTTACTGCCCAGCAGAGAGTGAATTTAAAAATTACCTCACTAAATCCATTTATACAGCTGATTAATATTCTAATAATAATTTTAAGCCTTCCAAATTAAAAATACATTCAAAATGCCAAATTAGCATACTAGAGTTGACAGTAATTTCATTCTGCCATGTGATTAATATTTTAATAATTTTAAGAGCTTTCAAATTAAAAATACATTTAAAATGCCAAGCTAGGGTACTGGAATTAAAAATTTTTGTTTAGTAGATGTAGTACAAAAAATTGAACAAGCAAAATAATTTAATAATTATAGTACATTTATTAGGAACTGAATCCATAAATTAGACTGAAACAGGTATAGTTAAGTTTAATAGCAGCACACATAGTAAATATCACAAGCTAATATTAAAGCAAAATACTGCAGATGCTGGAAATCTGAAATAAAAACAGAAAATGCTGGAAATACTCAGCAGGTCTGGTAGCATCTATGGAAAGTGCCTTTGACCTGAAACGTGAACTCTGTTTCTCTTCTCACAGATGCTGCTAGACGTGCTGAATCTTTCCAGCATTTTCTGTTTTTACCAGAAGCTAATACTTGTTATCATGTTCAGTGGAAAAGTCAAAGTATGGCAGGCAGGACATACAAGATTCATGTCAATCATCTCTAACAATTATTCAACTACGAGGAGAAGATACTGACCTGATAAGTAATGTAATTGCTGCACTAATTATTTGACATTTATGCCATTTGGCACCTCCTGTATTAGAGGAAGAAAATGGCCTGTATGTGATATTTGAATGAACGTTTTGCTTCTTTTTATCTTTACAACATAATAGTGCTTCGGTTTCATATTTTTCTTTGTTGTTCTATTTTTTCAGGTTTAATTGAAATAACTTTACATAATCCCATTTTTTCTAGTTTTTACAGGGTCTACTTATGCATGCTGTATACAGTAGTTTCACTTAATTACCCTCAACAGTCTGGAATGATTATTGCTGATAAAGGAATACAGTGCAGATAGAGTGTTATGGATAACTGGGGATGAGTTGCAACCATTAAATTTAATTGCAAGGTTCTTATGGCATCTTAGAAAATGATGGAGAGTCTCAAGGAGTTTGTCAGTGTTATTTGAATCTTGGTAATTGGGGACTGGATGGCATACCGAATGCCTTTTCACCTTTGAGTTTGAATCTGATGCAGCCAAGAATAATGGAATGAAAAGTTCCTATTTTTGTTAACTAGATTGTAACATGAGTTTGAGCAGTTTAATTCAGTTCATAGTGGAGAAAGAATCTGTCAAAATGCAACAAGTATTGGCGTTAAGTCAGAATGATTAGTTTGAAAGATCAGAAGAATCATTGGACTTAAAAAGGTACTGTCACTGAAGCTGATGCACATTGTTAGGAACTTTGGTCTAGTTTGTACGTCACCTGAGAACAGGTTACCACAATTATCCCAAAGAGAATAAAAGCAATGTAATTAATTAAATCCTGAGACTAAATTACTATCATGAACTTACTTTTAAGAAATATGATGGGATAACCAAAGGACATGGTGCAGATCTTCATCAGTAAGGCTTGATTGGAAGTGGGACTTGTGCAGGTTCATTTGTGAATATATTTATTCACCTAGACCTGCACTGTCAAATAATGATACTATGTGCTGGGCATTGTCCTGCAGATTTTCTTCTGGCAAACATTTATAAAGTGTTACTTTACCCACTACTGCTATACCCACCAAGGTGAATGTGGCCTTTAGCTAGTCATTGCACTGGAGCTCAAGCAATTCCCTTGAAACACCGGTGAAGCACTCTCAATGTTAATAGTAAAAAGGTTTTCAAACCCCTGAACAGTTTTTCATGCAAGTCTTGAAAGTGACAGGCAAACTCACACGGCACACTCCCACATTCGATAAGCCTTTGCAACACCTTTTGAGTGGCAGTGCATAAGGGAAAGTGTGCAAGCTTGCCATGAACCAGTTTCAAACAGCCAGAGTTTACTCTGAATAGCATGTGCAGTACTGAACAGTTCTGTCACACCTTGGTCAGCCCCTAGTTAAGAATATTCAAGAAGTTACCATCTTTCTTAAGAAGCCAACTTGTGTAAGACTGTTCCTGGGACTCCACTTAGCCCAGTTTATTATGAGTGAGGCTCAAGCTATGGATGGAATCTTGCCTGAAAATAGGAAGTTCGTAGAGGCTCCTTGATTTAAATTTTGAAATGGGACTGTAGATACTAACAGGACAGCCTCACTTTTTGTCTAAATTACCGATCAGAAAATTGAACTCTTGATTTTCCAACCTACTCCCACTTCATGTAAGCCCTATGCCACAGGAGAGGTTTCATAGATAGGAGTTTAGCTGTGAACATCAGCGTGAAATACGTTTCAAATAAAATACTTTATCCAGTATTTTTGACTTGTTTTTATAGGTTTACAATATGTATATTGTTATTGCATTAGTTAATATATAGTAAAACCTTTGGCCTCCTGCTTGTTTAAATAAATAGGAATTGTAACAGACATTAAGAATATACCATTTATACATGTATATATACCTGTACCATGTTACAATGTTGAAGAGAGGAGTGCTTATGAGGCAAATAGTCTACAGGTGAAAAATGGGATTGAGAAAGATTAATGGTTGCATAGGTGTACGACATACGATAAATCACTAACATTCAGTTTTGCTTATTGAGACCAGACCTATTCAACCAGGGGCAAAATGATCTTTTTCACTGTAGAAACATTGGTCAGAATTTCCCAACACCTTGCAGTCGGGTTCAGAGGTCGGGAAGGGGGGCAGGCCAGGAAAATGACAGAAAAACACGTTGGGCCGGCTCCTCAACGTGTTCCCTCCTCCGCACACTTTTACTGGGGGCAATAATGCAGCGCTGACAACTGCCCGTCCAGCAGTGCTGGAAAATCAATTAATGGAAATGATTAGGTAATTAAGCTGTATATTTGGGCACCATTCCAATTTTCCCAGAGTCGACAGAGACCCTCACAGTGTGCATGGCTCGTGAGCTCACAGGAGGTGAGTGCACAGCAAGATGACCCAGATTCTCCAGCTTTACATATGATAGCGTCATCGAGTCATTCCAGCACAGTGGTGCAGTGGTTAGCACTGCAGCCTCACAGCTCCAGGGACCTGGGTTCAATTCTGGGTACTGTCTGTGCGGAGTTTGTAAGTTCTTCCTGTGACCGCATGGGTTTTCGCCGGGTGCTCCGGTTTCCTCCCACAGCCAAAAGACTTGCAGGTGATAGGTAAATTAGCCATTGTAAATTGCCCCTAGTGTAGGTAGGTGGTAGGGAATATGGGATTACTGTAGGGTTAGTATAAATGGGTGGTTGTTGGTCCGCACAGACTCGGTGGACCGAAGGGCCTGTTTCAGTGCTGTATCTCTAAATAAAAGTAAAAAGGGGGCCATTCAGCACATCAAGTCCATGCCAGCTCTCTGTAGAGCAATTCAGTCAGTCCCATTTCCCCGCTTTACCATGTAGCCCTGCAAGTTTATTTCCCTCAAGTACCTGTGCAATTTCCTTTTGAAATCATTAATCATATCTGATTCCACCACCCTTGTAGGCAGTGAGTTCCAGGTCATTACCACTTGCTATGTAAAAATGTTCTTCCTCACATCCCCGTGCGTCTCTTGCCCAAAGCCTTAAATCTGTGTCCCCTAGTTCTTGTACCATAAGCTAATGGAAGCAGCTTTCCTTGTCTACCTTATCTATAACTGACATAATCTTGTACACCTCTATCAAACCTCCACCAATATCCTTTGCTTCAAGGAGAACAACTCCAGCTTCTCCAATCTAACCTTGAATCTAAGATCCCTCATCCATGGAACAATTCTGGTAAATCTCCTCTGCATCTTCTCAAGGGCCTTCACATCCTTCCTAAAGTGGGTTCAGCAAAACTTCTCTGCCTTTGTACTCAATACTTCCATTTATGAAGCCCAAGATCCCATATGCTTTGCTAACCACCTGTGGCAATATGTCTTGCCACCTTAAAGTATCTGTGCACATGGAACATGGGAGCATAGGAACATTGGAATATAGGAGCAGGAGTAGGCCAATCAACTGATCAAGCCTGCTCTGCCATTCAATTAGATCATGGCTGATCATCTACCTCACCACTTTCCCAAGCTATCCCCATCTCCCTTGATGTCATTAGTATCCAGATATCTATTGATTTCTGTCTTGAACATGCTCAATGATTGAACTTCCACAGCCATCTGGGGTAGAGAATTCCAGAGATTCACCTCCTCATCACTGTCTTAAATGGCCTACCCTTTATTTTGAGATTATGTCCTCTGGTTCAAGACTCACCAGCCAGGGAAACATCCCCACATCCAAATCACTTGTGAACAGCTGTGGCCCCAATACTAATCCTTGCGGTACCCCACCAATAATAGCCTGCCATCCTGAGAACGACCCATTTATTACTACTCTCTGCTTTCTGTCTGTTAACTAATTTTCAATTCATAGCAGTATATTACCCCAATCCCAAGTGTTCTCATTTTGTTGACTAACCACCTGTGTGAGACCGTATCAAAAACATTCTGAAAATCCAAATACACCACATCCACTGGTTCCCCCTTATCTATGCTACAAGTAACATCCTCAAAAAACTCCAACACGTTTGTCAATCATGATTTCTCTTTTATAAATCCATGTTGACTCTGCCCAATCATATCATTTTTTTCTAATTGTCGAGTTATCACATCCTTTATAATAGATTCTAACATTTTCCCTAGTACTGACATCAAACTAACAGGTCTGTAGTTATCTGTTTTCTTTTTCCCTCCTTTCTTAAATAGTGTGGTTACATTTGCTACTTCCCAGTCTGCAGGAACCTTTCCAGAATCTATAGAATTTTGAAAGGTAACCACAAATGCATCCATTATCTCTATAGCCACTTCCTTAAACACTCTGGGATGTAGCTCATCTGGTCGAGGGGATTTGTCAACCCCCAGGTCCCTCTGTTCCTGCACAATCTTTAGAACTGTCCCATTTAGTCATTCTTGCCTCTCCCAAGCCTTCTGCCAAAATACATCACCGTGCACTTCTCTATATTAAATTCCATCTGCCACTTGTCTGCTCATTCTGCTAGCTTATCAATGTCCTGTTGCAGTCGATTGATATTATCCTCACTGTCTGCTATGCCTCCAAGTTTGGTATCATCAGCAAATTTTGAAATTTTACTCTGCATTACAATATCCAAGTCATTTGTATATATATATAAAAAAACAGTGCTCCTAGCACTGACCCTTGGGGAACACCATCCTCCACTCTGAAAAATAACCACTTACCACGACTCACTAATTTCTTAAGTTAATTTTTAATCCAAACTGACACTGACCCTCCTATTCCATGAACCTCAATTTTGTTAACTAGCCTTTTATATGGTACTTTGTCAAATGATTTCTTAAAATCCACATAGACAACATCCATTGCATTTCCTTCATCAACCTTCTCTGTTACTTAACCAAAAAAAATCATTTAGATTAGTCAAGCATGATCTGCCTTTTACAAACCTGTGCTGGCTCTCCTTAATTAACTCAAACTGGACACGGTACACAGGTGTACTGCCAGAAACTGACATGTGTAAATGAAGCAGTGACAAAATAATATCATAGAATCATAACATGATACAGCACAGAAGGAGGCCATTTGGCCCATAATGCCTGTGCCGGCTCTAGATGTCCAACTAGTCTCACTCTCCTACATTTTTCCCCTAGCCCTGCCAATTTTCTTTGTTCAAGTACTTATCCTTTTGAAAGTTATTATTGAAAGTGCTTCCATCACCCTTTCAGCCTGTGCTTCTATATCATAACAAATGGTGCTAAAGAAGTTCTCCCTGTATCTCCTGTGGTTCTTTTGCCAATTTCCTTAAATCTGTGTCCTCTGGTTACTGACCCTTCTGCCACTGAAAACAATTTGTCCTTATTTATTCTGGCAAAATACTTCATGATTTTGAACACCTCCATTAAATCTCCCTTTAACCTTTCCTTCTAGGAGAACAACTTCAGCTTCTCCAGTCACTTCACGGTTATATATATACAGCTAAGTACCTACTGTTGACTGTTCTCATTGGTTCCTTTGTTCTTGTTTATACCCTTTTAGGTTGGAGGAAGATGAAAATTTTATACAACAATATAGGGGTATAAAATGAAAAAGGAAAGGAAATATGTCAAAAATAGAAAGCATCAGAGTGTTTCACTTACCTTATACATAGTACGTTTCTATTTTGATCACATACTTTGTATTACTTCACAATATAAAATATTGAAACTTGGAACATCATTTAACATGGCCAAAAGGAGGTTATTTTTAATTTTAAAAAACTTTTGAAAAAGTCATTAAACTCTAATAAACTTCATTATCAGGCATAAGAACTAACCAACCTTGTCAAAAGAGACAGCAGCGATACAGAAGAAACCCTGGTACCAGTGTATTTTTAACAGCTCTATGAGGTAAATGTTGGAGGAAAAGAAGATTACATTTCCATCTGTAACGGAACATAAAAGGTAACTGAAATATGTTAACCATTTGAACTACAAGTTACATTTTTGGAATAAAGAGCAAATTAAGAGACATGCCATGTAAGATTAGTGTAATATATTCAAAATCCGGGATGCAAATATAATAATCCTTGGCCCCGTCTTATCTCTCATCTGTTCCTCAATGGCATCATCCAGAAACAGAGCATCCGTTTCCATATATATGCTGACGACACCCAGTCCCATTTCACCATCACCTCTCTCAAGCGTTCCACTGTCTCTAAATGGTCAGACTGCTTGTCCAACATCTGAATGAGGAGAAATTTTCTCCAGCTAGTTATTGGGAACTGTCCTAGCAACTGTCTGAAGCTGAACCAGCCTGTGCACTGTGTCATATTTAACCCTAAGGTGAGCTTCTGATCACATATATACGTACCATTACTAAGAATCTCTGAGCTGGATTTTAAGAGCCTGCCATCATTCCCGGCAGCAAGCTGAAAAGGGCTGCACGCCGTAGAGTCACTGCGATCTCACGCACAGCAGCTCATTTAGATAGCTGGGTTGGCCCGGCCCCTGGGCTGTCTGATGGGCAGCCAGCCATGCCAGCATATTTAAATTTTTAAAGATACATCCCCCCAAAATTTATCAAATAAAATTCTAATGCCCCTTTTCCAGCTCCCAATAACAATGACATTAACTATTTGCCCTTTACTCCCCCAAAAACACTTACCTTTTAAATCTGACCTTCTTCCCCCAGACTGCACAAAGTTTTCCCAGCGTCAAGCTCCATGGCAGGCCTCTTCCGCAATCATTTTCCAGCCCACCCCCCCACGGAGTCCGATGTCGTGGACTTGGTAAAATCCAGCCCTCTATTTCCTCCTCCATAGCATCATCTGACTCCACTCTTGCCTCAACTCATCAGCTGCTGGACCCTTCATCCATGCCTTTGTTCGCTCTAAAATTGACTATTCCAATGCACAATGGAGTTCTGATGAAATGTCACAGTCCTGAAACGTTAACTCTGCTTCTCTCCCCACAGATGTTTCCAGACCTACTGAGTATTTCCAGCACTTTTTGTTTTTGTTTTTGTTTCCAGCATCTGCATAATTTTGCTTTTATTAAACATTGGTGGGAGTTGTTTATAGGCCACCAAATGGTAGTGGTAATGTTCGACACGGTACAAATCAAGAAATTAGAGATGCATGTAATGTGGGTAATATAGTAATAATGGGTGTCTTCAATTTACCTATAGACTGGGTAAACCTAATCAGCATTAATGCTGTGGAGGATGAATTCCTGGAGTGTGTACGAGATAGGTTTCTGGAGCAGTACATTGAAGAACCAACTAGGGAGCGGGATATTTTTGATTTAGTTTTATGTAATGAGAAAGGGCTAATTAATAACCTTGCTGTAAAGGACCTTTTGGGAAATAGTGGCCGTAATATGATAGAATTGCACATTAATTTTGAATATGACGTAGTTCATTCTGAAACTGGGGTCTTAGATCTGAACAAAGGAAACTATAAAGGTATGAGAGGCAAGTTGGCTATGGTGGATTGGGTAAATACGCTAAAAGATTTGACAATGGCTAGTATTTAGAGAAGTACTACATGGTCTACAACAGATAAATGTTCCTCTAAGGCAGAAGCACCCAATGAGAAATGTGAATCAACCATAGCTAACGAAAGAAGTTAAAGTTGCATAAGAATGCCAGAAAAAATGGTAAGCCTGAGGATTGGGAGCAATTTAGAACCCAGCAAAGGATGACCATGTTGGCCAGGGGCTGCAAGAAACACAATCAGTTACAAACTGCTAGAATTGTTTGACCTGTAGTAACCTGGAGCTTGGACACTGGCCCGTGCTGGTAAAAACCAGTTTGATTTAATTACTTTATGGGACAAGACAAAGAACAGGACACAGGAAAAGGGCCTTATTTGGACACGGTGTGATACCGGGGTCTTTGGGCCTGGGCCAATTAAGAGAAGCTGTGAACGAGGTGATCAAGCTTAAACCAACCGGAAAGACACAGCTCAGATTTGGAGAGATAAGCAACAGGATAAGAATAGAGCTTTTTGGGCATAGAGCCAGCGAAAACTCTGGAGATCAACCATCGTGGAAGCGGAAGACCCTGCGTGAGCGACGCGGCGACTACGTAGAAGAGAGAGAGAGAGAGAGAGAACGGAACGCCTGGCCAGCGTTAACTCTCCCTTTTTCGGGTAATATCCTTTGTATTCTGTGACTAGGACAGGGAAAGGTCAGAGGAACCTAGTGGGTGTGCTTATGAATTCTAGCTAGTTTTGTTATTAACTGTATAACTCAGGGGAGTTGTAGATTTTTGTCTAACTAAGTGTATAAGCCTTATTCTTACATTGTACAACAACGTGAATAAAGTAAATTGATAGTTAAAGAAAGGACTGAGTTCCCCCTCTTTGTACTAAGCCAGTAACTGTAGCTGTGGACAAGGGGGAGTTGACTCCGCTCCACGGTTAACAACCAAGAAACTGATAAAGAAAGAGAAAAGAGAATACGAATGCAAGCTAGCAAGAAACATAAAGACAGAATGTAAAAGCTTTTTTAGGTATGTGAAAAGGAAAAGGTTAGCAAGGACAAATGTGGGCCCATTGCAGATGGAGACAGGATAATTTATAGTGGAGTACAGGGAAATGGCAGAGGAACTAAACAATTACTTTGCGTCTGTATTCACAGAAGATGATACAGAAAATCTCACAGAAATACTATGGAACCAAGGGACTTGTGAAACTGATGAACTGAAAGAAATTCATATTATGAAGGAGGTAGTACTTGAAAAGTTAATTCGATTGAAGGTTGATAAATCCCCTCGACCAGATGAGGTACACCTCAGAGTTTTGCAGGAGATGGCTATAGAGATAGTGGATGCATTGGTGGTTATCATTCAAAATTCCATAGGTTCTGGAAGGATTCTTGCAAACTGGAAAGTAGCAAATGTAACCCCACTATTTAAGAAAGGAGGGAAAGGGAGAATGGAGAACTACAAACCTGTTAGTTTGATGTAAGTAGTAGGGAAAATGTTAGAATCTATTATAAAGGATGTGATAACTGGACACTTGGAAAATAATGATAAAATTGGGCTGAGTCAGCATGGATTTATGAAAGTGAAATCATGTTTGACAAACCTGCTGGAGTTTTTTGAGGATGTTACTTGCAACTTAGATAAAGGAGAACCAGTGGATGTGATGTATTTGGATTTTCAGAAGGCTTTTGATATGGTCTCACACAGGAGGTAGTAAACAAAATTGGAGCACATGGGATTGGGGGTAATATACTGCTATGGATTGAGAATTGGTTAACAGACAGAAAGCAGAGAGTAGTAATAAATGGGTCATTCTCAGGATGGCAGGCTGTTACTGGTGGGGTACCGCAAGGATAAGTGTTAGGGCCACAGCTGTTCACAATCTATATAAATGATTTGCATGTGGAGGCCAATTGTATTTTTCCAAATTTGCTGATGACACAAAACTAGGTGGGAATGTAACTTGTGAGGAAGATGCAAGGCGGCTTCAAGGGGACTTGGACAGGCTAAGTGAATGGGCAAGAACATAGCAGATGGAATATAATGTGAATAAGTGTGAAGTGATCCACTTTGGCAGAAAAAAAAACAGAAAGACAGAATATTTCTTAAATGGTGAGAGGTTGGCAAGTGTTGGTGTCCAAAGGGACCTGGGTGTTCTTGTTCATGAGTCACTAAAAGCTAGCATGCAGATGCAGCAAACAATTAGGAAGGCAAATGGTATGTTGGCCTTCATCGCAAAGGGATTTGAGTACAGAAGTAAAGCTGCAATTGTATAGAGCCTTGGAGTATTGTGTACAGTTTTGGTCTCCTTATCGAAAGAATGATATACTTGCCATAGATGAAGTGCAAGGGAGGTTCACCAGACTAATCCCTGGGATGGTGGGATTGTCTTATGAGGAGAGATTGAGGAAACTGGGCCCGTATTTTCTAGAGTTTTGAAGAATGAGAGGTAATCTCATTGAAACTTACAAAATTCTTACAGGGCATGACAGGGTGCAGGTAGATAGGATGTTTTGTCTGGCTGGTGAGTCTAGAACCAGGAAACATAGTCTCAGAATAAGGGGCAGGCCATTTAAGATTGTGATGAGGAGGAATTTCTTCACTCAGAGGTTGGTGAATCTTTGGAATTCTCTACCCCAGAGGGCAGTGGAAGCTCAATCACTGAGCATGTTCAAAACAGAAATAGATAGATTTCTGGAAACCAATGCCAACAAGGGATATGGAGATAGCACGGAGATGTTGTATTAAAGTAGATAGTCAGCTGTGATCTAATTGAAAGGCTGAGTACGCTCGATGGGATGAATGAACTACTCCTATTCTTATGTTCCAAGCTCCCATCAACTATGTAATATTAAATACAGTGAATAGTGGAAGCCCCAACACAGGTTTTTGTGGAACACAGCTAGTCACATCCTGCCAATTAGAGTACCTACCCATTATCCCTAATCTCTGTCGCCTTCCACTCAGACAATTTCTTAATCAGGTCAATAATTTGCCTTCAATTCCATGGGTTTTAACTTTAGCTAACAGTTTCTTATGAGGGACTTTATCAAATGCCTTTTGAAAGTCCATTTAAATAAAATTAATAGACAATCCCTGTCCAATACTTTAGTTGTATCTTCAAAAAGTTCAATCAGTTCATCAGGCATGACCTATCCTTTACAAATTATAGAGTCATAGAGTTTTACAGCACAGAAACAGGCCCCATCATGTCTGTGCCGGCCATCCAGCACCCAACTATTCTAAGCCCAAATTCCAGCACTTGGCCCGTAGCCTTCTATGCTATCCATGCTGGCTGTCTCAGATCAGCTAATTTTTTTTTTAGATATTCAGTCACCCTACCCTTAATTATAAAATCTAGCAATTTCCCAAAAACAGATGTTAGGCTAACTGTTCTGTAATTCCCTGATTTCCCTCTGCCACCTTTCATAAATAGCAGGGTGACGTACAATTTTCCAATCTAAAGGAACAGTTCCTGATTTGAGAAAACTTTGAAAGATTGCTGTGGGGGCACCTATTATGTTCTCACCTACTTATTTTAAAACCCTGGGATGGAAACCATCTGGTCTTAAGGATTTGTCACTCTTTAGTGCCATTAATTTCTCCATTACTGTTAACTTTCTTATATTAATTTTGTTGAATTCCTGTCCCTGATTCAATAATAGTTTCTTTGCAAATACTGAAGTAAAATAATTATTCACCATGTCCATCATTTCCTTATTTTTACTGACAATATCACCGTTGTAAGTTTTGAAGGGGCCCACATTGCTTCTGACTATCCTTTTTCTTCTCATATAATTGTAAAGTTTTTTTGCGATTTTGGAATTTTAGCTAAAAGGTTATTTTGGAGAAGCTCAGGTTGTTCTTCTTGGAACAAAGGAGATTGTGGGGAGATTTGATAGAGGTGTACAATATTATGGCAGGTTTAGATAAGGTAGACAAACAAAAACTGTTCCATTAGCTGATGGTACAAGGACCAGGGAACACAGATTTCAGGTTTTGGGCAAGGGATGCAGGGGGCGGTTGTCAGAAAAAACTTTTTTATGCATTGAGTGGTAATGACCTGGAACTTGCTGCCTACAAATGTGGATGAAGCAAAGATGATGAATGATTTTAAAAGGAAATTGGATGGGCACTTGAGAGAAATAAACTTGCAGGGTTACGGGGATAGAGCAGGGTAATGGGACTGACAGAGAGCCAGCATGGACACAATGGGCCAAAGGGCATCCTTCCATGCTGTAATGACTCTATAACTCTTGAGCATCCTCACTTCACCATGCAATATTGCATGTCAGCCATGGCTCAGTTGGTAGCACTCTCACCTATAAGTCAGAAGGTTGTGGCTTCAAGTCTCACTCCAGAGACTTGAGGGCAACAATCTAGGCTGACGCTCCAGTGCAGGACTGAAGGAGTGCTGCACTGTCGGAGATGCTGTCGTTTGGATGAGACATTAAACCAACACCCTGTCTGTCCTCTCAGGTGGACGTAAAAGATCCCATGACACTATTTCAAGAAAGAGAAGGAGAGTTATCCCTGGGTTCATTGCCAACATTTATCCCTGAATCAACATCACAAAAACAGATTATCTGGTCATTATCACATTACTGTTTGTGGGAGCTTGCTGTGCCCAAATTGGCTGCTGTGTTTCCGACATTACAACAGTAATTACACTTTAAAAAGTAGTTCATTGGCTATAAAGTGTTTTGGGACATTTAGTGGTCTATATAAATGCTACCTTGAAGGGCTGAGTGAAATTTGGAGCAGCCAACACTGGTTCATTAATCGAAATGACTTTCAGTCACTCAAACAATGCTTGGCACTCCCCTGACCACACTACCTTTTTTCTTTGGAGCAAATCTGTCAGTGGAGCAGCTAAAATTTGGTCCAAACTTTTGGTAGAAACCACACATCTCCAAAAACGTCATGATTTCTCGCTTAGTCTTAGGGATAGGAAACTCCACCAATGCTTGTACTTTCGCTGTTCTTGGCAACACTTGTCCTTGCCCTACTATATGCCAAGGTAGGTTACTCTGGCTTTTGCAGATTCACTTTTGGCAAGGTTTATTACTAAATCAGTTGATTGTAATTTTCTAAACAGAGCTTCTAGTTGTTTCAAGTGGTCCTTCCAAGTGTCACTGTGCAGCAGCACACCAGCAAGGTAAACCACACAGTTAGGAACACTGGCTAGTACTTGGTTCATTGGTCCCTGAAAGGTTGCTGAGGCATTTTCTAGCCCGAATTGCATCACTCGGCATTGGAAAAGACCATGAGGTGTGACAAAAGCCGATATTTCTTTTAGCCTGCCAGTATCCCTTTAAATCTATTTTTGTAAGAAACATGGCACTGCCCACTCTGTCAATACAGTCTTCCAAGGGAAGAATTGGATAGGAGTCTGCCTTTGTTACTGCATTAACCTTTCGGTCGTCCATGCAGAGTCTAGTTGAACCATCAGGTTTAGACACTAACAGAACTGGGGAACCACAGCTGCTTTGACTGGGTTCAATTAGGTGGTTGTCCAACATGTATTGTATTTCTGCTTTTACCTGGGCCTGTTTCACTGGACTTAAGCGATAAGGGTGCTGTTTTATAGGAAAGGATTTCCCTACATCCACATCTTCTTGTGTGGCTAAGGTTGTACATCCTGGCTTGGCCCAACAGACTCTTTTAAATGCTGTGAGTAGCCTTGTTAGATCTTCTCATCGTTCTGCATCTAAATATTGAAGCATAGTGTCCAATCTCCCTAACAATTCAGCGTTAGCTAACCAGATAGTAGGAGGTTCAATTTGAGAATTGAGAAGGCATCCTTCTGCCTCATCCTCGCTATCCCTTTCATCCTTCACTGTCCCAACTACCTGATATACCTGTGCTTGCTTATCCTCCTCCCAGTGATGATATTGTTTCAACATATTGATATGACACAGCCAATTCTTTGTCCAGCGATCTGGGGTGTCAATCAAACAATTAACTATACCAATTCTCTTGAACACTTTATACAGACCGCTGAACTGCGCTTTCAGTGGTTCACCCTGTAAAGGCAGTAATAATGTCAAAGAACTGTATTTATTTTCTCCTTGGATTGGGGCAGTGTGCCTTTAAGACTTTGTTTGAAGGCAGTGTGCCTTTAAAGACTAACAGGCATAGTGTGCCAGCTGCACTTGTTACCTAAGCAACAGCTGGAGAGTGAGGAGGTCACATGGTATAATGTTTCAATTTGACTGGGTAAAAAAGCAGCTAAAACCAGTTTTGAGAGAAACCAGTGAAGTGTGCTTACTGAAGGAAAGGAGCTGTCTATTTCTTTCAGAAAAAAATTCTACAAGGAGCTACAGGCCGTGTTAATTGCTTAAGGAGAAAAAAGCCCTTTTTTGAAGAGATCATTTGTATTGCTGGAGGTAGAAAAAACCTTTTCTTTACTTCCAATCTAAAAGTCTTTGCTTCAACATTGACTCTCTCTCTTGACTGATTGTGTTTTCTGGAATTTGCAGTAAAGTCTTTACCAAAAGACTGCTGATTTTTAAAAAAATAAAGTAGACCTATTGCTGTGCTCATTGTTTAAAGAACTGTTTGATGCCTGCTGTACCCAAAGTACTTTGAATGCTTATCTATGGAATGTCTATTTCAAAATCCGTGTGGAGACTACGATGGCATTTGATTATTTTTACACTAGGATACCACACCTATCAGGAATGTAACCCCCAAAGACTAACAATCCAGTTATTTATTTATTCTTAAGAAACAGCTAATTTTTAAAACATCATTCTTTTTACAAACCGGTTAACCATCGATTTTTGAGTGTATGTGTGTGTATGGGGGAAGTTAGGTTAAAATAAAAAGTTACAAGGTCTTTAGATATAGGTTTATCTTCATTGTGTTTAAGATTTAGTTTTTAATAAATAGTTATTTTGTTGTCTAAATATATCTGGTTTGGTCTGTTTTATTCTGGAGGTTACTAGAGTGTTTAATTTGGCTGTTTTCCGGTTGGGTGAGAAGACTTTAATAATATGCAGCGACCTGTGTAGTGATAGGACTGAATTGACTGTGTGTTGCTTTTGCCTCAGTCGGAACAATACTAACAGCTCATCCCCTGGTTGAAATATTTGGGTCTTGGCATGCTTGTTTGTCTATTTTTTCATGGTTGTTTGGGAAGCTTTAAGGTGTTCCTGAGCCACTTTGCAGGCTCTCATGAGCTATTCCCGGAACATGGGTACATAATCTATAACAGAAGATTCATTCCTCTGTTCTAAAAACCTTTCTTTAATTAGTTTTAGAAGATCTCTTATCTCATATCCATAAACTAATTCAAAAGGACTAAAACCAGTGGACTCATTTGGTGAATTCCTAGTGGAAAACAAAATAAATTCTAGCCTTTTATCCCAATCATGAGGATATTCATGACTGTATGCCCTAATCATTGTTTTGAAGGTCTGATAGTACCAAGTGTCTGTGAGTGGTATGCAGAAGAATTTAACTGTGTTATACCCAAATTACCCATAACTTCCTGAAAAATTTTATACATAAAATTGGAACTTTGATCTGACTGAATCTCAATTGGTAATCTACATCTAGTGAAGAACTGGGTTAACTTCTCTACCACTACCTTAGCAGAAATTGTTCTCAAGGGAATGGCCACTGGGAAGTGAGCAGTCATATTCATGATTGTGAATATATATTGGCGTCCTGTTTTGTTTTCAGTAAAGGTCCAACACAGTCTACCAACATCCAACTAAATGGTTCCCCAATAACTGGTATGGAAATTAGAGGTGCCGGTTTTATGGCAAGTTGCGGTTTTCCCACAATCTGGACAATATGGCACATTTCGACAAAACTTCACAACGTCCTTAGAAAAACATGGCCAGTAAAAATGTCAACGATTATGTGATTGGGTCTTCTGGATTCCCACATGTTCTGCAATATGCGCTATCCTTAATATTTCCTTGTGATATTTAGGCGGTACCACCATCTGGTGAACAGTCGTCCTTTCTTCGCCCACAGGTCTGTGAGGAGGTCTCCACTTCCTCATTAGAATCCCATTTTTAATACAGTATCTCCTTTTGCCTCAACTTCAGTTAGAGCTGATTGTGCCACTTTATTTAACTCTGAATTGGCTTGCTGATTTCCTGCGGATTATCCAAATCCCCAAAGAAAGTTTCAGATATTCGGCTATCTGTGGTGCCAATTTTACCTCCAACAATGGAACTTTTCCCCGGCAAAAGTGTTTGGGTGGCTCCTTTTTCCCTAAGTATAACTATAGGTTTACCTGCTTCATTTGAGGGATTAGGAGTTACTTTTCCTTTTGACAAGAATTCCCTATAACTCTCAGGTATCTTATTTATGACCTCTGCACTCAGTGTTTTTGTATTTGACCTTACAGCTGCTGTCAGAGCTACAGCCTGATCTGTTGTACTCTTGGTCAGGGCCCTTTTCTGTGCATTGGTGTTGTGTACCCCAATAAGTCCTATGGGTTTACTTCGCAACTTCCAGCATTCTGCACAAAGATGTCCCACCTTGTGACAATGGCAACACTTAGGCTTGTTGACCTCACTTCCACCCTCAGATTCTTCATTTCCGGCCTGTGGAGGAGATCCCGGAGCATTCCCAGCTTGTCCTTCTTGTCCCCGACTACTTGTCTTCCTTTCACCTTCCCACCGTCTATCTTTCTCGTGTTTGTGGAGGTGACGGATACAGGGATTGGGCTTATAAACAAGCTCATAATCATCAGCAATTTCCACTGCCTGTACAGCTGTTGAAACCTTCTGGTTCTCTACATGGGTTCTTACCAACGGAGGAAGTGAATTTTTAAATTGTTCCAGGAGAATTAGTTCCCTAAGGTTCTCATACGTGGCCTCTACCTTTAGTGCCCGCATCCAACGATCAAAATGAATTTGCTTTACCCTCTCAAATTCTATATAAGTCTGCTCAGACTGTCTCCAGAGGTTCCGAAATTTCTGCCAGTAAGCTTCAGGGACCAACTCACACGCAATGAGAATAGCCTTTTTTGCCATCTCATAATCTGCAGAATCATCCTCAGAAAGCATGGCATAAACTTCATGAGCTCTGCCCATCAACTTACTTTGCATATGCACTGTCCAGTTTTCCTTCAGCCACTTCACCTGTCTGGCTATCGTTTCAAAAGAAATGAAAAATGCTTCTACGTCCCGTTCATCAAACTTGGGGAGGACGTGTACAAATTTAAAAAGCTCTCCACTGGGTCCTGGACTGCAGTCAAATTCTTCCCCACCAAACTTTTTACTGGAATCAAGACTACCCCTTTTTTTAGTTCCATCTTTTTAAATTCAAATTCCCTTCCTTCTCTTTCACTTTCTCTTTGAAATTCCAGTTCTAGTGTTTTCATTGTCAGTTCTTTTTCCTGATCAAGTTTTCTCATTTCTTTTTCTATTTATTTTGCTTTGTCAATTTCAAGCTGCCTTATGTGCAGTCGAATTTTAGCTAATTCAACTACACTACTATCTGGTTCACCTTCTTCTTCTTCTTCCAGTTTCAAATGGTATCCTATTGCTTCAATTACGTCTGCTTTCTTAGCCCCTGCTTTTAACTCTAATGCCATCAGATCTGTTAAATCCTTTAGTCTAACCTTAGTTAAGTTTCTCAAATCAATCCGGGATACTTCTTCCTTCCCCAAAAAGGTTGTTGCAACTGACAAAGTCATTCCGACAGTGTAGACTTTATTCTATTGCACAAGAAAAAAAGGAAAGAAACTGGACGGATGACCCGGCATCGACCTAGGCACCAGAAATGACAACGGCAGACCCAGCCCTGTCGACTCTGCAAAGTCCTCCTTACTAACATCTGGGGGCCTGTGCCAAAGTTGGGAGAGTTGTCCCACAGACTAGTCAAGCAACAGCCTGACATAGTCATACTCACGGAATCATACCTTACAGATAATTTCCCAGACACCACCATCACCATCCCCGGGTATGTCCTGTCCCATCAGCAGGACAGACCCAGCAGAGGTGGTAAGGCAGTGGTATACAGTACAGAGGGAGTTGCCCTGGGAGTCGTCAACATCGATTCCGGACCCCATGACGTCTCATGGCATCAGGTCAAACATGGGCAAGGAAATCTCCTGCTGATTAACATCTACCGCCCTCCCTCAGCTGATGAGTTAGTACTCCTCCATGTTGAACACCACTTGGAGAAAGCACTGAGGGTGGCAAGGGCGCAGAATGTACTCTGGGTGGGGGACTTCAATGTCCATCACAAAGAATGGCTCGGTAGCACCACTACTGACCAAGCTTGCCGAATCCTAAAGGACATAGCTGCTAGATTGGGTCTGCGGCAGGTGGTGAGGGAACCAACAAGAGGGAAAAACATACTTGACCTCATCCTCACCAATCTGCCTGCTGCAGATGCATCTGTCCATGACAGTATTGATGGGAGTGACCACCGCACAGTCCTTGTGGAGACAAAGTCCCGCCTTCACAGTGAGGATACCGTCCATCGTGTTGTGTGGCACTATCACCGGGCTAAATGGGTAGATTTCGAACAGATCTAGCAATGCAAAACTGGGCATCCATGAGGCACTATGGGCCATCAGCAGCAGCAGAATTGTACTCAACCACAATCTGTAACCTCATGGCCTGGCATATCCCCCACTCTACCATTACCATCAAGCCAGGAGACCAACCCTGGTTCAATGAAGAGTGCAGGAGGGCATGCCAGGGGCAGCACCAGGAATACCTCAAAATGAGGTGTCAACCTGGTGAAACTACAATACAGGGCTACTTGCATACCAAACTACGTAAGCAGCATGCAATAGACAGAGCTAAGCGATCCCATAACCAAAGGATCAGATCTAAGCTCTGCAGTCCTGCTACATCCAGCCGTGAATGGTGGTGGACAATTAAACAACTAACTGGAGGAGGTGGCTCCACAAATATCCCCATTTCAATCATGGGGGAGCCCAGCAGATCAGTGCGAAAGATAAGGCTGAAGCATTTGAAACAATCTTCAGCCAGAAGTGCCAAGTTGATGATCCATCTCTTCTCATCCTGAGGTCCCCAGCATCAAAGATGCCAGACTTCAGCCAATTCGATTCACCCCACATGATATCAAGAAACGACTGAAGGCAGTAGATACTGAAAAAGCTATGGGCCCTAACAATATTCCGACAATAGTACTGAAGACCTGTTCTCCAGAACTTGCCGTGCCCATAGCCAAGCTATTCCAATACAGCTACAACACTGGCATCTACCTGGCAATGTGGAAAATTACCCAGGTATGTCCTGTACACAAAAAGCAGGACAAGTCCAAACCGGATAATTACCGCCCCATCAGTCTACTCTCAATCATTAGTAAAGTGATGGAAGGTGTCATCAACAGGGCCATCAAGTGGCACTTGCTTAGCAATAACCTGCTCAGTGACGCTCAGTTAGGGTTCCGCCAGGACCACTCAGCTCCTGACCTCATCGCAGCCTTGGTTCAAACATGGACAAAACAGCTGAACTCAAGAGGTGAGGTGAGAGTGACTGCCCTTGACATCAAGGCAGCATTTGACCAAGTATGGCATCAAGGAGCCCTAGCAAAACTGGAGTCAATGGGAATCAGGGGGAAAACTTTCCGCTGGTTGGAGTCATACCTAACGCAAAGGAAGATGGCTGTGGTTGTTTGAGGTCAATCATCTGAGCTCCAGGACATCACTGTAGGAGTTCCTTAGGGTAGTGTCCTTGGCCCAACCATCTTCAGCTTCCTTCAATCAAAATGTCAGAAGTGGGGATGTTCGCTGCTGATTGCACAATGTTCAGCACCATTCACCACCCCTCAGATACTGAAGCAGTCAGTGTAGAAATGCAGCAAGACCTGGACAATATCCAGGCTTGGGCTGATAAGTGGCAAGGAACATTCGCGCCACACAGGTGCCAGGCAATGACCATCTCCAACAAGAGAGTATTTAACCATCTCCTCTTGATTTTCAATGGCATTACCATTGCTGAAACCCCCACTATCAACATCCTAGGGGCTTCCATTGACCAGAAACTGAACTGGAGTAGCCATATAAATACCATGGCTACAATAGCAGGTCAGAGGCTAGGAATTCTGTGGCGAGTAACTCATCTCCTGACTCCCCAAAGCCTGTCCACCATCTACAAGGCACAAGTCAGGAGTGTAGTGGAATACTCTCCACTTGCCTGGATGGGTGTAGCTCCAACAACTCTCAAGGAGCTCGACACCATCCAGCACAAAGCAGCCCGCTTGATTGACATCCCATCCTCAAACATTCACTTCCTCCACCACCGACGCACAGTGACAGCAGTGTGTACCATCTAAAAGATGCACTGCAGCAACGCACCAAGGCTCCTTAGACAGCACCTTCCAAACCCGCGACCTCTACCAACTAGAAGGACAAGGAGAGCAAATGCATGGGAACACCTCCACCTGCAAGTTCCCCTCCAAGTCACACACCATCCTGACTTGGAACTATATTGCCATTCCTTCACTGTCGCTGGGTCAAAATCCTGGAACTCCCTTCCTAACAGCACTGTGGGTGTACCTACCCCACATGGATTGCAGCGGTTCAAGAAGGCAGCTCACCACCACCTTCTCAAGGGCAATTAAGGATGGGCAATAAATGCTGACCTAGCCAGCGACACCCACATCCCATGAATAAATAAAAAAAACCCTGTTTTTTTTACTTTTCCTCTTTTCAATTATTATTAACCCACTTACAATTATACCTCATCGGCATTGGGTGATCACGCAAAGAGCCCCCAATTATATGCTACGACTAAGGCCGGAGGAGTGCACTGTTTTTCTAGTTTCACTTCTCCACAGGTCACAACATGTATTTAATTTTTTTTCCAGATATTGATATGGTCAATCATAGACTCTACTTTTATCCCAAAAATAAAATACACCAACCAGGTTTCTTTAATAAACAACAAAATTATCAGTTTATTGTAAACAAGGCTTAACCATAATGACGCAAAGCATTAACTCACAGATTGAAATATACAAGTTCCCGTTTTACCTTAGCTCCTCACACCTACTCACACACATCCATCTGAAAAATAAAGAGATTTACTTTTTAGAGTGCTATTACAAAAAAAAAGGATAAATAAGAATACTTTGACCAAATACTTGCTAATTCTTGCAGAAAAAAGAGAAGATATGGAAAGATGTCAGATGTCCTTTGTTTGGTTTGATGCCCCAGATATGCGTAGATGGCTATCACTGGGATCCTCCTGGAACAGTTCTTTTCAAGCAATGTTGAAGGTCAGTTTGGGCAGGCTTTCTGGGAGAAATGCATCAACAGCAGTTTGAGGCAGTTTCTTACACTTGTTTTCAGAACTTCTCAAACAGATGGAAAAATTGGCAGGCTTTTCAAAGAGCTAAAACAGGCTGGGTCAGGGTTTGTCCTTTTCAAACCATTGTCCATATGCCAATTGCCTGTCCAAAGCGAAACGAAAAACATCTCAGGAGTCAAGCCTCCTAACCCCTACAAATCCTGATCTGTCATTTCTCTGTAAACATCTCCCCAAATCAAAAAAGCCCCCTGCTGGGTATTTATCTGAAAACAGGTGCCTTCCAGTAACTTTTGTTTACAAGCTAAGTCCAAAAGACCTTCTGATGACCTCTTTTTTAAAAAAATACACACATTCTAGCATTTATGGAATTTTTTTTCGGTTTTAAAATACAAAACCTCATAATTTAACAAAAAACGGAAGCACTTATAACAGTATGTTTCATGCGTTTATCTCATTAGCCTCAACCGGAATCTCCAGATTCTTGCAGGCATTCTAGACAGTTGCTTTTCATCAATTAAGGAAACTAGGGGTTTATGGTCTGTCTCCGTGACAACCTTTAAGCTGATGATATTATCTTAGAGCCTTGTGCAAGCCCACGTGACTGCAAGAACTTCTTTCTTTCTAACGGCAAAGGTCGTCTCAGTCTCAGACAATACTTGTGATGTTTGATAATCCAGTCTTCGATATCTATCTGGCTGTTCTTGAAAAAGACCTGCCCTTACCCTGTAGATGAGGAATCTGCTGCAATTGTGATTGGCAGTGATGGGTTATAATGTGCTAAGACATCTGGCGAAATCAGTATCTCCTTGATCCTTTGAAATTCTTGCTCCTGATATGCATCCCAACACTATGCTTGAGCTTTCCTTAACAGTTGTGTTAATGATTCAGTAATTTGGGTGAGCTTGGGTAAAAATTTTGCTCAATGATTAACCATTCCAAGGAATAGTTTAAGATCTTGGACAGAAGTAGGAATTGGGAAGTCATTAATGGCTCTTGTCTTTTGGGGTCTGAAATAATGCCATTGCTACTGCCAATGTGTCCTAAGAAATGAATAGATAATTTTACGAATTCACACTTTTCATTAAGTGTCTTCCTGTTGATGATTCAAAACCAGTCTAACCCTCAGATCATGTTCTTCAATGGATTCACCATGGACTAAAATGTTGTCCATATGGCCTATTACACCTTTAAGGCCCTGTTGAATGTTCAACATCGTTCTTTGGAATATTTCTGCTGCTGATGTTTTGCTGAATAGTAAACAATGAAAACAACATCTTCTGAATGGAGTAATGAAGGTTGTCAATAACCTTGACTTCTTATCCAATGGAACTTGCCAAAAGCCACTGTTGTCATCAAACTTTGTGAACATGATACTTTTAGATAATTTTGCCAAGCGTTCGTCTACTGAGGACATTGGATGAACTTCTCTTGCCACAGCCCTATTAAATTGAGTTAAGTCTACACAAATGCGAAAATTACCGTTGAGTTTAGGAACTGGAAGCATTCCTGAACACCACTCTGTAGGTTCAGTGACAGGAGAAATGACTCCCATCCTGGTCATCTGTTCTAGTTGATGTTGGACTTGCTTCATTAGTGGGTGTGATATCTTCCTAGGCATGAAATGACATACAGGTTTAACGTCTTTAGCCAATGAGGATGCAAAGCTTTCTGTCAAGGCCCCAGCAATTTCTTCCCTTGCCTCCCTCAGTATTCTGGGGTAGATCCCATCAGGCCCTGGGGACTTATCTACCTTATGCTTTGCAAGACACCCAACACCTCCTCCTTTTTGATAATGAGATGACTGAGACTATCTACACTCCCTTCCGTAGGCTCATCATCTACCAGGTCCTTCTCCTTGGTGAAGACTGATGCAAAGTACTCATTTAGCACCTCGCCCATTTCCTCTGGCTCCACACATAGATTCCCTTCTCTGTCCTTGAGTGGGCCAACCCTTTCCCTGGTTACCCTCTTGCTCTTTATATATGTATAAAAAGTCTTGGTATTTTCCTTAATCCAGTTTGCCAATGACTTTTCATGACCCCTTTTAGCCCTCCTGATGCCTTGCTTAAGTTCCTTCCTACTGTCTTTATATTCTTCAAGGGATTCGTCTGTTCCTAGCCTTCCAGCCCTTACGAATGCTTCCTTTTTCTTTTTGACTAGGCTCACAATATCCCGCGTTATCCAAGGTTCCCGAAACTTGCCAAACTTATCCTTCTTCCTCACAGGAACATGCCAGTCCCGGATTCTAATCAACTGACGTTTGAAAGACTCCCACATGTCAGATGTTGATTTACCCTCAAACAGCAGCCCCCAATCTAAATTCTTCAGTTCCTGCCTAATATTGTTAAAATTAGCCTTCCCCTAATTTAGCACCTTCACCCGAGGACTACTCTTATCCTTATCCACAAGTACCTTAAAACTTATGGAATTATGGTCACTGTTCCCGAAATGCTCCCCCACTGAAACTTCGACCACCTGGCCGGGCTCATTCCCCAATACCACGTCCATTACGGCCCCATCCCTAGTTGGACTATCTACATATTGTTTCAAGAAGCCCTCCTGGATGCTCCTGACAAATTCTGCCCTATCCAAGCCCCTAGCACTAAGTGAGTCCCAGTCAATATAGGGGAAGTTAAAATCACCCACCACTATAACCCTGTTACCTTTTACATCTTTCCAAATTCTGTCTACATATCTGCTCCTCTACCTCCCGCTGGCTGTTGGGAGGCCTGTAGTAAACCCCCAACATCGTGACTGCACCCTTCCTATTCCTGAGCTCCACCCATATTACCTCGCTGCATGACCCCTCCGAGGTATCCTCCTGCAGTGTTCCTGTTCCAGTGCCGCTGCCTGACTGCTGCCTCCTGTTCCAGTGCCGCTGCCTGACTGCTGCCTCCTGTTCCAGTGCCGCTGCCTGACTGCTGCCTCCTGTTCCAGTGCCGCTGCCTGACTGCTGCCTCCTGTTCCAGTGCCGCTGCCTCCTGTTCCAGTGCCGCTGCCTGACTGCTGCCTCCTGTTCCAGAGCCACTTCCTGACTGCTGCCTCCTGTTCCAGTGGACCTGCCTGACTGCTGCCTCCTGTTCCAGTGGACCTGCCTGACTGCTGCCTCCTGTTCCAGAGCCACTTCCTGACTGCTGCCTCCTGTTCCAGAGCCACTTCCTGACTGCTGCCTCCTGTTCCAGTGGACCTGCCTGACTGCTGCCTCCTGTTCCAGAGCCACTTCCTGACTGCTGCCTCCTGTTCCAGTGGCCCTGCCTGACTGCTGCCCCCAGTTCCAGTGGCCCTGCCTGACTGCTGCCCCCTGTTCCAGTGGCCCTGCCTGACTGCTGCCCCCTGTTCCAGTGGCCCTGCCTGACTGCTGCCCCCTGTTCCAGTGGCCCTGCCTGACTGCTGCCTCCTGTTCCAGTGGCCCTGCCTGACTGCTGCCTCCTGTTCCAGAGCCACTTCCTGACTGCTGTCTCCTGTTCCAGTGCTCCTGCCTGACTGCTGCCTCCTGTTCCAGTGCTCCTGCCTGACTGCTGCCTCCTGTTCCAGTGCTCCTGCCTGACTGCTGCCTCCTGTTCCGGTGCCCCTGCCTGACTGCTGCCTCCTGTTCCGGTGCCCCTGCCTGACTGCTGCCTCCTGTTCCGGTGCCCCTGCCTGACTGCTGCCTCCTGTTCCAGAGCCACTTCCTGACTGCTGCCTCCTGTTCCAGTGGCCCTGCCTGACTGCTGCCTCCTGTTCCAGTGGCCCTGCCTGACTGCTACCTCCTTTTCCAGTGCCACTTCCTGACTGCTGCCTCCTGTTCCAGTGGCCCTGCCTGACTGCTGCCTCCTGTTCCAGAGCCACTTCCTGACTGCTGCCTCCTGTTCCAGTGCCCCTGCCTGACTGCTGCCTCCTGTTCCAGAGCCCCTGCCTGACTGCTGCCTCCTGTTCCAGTGCTCCTACATTCAGACTGCCAAGGATCTGATCGGAAGCCTGGAGGCAGAATGGCAGAAGGAAGACCCCGGGTGGCCGCAGAGTCCAGCGATATTTCCCTCCAGTCTGCAAAGAAAAGGCGGGAGTTCCCCTTCCCCAGGGATGGATGCAGGAGACCAGCCCACCTGACCAAACAAGCCTGGACAGAGATACCGGAGGAGGTCAGCAGCCCTGGGATCACCCCCAGGAACTGGATCAAGTGCCAGAATAGGGTCAATAACCTGACCTGGTCTGCCAAGATGAGTACTCCATACACCTCTCATCCTTTGGACCTAGCTTGTGTCAGAGTGAGAGGGTGCATTTGGTCGAGAGGGTATAACCACCCAGCCGTGGGTAATGGGTGAGGCAGTCTGAAATGCTGCCTGAGGCATGGCTGCATCTCAGTTTGAGGTGCCCATTGGTCAGTGCATTCACCTGCATTGTCCCTCGAGAGTTGCTGCATGCAGGAGGCAGCTGCGTGTCCCTATTGTATGCTGCTGAACTACCATCAGCATAGATGCTGTGCCTGTTCCCGCTGTTTGAATAACATTGCATCTCTTTCCATTTGCAGGAGAAGACAGGACACAACAGAAAGGAGCGGGCCTAGACCCGTGCTGGTGTGCCTTATCTGCATGTTCAGAGCCCAATGGAAAAGAAGGCGATGGAACTGGCAGGGCAGAAAGGCATCCCTTCCATAACGGATGGCAAGACAGGGGCGCCCACCTAGGAGAGTGAGCGGAGTTGTCCTGGGGCACAAGGGTGTATGTGGCACAAATAAGCTTTGGTGCTCATGTGCCCACCACTGGATATATGGAGCTCCACAGTAAGCGTGGTTGGAATGTTGCGATGGGAAAGTCATAACCCTTCAATCTATCTGTTCTCTCATGCAGGCTATGTCCATGAGCAGCAACAAAGAGCTCAAAAGACTGGGGACACCTGGCCACCTCTGACGAGGAGGAGCGAGCCTCAGAGGGTGCACCATCACATCATTCAGGTACACAATCTGGTGAGCACATCACAGACACACACGAACAGCAGATGGAGGCTGTGCCAACTGAGGCCACTGGCAGTCAGAGGACTGTGGGAGGCCAGACCTGTGCTGATGTTGTGCCTCTGGAGTTGTCAGGAGATTCTGCAACTGTAGCGAGATGCAAGGTAACATCTGGCCGAGAGGCTCGAGGCTATGCAACCCAACCGCAGGAGGAGTCCATCCAGGCCTTGAGTGCTGCCATGTCTCTGACCGGTGCACACATGGCTTCCTCTATCAAGAGATTGGCAACTTTCACCGACAGTCACGATGTGGTCTGCTGGAGATGCATGAAGGCCTACATACCCTTGCCTTGTCCATTATCTCAATGCAGCAGTGGCAAGGCAGAAGGGGGATGAGGCCCCTGGACTCTCCACCAGCTCCTCATCCCTTTTAGGTCATCAAAGAGGTGCAAGTGTTCCTTGCAAGGGAGGAGGAACGACTCCCTCCCACATCTGGGGGCTCCTCTCAGGGTGCTCCGGGTGTGGCCAGAAGCTCCTCAGCCCCTCTGTCAGTGACGCCAGCCCCACCACCTTCTCCAGTGACAGAGGAGGGCCAGCACCTGTGCAGGAAATCCTCAGTATGCCGGGGCCTGCCAGGCCTCAGGCAGCTGAGGACGGTCGCTAAGGTGATCCCAAGCTATGGGATAGCAAGGTCAGCAGCCAGTCTCCACTGCAGCTGACAGTGCAGGGGGAGCACCCGGAAAAGATTTTTAAAAAGCACCTAGATGCACTTAGGGTATATTCTAGAAGAAAGGGGTTCGGTTTGGTGTCACGTGGAATAAAGGTATGCATTGTTCTCACTATGTCTCCTTCCTAATATTGATGTCCGTGGTGACTTCATGTGGACCCTGCCTTTCAAGGTGTTGGACACGAGGGACCAAGGCACGAGTGCTGTACGCTTTGACCTTACCACTGTGTGATGTGCACTTTGGTGCTGGGCACTGGAGTACAGAAGGAAGGAGTTGACAACAGGGCTGCTTAAAGTTAAGGCTTCATTGGTGTGGTTCCAGAAGGTGGTAAGGGTCATAGGAAACGTGAATATATAAGAGCATCTTGAATCTCCCTTTCCTGCTATCCCTGGGGTCCTTCATCTTGCAATGCCTGGGCAGCATCCTGCTCTGCATCCTTGTCATCGGAGGATGCATCATGCTCCACAATATCCTCAGTGGTCAGCGCCTCCCCCCAAAGGCATGTTCTCAGTGGGTAGCCTTTGTCTCCTCGTATCCAACCCTGAAGGTGTGCGTGGGGACAGAAAAGCTCTGTCACCTGGGACTGGCGAAGTATGTAGGTGTCATCGCTGCTTCCTGGAAACTGTGCACAGCCCTGAAGGATCTGTTTGCAGTGGTCACATATCAGTTGTGCATTGAGGGAAGCCCTTCCTGTTGAAGGAGGCCACTGGCATTTTTTTTTATTCATTGCTGGCAAGGCCAGCATTTGTTGCCCATCCTTCATTACAACCAGGTCATTTCAGAGGGCAGTTAAGAGTCACATGTAGCCCAGACCAGGTAAGGACAGCAGATTTCCTACCCTAAATGACATTTTTTTTTACAACAACCAATGATAGTTCCATGGCATCATCACTATTAGCTTTCAATTACAGATTTTTATTAGTTAATTGAATTTTAAATTCCACCAGTTGCTGTGGTGGGATTTGAACCCAAGTCTCCAGGGCATTATCTTGGGCCTCTGGATTACTAGTTCAGTAACATTACCACTATATCACCATCTCTCCTGTTGTTTTGTGGGGGCCTTGATCACCACATGCATGCAGTAGATAACACCTTACCCCTGGGAAAATCCAGCAATGGCCCCAAACCCAATAGCCCTTTCAGCTTGACTGTTTGGATCATTGGGAAAGCGCACATAGTCACTGCCCGCCTGAACAGGGCATCGGTGATCTCCTTGATGCAGTAATGCACTGCAGACTGCAAGATTCCGCACATATCTCTAGTTGATCCCTGGAATGAACTGATGGCGTTGAAATTCAGTCCCATAGTGACATTCAGCGACACTGGCATCAGATGCCCACCAAGTCCCACCAGACATTCTAGATCATGCCACACAAGTCAGTGACAGCCTCCCAGGAGAGGTGGAAGCTTTGGCGACACTGCTGCTCAGACATCTGCAGGTAGTTGAGCCTCAGCCAGTAGACCCTCCCTGAAGGTTAGCTTCTTCTGCATGCAGGGGACTATTAGCATCCCTCTGCATCCTTCTCCAGCCTCCCGTTCCTGAGGCTGGGGCTCTTGTGGGCCCCCATGTTGCTGGCATGCCCCTGCCAGTGCCTGCGCCTCCCTCCCTCTCTGCTGCTCCTCCTCCTCAACTTGGGCCCCAAAGCAAGAGTGAATGAGGCCCATGACAGCTTGGTTCTCCCTGAGCTCAAGGCCCTCACAGCAAACGGTGCTCCCCACCCTCATTTGTCACATCTACTGATGTGGCACTGCCCCGATGGCTACCTGCTCAGGCTCCTTTATAGTGCTGGCACCTTTGCCTCCACTCCTGACAGCGATTCCAAATGCCCTCCTTTTCCACTCTTGCTGCAAAGCAATGCTGCCACTCCGATGGCTTCCCAGTGAAGCTCACTCTGAGCTCCCGCCTCCTTGTCAGCTCCTTTAACAGGCAAGCCTCTGAAGCCCTGTGGTTGCCGTTTGCCATCAGTTAACACAGTGAGTAAAATTGCTGTCAACTGGACTCTTAAATACCTTAATTGCCTTCCTGTATGCGGATTTGTGAAGTCCGCCCTCCTCGTCAGTCACCTATGTAAAATGTTGGACTTCTTGTGCGACGTCTTCCGTCCTGACTTTATATGTTCCCCGCTACCCACTTCTCCCCACCGCACCCCCCCCCCCCCCACCCCCACCACTGCCCACAAGCCTCCGTTCCCATTTCCAATGGTCCCTTAAAATTCTGCCCTCAAGGTCTGAGTGCAATCATCTTCAATGTCCAGGAGAAAATTAAGTCAGTAATGAATAAAGCTGGAATTATGTGCTCGCTTTATGGAGGAGAGCACTGAAATTTTCAGAAACATGCATCAATTCCTGACAACAAACGAACTACTGCTGCAGAACAGTGTTAAAGGTAACAAGGCAATTACATAAGTACCTTCCCATAATTGGAAACACAAATAGCTGGGTCTGCTACCCTTTCACTCAGTACCCACACAGCAAGACTTGTTCGTAAAAGAACAAGAGAACCTCCTAGTTATCACAATTAATGGCAGATTCATGACTGAGTTTCAACAAAAATAGTTGACTGAGTTTTGGATCCTAATGCTGCAGAGTTCTCCAAATTGTCAGATAAGGCTGTCAAGGTTTTGATACAATTTATCTGTGTGAAAGTGGGTTTTCATCACTCATTGGAGTGAAATCAAAGTATTGTCAGTGCTTTTGTGTGGAAAACAACTTACGATTCAGACTATATCACCTATCATTCCAAACATTAGGCATTTGCGCTCGAATATATGACCTCATCATTCAAATTAATGGCGAGCGATACAATTGATCCATTGTTTAAGTTGTATATGCATTTAATTTTTTGTACATTTTGTATGATCCTTGGGCTTTAAATGAGTTTAAGGAGTGAACATGTATGCTGGTAGGGATAAGCAGGCAGCTGGTAGATCTGAAAGAGGGTGCACAATAGTTTGGGAACCTCTGGTTTATACCAGGAGTTGTGCTAAGGAATAACAGTAGTTCCTTTTGTGTTGAATTTAACAAATCTGATAAGAACAACATATACCTATTTATCTTAAAATTGTATTATCATATGAATGGTAAAAAGAACCCATTTCAGTTACTTTGAATTATTTATATGTACTTAAAGTGGATAAAACACCAGGACCAGATGAGATGCATCCAAGGATACTGAGGATGGAAATTGCAGAAGCACTGGTCATAATTTTGCAGTATTCCTTAGACTCAGGGGTGGTGCCAGAGGACTGGAGAATTGCCCTTGTTCAAAAAAGAGTGTAAAAATAAGTCCAGCAACTGCAGGCCAGTCAGTTTAACTTCAGTGGTGGGAAAACTTCTAGGAAAAATAATTTGGGATAAAATCAATAGTCACATGGACAAATGTGAGTTAATTAAGGAAATCCAGCATGGATTTCTTAAGGGAAAATTATGTTTAACTAACTTGCTGGAGTTTTTTGAGGAGGTAACAGAGATGGTTGATGAGGGCAATGCTGTTGATGTGGTGTACATGGACTTTCAAAAGGCATTTGATACAATGCCACACAACAGACTGTGAGCAACCTTGTAGTTCATGGAATAAAGGGACAGTAGCAACATGGATACAAAATTAGCTGAGTGACAGGAAACAAAGAGTAGTGGTTAATGGATGTTTTTCAGACTGGAGGAAGGTTTGCAGTGGAGTTCCCCAGGGATCAGTGTTGGGACCCTTGCTTTTCCTGATATATATTAATGACCTAGACCTTGGTTTACAGGGCACAATTTCAAAGTTTGTAGATGACATCAAACTTGGAAGCATTGTGAACTGTGAAGAGGGTAGTGTAGAACTTCAAAAGGACACAGACAAGTTGGTGGAATGGGCAGACAGGTGGCAGATGAAGTTCAATGCAGAGAAATGTGAAGTCATTCATTTTGGTAGGAAGAATATAGAGAGACAATATGGAATGAAGGGTACATTTCTAAATGGTGTGCAGGAGCAGAGGGACCTAGGTGTATATGTGCATAAGTCATTGAAGGTGGCAAGAAAGGTTGAGAGTGCAGTTAATAAAGCATACAGTATCCTGGGGGCTTTATTAATAGGGGCTTAGAGTACACGAGCAAGGAAGTTATGTTGACCTTGTATAAGACAGTAGTTCGGCCTCAGCTGGAGTACTGCGTCCAGTTCTGGGCACCACACTTTAGGAAACACATGAGGACAATGGAGAAAGTACAGAAAAGATTGACTAGAATGGTTAAGTGATGAGGAATTTCAGTTCTGAAAATAGTTTGGAGAAGTTAAGATTGTTTTCCTCGGAGAAGAGAAGGCTGAGAGGTGACTTGATAGAGGTATTCAAAATCATGAGGGGACTGGACAGAGTAGATAGTGAGAAACTGTTCCCACTCATGAAAGGATCGAGAACGAGAGGGCACAGATTTAATGTATTTGGTAAGAAAGAAAAAGTGACATGAGGAAAAACTTTTACATGCAGCAAGTGGTTAAGTTCTGGAATACGCTGCCTGAGAACGTGGTGGAGGCAGGCTCAATTAAAGCATTCAAAAGAGAATTAGACAGTTGTATGAAAAGGAAGAATGTGCAGGGTTACGGGGAGAAGGCGGGGAATTGGAACTCTTTTAGAGAGCAGATGCGGACATGATGGGCAGAATGGCCTCCTTCTGCACTGTACCGATTCTGTGATATGTAAGCCTCATAGTAAAGCATGTGTTGTCAACAGAACTATAAAAGATTATGGTTTTGCAAGGAACGTCTTCAGCTTATGCCAAAACAAGATATTAACACCCCCACCATCAGTGGAAGAAGTTCAGGAGTGGGTGGGGAAGGGGTTAAAAGTTTTAAAACTGGGAACATGACCCCAACCCCTGTTGTATATGCATCTGCTGTCATTTTTATGGTGCTGGGTTTCACTTGGAAGCCTGATTTAAATTTAACAGGTGCCGTCTGGGATTTCCAGGGCTTGGAAAACCCAGCAATAAAAGAGAGGCGGGAGGTGCTGGCTCAAGATGATAAGTGCCTTTTACAGCACTCCTCGTGGACCAGGAGGGACCCACCAACACACACACACCCATCCATACCTCAAGGAAACCATCGTCCTCCCTTCTGCAGTTAGTAATCTCTCTCTCTTTCTGTCTCCCCTCTTGTCACTATCACAGACCTCCGAACTTCCAGCCCATGCTGCATTTGTGACCAACTTGTACAGCCACCGACCCCCACCTGCAGCTCCAGTGTCTAGCTCTCCATCCTTCCAATTGCCTCTCTTTTCCCACTATACTAGCATCGATCACTGGCCTGACTCATCTTGATTTCCAGGGACTGTCCTCTAAGGGATCCTGGCTGAGGTCTCCTTCCATTGGTTTTTCCACTTGGCAGCTGGTTAGCATGTCAATTTGGCCAGCTTCTGGGCAGGAAATGGAAGAAAAAAATGTATAATATGGTCCTGCCATTAATTTTGACTTGACCTCTAGGTTCCTGCGCTCAATGTGTTCCCTGTCCATTTTCGCCAGTTGAGGAAGGTAGTAAATATGGCCATTAAAATAGCTTTGAAGTGCAGTTAATTTTCTAATATAGTGAAAAAGTAGTCAATTTGCACACAGTGGGCTGAAGTTTATGTTCGGCGGTGGCCGTAAAAGATGGTGGCCCGCACGCGTGGGTTTCACTCCGCGGAGCTGCCGCAATCTTATACACGGTGGCTCATTAACATGGCATGTCGGACCGCGCCACCCCCCCCCCCCCCCCCAACCAATGACTTGAAGGGGGTGGACGAGCCGTCTCCGGCAATGGCGTCCGACGCCACTGCGCAGGCACCGGCACCATTTTTAAATGGTTTAGATTCCTTACATTTACTTTAAATTTTTAAAGAGACATTATTTGAAAAGTTATTACAAATAATTAAATAAATGTTCCCAGCCCGACTCCCACCTCCCCAATAAATATACATTTTATCTCTTGTCCTCTCCCCCCCCCAAAAATACTCACATTCTGATCTTCCCCCATGAAAGGTCAGAAACTTTTAACTTTACGCTTTCCCCTTGCCCCCTAGACCAATTAAGTAAGTTTGACCCCGGTCCCGCCTCCCGCACTGATAAACCTACTTCCTGTCTCTTCCCCACAGGTGTTGTGCCTCGTTTCCCTGGATGGAGATTCAGAGGTGCATCAGTGCTGGCCGCCAGGATGAAGATCGCGGCAGCAAATCAGGAGGTGATGGAAACCTCATTAATACAGGTAAGTTAATTTATTTACGTATTTAAATTGAGATCCCGTCGCCGAGTGGCAGAGGGGCTGCCCCAATGCCTCGCCACTGCCGGCAAGATCGGAACGGGCCCTGCTGGCATTGAGGTCCATGACGGACCTCATCCAGGGCAATCTTCATTTCCCCCCCACCCCCGCCATGGATCTCAACGTCAAGGTCCTATAAAATTCAACCCAGTGAGTTCCAATAAATAGCAATGAGTTAAATGACCAGTTTATCTGTTTTAGTAATATTGATTGAGGGAAAATGTTGGCCAGTATACTGGGAGAACACCCCTCCTCCTCTTCTAAGTAGTGCCATGGGAACTTTTACATCTTTTACACAGTCTCTGTTTAATGTTCCATCTAAAAAAAATGGGGGAGGGAATCTTACTGTGTTTAAAGATTTTCAGAGGTCAGGACCAAAAGTGGGTCCCAATCCCGCTGGTGATACCTGGCCATCTGAGTGCATGATCTTACCTGAGGCAGCCAATTAAGAGGCTACCTCCAGAAGTGCTGTTCTACTTAAAGACAACGGGTGGGAGATGCATGTGGCTGGGGCAATGGGAGGGCCTGGAGAGTTGTCCTGCCAGCAGACCCACCACAAGAGGTGGGTGCTTCTGCGGCAGGCAGGAGAACACGATAGCATCTCTGAAAATGTAGAAAAGTTTAAAATTATTTGTCGCCACAGCTGCCAGGCCATCATTGTGGAGGGGGACCCCCTCACCCCACCTTGTGACAGAAACAACACTAGGGCGGGGATGCAGGGGGATTGATAAATAAAGGAAGCTTTGCTAGCCTCCCCAGCCTGCCACTGGGAGGCTGCCTCCAGGGACCTGCCAGGTTTCACCCGCAGCATGGGGCCCGTCCGCCAACAGTAAGAACCCAAGTGGCCAGATAATGGACATTAATTGGCTACCCATCGCTGCTGGGTGGGTAGCTGCTTCCATTGCTCACCAACTTCCGGCAATATCGGCCAGAGGCAGAAACATGTCAGATGGCCAACCTGACCATTTTCAAAATTCCCCCATGTCTGCCGTTCCTACAGCTGGTAAGATTCCACTCAATGTGTCTGACTGTGCAGCACTCTCCCAGTACTGCATTAAAGTGTCAACTTGAACCCATGTCCTTCCACCCTGATAACAATAGTACCTCTGAGCTGAGGCTGACACCTATAACGATCATTTTTAAAAAAACCTTGACAGATCGTTAAATACAAGTGTTCCTTGTTTTATTTCAGACAGTTTTAAAATGATTGTCAAGCTATATTGTGATTGATAGAGCTAGATCTCTTGTCATTTGTTAATCTTATCAATTTATCAAGTATTTTATTACATGAAAATGATAGAAAAAAAAGAGGAGAGTATGAAATTATGGAAAGGATATTGCAGTCAGACTAGAGGGAAATAATTGAACTTAAGAGGAAAATTACTGTAGCTCATCAGGGAGAATGTTGCACTAAAGTAAATTGGAAGAATTGGAAGAATATAAAATGATCTTTAAGGAAAGTGATCTCGTTAGGTATAATGGAAGTACTTCAGTACTTTTTTATTAAACCGTTAGATAATAGTGAGAAAATGCAATCAATCGAAAATGTATTTATATGAAAAATTTTGCTGTAATTTCCCTTTTTCAACTTCCTCTCCTTCCTCCCTTTCCTGGAGTATAATTGGCTACACCATTGAGCCAATTCAGTCCTCACATGCTGGCACTTTCAAGAGGATATTTCACATTAATCAGAAGCAGGAGCCTCAATTGCATTTTCTTTTCTTCCTAGCCCAATGACACTGTCAACGGCACTCCCACTACTGAAATCGACCAATTCAGCATGGAACAGATATTGGACCTTAGACTGTCCATGTCATAGTAAATAATGGGGCCAATTTTAGTGTGCTTTTCACCACAATTTGAAGTGCTAACAGAGTGTTAATGCCTGTAAAGACCAAGGTAATTCTAACCTGGCCACTTCCTGCCCCATTTTCACCTTGCCTAATTTTCTGGAAAGTATTGTGGGTTTTGGATGTGGAGTTGAGATGCAGACAGCTCCTTTCTAAAAAGGCAGAAGCGGCAGGAATAGATTCAAATTCAGGGTAAATGCCATCATAATAACCTTCCTACCTACATCTATATGAGCTTTTCAGCCCACTAATGCCAGTTTCTGTTCCCACCCGCGAATAAGGGGTGGAAAAGTTCTCAGGGCAGCAATGGGATTTAAAAGGAAAAACAGCTGATTATTAGGTATTGTTGTCAAAAAAAAATTTATTCTCTTGCAAGTCTCATCTTTCTATCTATTATATCAGTGAAGGTGTATAGGCAGAAGATTTCTTAGCTTGATTTCCAGCAAAGAGCCAACCTTGTTAATCCATGTAGCGGGCTGTCATTAGATTGCCACAGGTAGGAAGAAGATCAGTTTCTCAACAGACATGCATGTGGAGTGGCAGCTTATAGAAGTAGACTTGCTTCAGCACATTTTCCCCTCCACTAACCCTCAACCACAACCCCTACCCCACAAAAGAAGAAGGAAAAGGCCAAGGAGAAAATTCCTTGACTAAATCCCCATCAAATATTTCTGCAGCCCCTGGGAATAACCAAGGGGATCTATTTTCTCAGGGTCTGGGTCAACATGGACCAAGCCATGCGATCTTCTGTGAGGACATCTGCAGTTACAACACAGCAAAAAGCTTGCACGTGCAAGGACGGTAACAATCAGCTGTGAGCTGAAATTTGGCTGCACCTTCTTGTAGGCATGCTACAGAACTAATTTAAGGGATGATGCAATCATTCAGCACCACCTCAAATTCAGGAGTCTTCAAATAGGAGACAATATGCTCGGTTACTCTGTTACTGGACTACAAACTCATGCCTGCACCTCGGGCTCCATTTCCTTTCATCTCAGCCTTTCACTCCTTCATTTCCATATGCCTACATCCTTGACTATGATTGCTATTGGATTGAGATGCTTTTTAAATAAACTTATGAACATGACAGACAGATAAAGACCAACTGGTCCATCAAGCCTGCCCGACAGTCATGATGGTTGAAGTATCATGACTAGACACTTCCTATGTATCTCCTGCAGCCACATTATGTCCTGAGAGAGGAAAAAAACAACCCTCCATTATATAAGAGCATAAGAACAGAAGAAATAGGAACAGGAGTAGACCATTCAGCCCTTTGAGCCTGTTCCGCCATTCAATGAGATCATGGCTGATTTTCTACCTCAACATCGTTTTCCTGCACTATCCCTATAACCCTTGAGGTTTTTAATATGTAGAAATCTATCTCAGTCTTGAACATATTCAACAACTAAGCCTTCAAAGCCCTCTGAGGCAGAGAATTACAGAGATTCAACATCCTCATTGAAGAAATTCCTGTTCATCTCAGTCCTAAATGGCCTGCCCCTTATTCTGAGATTGTGTCCCCTAGTTCTGGATTCCCCAGCCAGGGGAAGCATCCTTCCCGCATCAACCCTGTCAAGCGCGGTAAGAATTTTGTATGCTTGAATGAGATCACTTCTCCTTCTTCTAAACTCCAGAGAATAAAGGCCCAGTCTATTTAATCTTTCCTCAAAGGACAATCCTTCCATCCCAGGAATTAGTTTGGTGGACCTTTGTTGCACTCCCTCTGTAGCATTCCTTAGGTAATGAGACCAAAACTGCGCTCAGTACTCCAGATGCTGTCTCACCAAAGCTCTATATAATTGCAGTAATACATCTTTACTCCGATACTCAAATCCTCTTGTAATTAAAGCCAACGTACCATTTGCCTTCTTAACTACTTGCTGTACCTGCATGTTAGCTTTCAGTGACTCATGAACGAGGACACCCAAGTCCCTTTGAAATTCAACACTTCCCAGCCTCTCGCCATTTTAAGAAATACTCTTTATTTCTGTTTTTCCTACCAAAGTGGATAACCACACATTTCTCCACATTGTATTCCATTTGCCAGTTTTTTGCCCACTTGCTTAGCCTCCCCAAATTCCCTTGAAGCATCTTTGCATCCTCCTCACAACTCACACTTCCACCTAGTTTAGTGTCATCTGCAAACTTGGAAATATTACATTTAATCCCCACATCCAAATCATCGATATAGATTGTGAACAGCTGGGGCCCAAGTACTGATCCTTGCGGTACCCCACTAGTCACAGCCTGCCAATCAAAAAATGACACATTTATTCCTACTCTCTGCTTTCTGTCTGTTAACTAGTTCTCAATCCATGCCAGTATATTCCCCCCAATCCCATGTGCTCTAATTATTAACATGTTGTGTGAGACCTTAACAAAAGCTTTCTGACAACCTAAATATACCACATCCACTGGTTCCCCCTTCCATGTTGACTTTGCCCAATCCTACCATTATTTTTTAAGTGTCCTGTTATCACATTCTTTATTATAGATTCTCGCATTTTCCCCACGACTGATGTTCGGCTAACAGGTGTAGTTCCCCATTTTCTCTCTCTCTCCTTTCTTAAATCGTGGGGTTACATTTTATACTTTCCAATCTGCAGGAACCATTCCAGAGTCTATAGAATTTTGAAAGATGACCACCAATACATCTACTATCTCTACAGCCACCTCTTTCAACACACTGGGATGTAGATCATCAGGTCCAGGGGATTTATTTACTTTAATCCGCATTAATTTCCCTATTTTTTTTCCTAATATCTTGCAGTTCTTAGTTTACACTAGTCCTTTGATTCTTCATTATTTCTGGTAGGTTTTTCAGTATTTTCCTCCGTAAAGACAAACGCAAAGTATTTGTTTAGTTTCTCTGCCATTTCTTTATTCCAAATGATAAATTCTCCTGACTTGGCTTACAATGGACCCACATTTGTCTTTTCTAATCTTTTCATTTTTACATACCTATAGAAGCTTTTGCAGTCTGCTTTTATATTTCTCACTAGTTTACTCTCATATTCTGTTTTCCCTTTCTTAATCTTTTATTTGGTCCTCCTTTGCAGAACTCTGAAATTCTCCCAATCCTCAGGCTTACCTTTTTTTTACGCAACTTTATACGCCTCTTCCTTTGCTCTAATACAATCCTTAATTTGTTTCATTAGCCACGATTGGGACACTTTCCTTTCTGGGTTTTAGTGCATTAAATGAATGTATTTTTTGTTGTAAATGATGTATTAGTTCTTTACATGTTAGCCATTGCCTGTCTCCTGTCATACCTTTTAACTGAGATGAGGAGAAATTTCTTCACCCAGAGAGTGGTGAGCCTGTGGAATTCACTACCACAGAAAGCAGTTGAGGCCAAAACATTGTATGTTTTCAAGAAGGAGTTAGATATAGCTCTTGGGTCTAAAGGGATCAAAGGGTATGGGGCAAAAGCGGAAACAGGCTACTGAGTTGGATGATCAGCCATGATTATAATGAATGGCAGAGCAGGCTCGAAGGGCTGAATAGCCTACTCCTGCTCCTAATTTCTATGTTTCTATGTAATGTAGTTTCCTAATCTGCCATAGCCAGTTTTCCCCTCATACCTTCATAGTTTCCTTTGCTTAGATTTAAGGCTCTAGTTTCTGATTGAGCTACATCACTTTCAAACGTAATGTAAAATTCTATCATATTATGGTAACTCTTTCCTAAAAGCTCCTTTACAACAAGATTATTCATTAGCCCTTTTCATTTCACAACACTAGATCTAAAATAGCCCATTCCCTAGTTGGTTCCTTAACGTACTGCTCTGGAAAACCATTTTGCAAACATTCCAAGAATTGATCCTCCACAACATCAATACTAATAAAGTTTACCCAGTCTATATGTAGATTGAAATCCCCATGATCACTTCACTTACCCTTCTTACATGCACCTCCAATTTCCTGATTTATACTGTGATTTGCATTTCCCACTGCTAATTGGTGACCTATAAACAACCCTGACCAATGTTTTCTGCCCCTTGCTGTTTCTTCATTCCACCCAAACTGATTCTACATCTTTATCTCTCGGACTAAGGTCATCTCCCACTACAGTATTAATGCATTCTTTGGTTAACAAAGTTACCCCACCACCTTTTCCCAGCTTCCTGTCCTTCCCGAATGTTACGCACCCTTGGATATTCAGGTCCCTGTTTTGGTTTCCTTGTAGCCACGTCTCTGTAATGGCTAGCAGGTCATACATATGAATTTCTATTTGAGCTGACAATTTATCTGTTATATTGCGAATGCTGTGGGCATTCAGATACAGAGCCCTTAATTCAGTATTTTCTTTTTACTGTTTTTGTAAACTCTGGTCCTATCTGCTGGCACACTCTTAAGTTTGCAATCACTGTCCCTTCCTGCCATACTCTGATTATCATTACCTTTATTGCTTCCTTGATCTATTGCCTAGTCCTTTTCCTTTAATTTACTCAATCTTCCCCTACATGATCTCTTTCCCCCTTTATTTAGTTTAAAGTTCTCTCTACTTCTCTAGTTATGCGACTCACTTTAACACTGGGGCGGCACAGTGGCGCAGTGGTTAGCACCGCAGCCTCACAGCTCCAGGGACCCGGGTTCGATTCCAGGTACTGCCTGTGTGGAGTTTGCAAGTTCTCCCTGTGTCTGCGTGGGTTTTCTCCGGGTGCTCTGGTTTCCTCCCACAAGCCAAAAGACTTGCAGGTTCATAGGTAAATTGGCCATTATAAATTGTCACTAGTGTAGGTAGGTGGTAGTGAAATATAGGGACAGGTGGGGATGTTTGGTAGGAATATGGGATTAGTGTAGGATTAGTATAAATGGGTGGTTGATGTTCGGCACAGACTCGGTGGGCCGAAGGGCCTGTTTCAGTGCTGTATCTCTAATCTAATCAAACTGGTCCCAGCATGGTTCAGGTGAAATCCATCCCAATGGTACAGCCTCCACTTTCCCCAGTACTGGTGCCAGTGGCACTTATCAGAACCCACTTCTCCCACATAAGACTTTGAGCCACGCATTCATCTCTCTAATCTTATTTACCCTAAACCAATTTGCACGTGGGTCAGGCGATAATCCAGAGATTATTACCTTTGAGGTTCTGCCTGTTAATTTAGAGCCTAGCTTCTCATACTCCCTGTGCAGAAACTCATTCCTAGTCCTATCTATGTCATTGGTACCTACGTGGACCACAACTATTGGATCCTCCCCCTCCAGCTGCAAGTTCCTCTCCAGCCCTAAGCAGATGTTCTGAACCCTAGCCCCGGGCAGGCAACATCGCCTTCTGGACTATCGCTGTCGGCTGCACAGAACAGTGTCTATCCCCCTGACTATACTGTCCCATACTACCACCACATTCCTTTTAACTACCTCCACTTGAATGGCTTCCTGTACCATGGTGCCATGGTCAGTCTGTTCATCCATACTACAGCTCTCACTATTGTCCACAGAAGTTGCAAGGACCTCAAACTTGTTGTTCAATTGGAAGGGCTGAGGCTGCTCCACTCCCACCTTCTCGATCCCCTTACCTGCCTGACTTGCAGTCTTGACCCTGACCACTGACTAAATCAGACAACCCTATCCTAAGAGCTATGACTGCCTTCTGCAACAAAGTGTCCAGGTAACTTTCCCCCTCCCTGATGCGTCGCAATGTCTGTAGCTCGACCTCCAGCTCATCTGCTCTGAACTGAAGCTCCTCAAGCTGCAAACACTTACTATAGATGTGGTTGTCATGGATTGCCATGCCATCCAGGAACTCCCACATGCTGCAGCCATGACACATCGCCTGTCCTGCCATCTTTATTGTGTTAATTAAATTAAATTTATTTTCTTAAGTAATTTATAGTCCCCATCTTCACCAAATTCCCTCGCTCATTCACCAAACTCCTTTCTTCACACTGTTTATACTCAAGCAGCATTTAGTGTAGCCAAGCAGCACTCAGAGACCTAAATTTATACTTTCTGAAAAACAATCATGAATCAGCTTTGCTAGAGCTCAGAAACCAGTTCAAGCTAACTACCTAATTAACTAGCTGCAACTGTTGTCAGAGAGCTTGTATATCCATGTTTAAAACTGGCAGAAACTTATCTTGCCTCTTAACTTATACAAAGATTATAGTTAATTGCTAAATGTAAACAAAAATTAGACTTTAGAGAGATATTAACCCTTAAATTCCCTCACTCACTAAACTTGCTTCTTCACACTCGGTGCAGACCTTTGCTGAGACTTTGCTCCCCTATTGTGATACATTTTATAAGTGACTTAAATACAGTGTTCCTTTCCTACTACTAGTGTAATCCTGAAAACTTCCTGAGTTTTCCCTGGAGTTGTGAATAATTATGCAAATTGCTTAAATCAGAGAATTGAGTGCAATTTGCTTTGGAGATTCAGACAGGTAGTAGAACTGAATGACGTGGAAAGACACAAATCAGCCCCAGTGCATTTAATACAGAAACACTGAGGGAACCAGATATTGATATGTCATGAGATCTGGCATCATTTTATGTTGACCCAACAGTAACGACAGTAAAGTAGCATTAGCAAGTTAATGATGTTAAAAATATTTCCCTATACAAGGTGAATCATTGAAAGCCTGGTTCAGTTGTCCATACAGAGTAATAAAGAGAATTAGCAAGGTGAATTATATAATTGACACCCCAGATCGTAGGAAAAAGAAAAAGTTGTGCCACATCAATATGTTAAAATTGTATCACAGTTGGGAAGGGGACAAACAAGCACAGGTCTGTCAGGCAGTCAGGAAAGAGAAGGGCAAAAGGGACAGTGGGGACGAGTTGGAGGGTGGCCTGGAGGATTCCCAAATCAAACACCCTACCATCTGGTTAGCTAACATTGAAATGTTAGGGAAATTAGACACCGTACTCTCCTATTTGAACACAGAACAGAGAGCAGACCTAACAAGGCTGCTCACAGCATTTAAAGGGATTTGCAGGGAAAACAACCTTAACCCTACATACACAACCTTAACCCTACATGATGTGGAAGTAGGAGAGACCTCTCCCATAAAACAAAATTCTTATCGCCTAGGTCTCAGGAAATTGACCCAGCTTCAGGAGGAAATTCAGACTGAAGACTTGGAAATTAAAGATTTAAATTCTGAAGGTAGACACAGAAATGCTCATAAGCCAAAGGAAAAGCCTAAGCTCAAAAAGGTTTTTGTGGCAGATTTGGAGGGTGGTGATGGTGGTGGTGACTGAAAGTCAAGTATCCTAACTGAGGAGGAATTGTGGGTCAGGCAGGATGAGCACAGGAAAAAACATACACAAAAAGCACTGGATGATCTTCACAAAGTTATGAACAACTTTGAATCCAGGATTGAATTCACTGATATAGAGAAACTGGAAGAGGAAGATATTGTAGAAATATATGATGAAATTCAGTGTAGCCTGGAGCACAAGTTGATTGAGCCAGTCAAAGCAGTTGGAGTTCCCCAGTTGTGCTCATGCTCAATCCTGGATGGAAAAGATACTAGAGTATGGCTATGAATAGTCAGACTGATGTGTTTGTGTGCAAAGTTTCTTTTTAATTTGTGACCTCATAATGAAATGTTGCTGTTGTCACATTTCATTTTATGTGGTAGGGAGGTGTTACGCCAATGTGCTTTTTTGAATGATAATTTTCTTTAATCTACTGACTGGAGATCTGAACTTATATTTTTTTTAAAGACATTTAAAAAATAAAAGCTTAAGATGGTCACCTAATTTGCAATACTGCGTACTGCATCGCAATGCTAGTGAGGAGGGAGACAAAATGTCTGCTCAGATCCCAGAAAGACCAAGACGCAAGAAGTTTAAAGGAACTACCTATCCTCTTTAGCAAGAGAGAAATACTGCTAATTGTTGTGTTTTGAATCAGAGTGACTGTCATGTGACAAGCCCCTCCCCATCTGTGGTTTTCAGCTGGTGTTTTCTCTGTAGCAAAGGAGAAGCAATTGGACTCTGACACGTGCAGACCCAAATGAGGGGTCTCTCTTGCTCTCTCTCCATTCCAGCTTGAAAGCTTTCAAATCCTGCCTGGTGACTAAGCATCTTTGCATACTCTGGCTACAATCAGAAACCCCATTGGAAGAAATCATCCGCATTGCTGTATCCAAGAGACCCACCGAACCAGTTATCCAACTCTTTAAAATAAAAGCCCCAGGACCACTGAATTCAGCTAGAGGTCAGCCAAATCACCAAACACCACAGACTGTATATCTGTTTTATGGACTCAAGCTCAACCAATCTACCTTTCCTCACTCTGTAACCTATTTGTGTGTGTGTAAACCTCCAGAGTTTGTATGTGAGTGAAAGTTGGTGCGTTGTTTATTGTTTTATTAGTTTGGTTTAGGTACAATAAAGTTAACTTCTTTCTGTATTTAGCTCACAAAAACCTGTCTGATTGGTTCTTGTTATGATCATAGCAAGTAAGTAATGAAAAACTTACTGAATTGGCCAGTATATCCTCTTTAAGAAAGAATTAAACCTGTTGTGGTCAAGCAAGGTGAGGGAAAAGAGGGAAGCCCTTCGACCCCTCCTCACTTGACCATAACAACAGACAATGTGTAGAAAACTTGTAAGTTCTGAGATATTTTAAAGGACTGTAAATACATCTGTTGTTGACTTAGAGCTAGTGTCATCTCTGTATTGCTCTGAGATGAATCAGATATATAAAATATTCAGCAAACCAGTGAATGCATAACAATTAAGCTCTTATACAACATTTAGTTTTAGGGTTTAGGTGCTCATTTAACTGGAGATAAATAATGGAAACTGCATTATAATTATAAATATAGAATTATAAGGCTGTAACATAGTCGACAGACTTAGGAAATCCTCACTAGATTATAAACGCTATTCGAACTCTGAGTATATTTATATGCAGTTATATTGTAGGACCAGTTGAAGACAAGTAAAGGTTTTTGCAGAAATGAGCTACTCCAATGATCCTGGGTATGTGTGAACATTCAGGTTCTGTTTAAATTTAAATGTAAGCAAAGAAGAACAGTCAAACAGCGTTTAATATGTATTTTTTTTAAAATTGCTTTAAAAAGTATTCCCTCATATATTTAAGAGTGATAGCTAGGTACAATTTGATTTAATACAACTGAAAATGAGTTTGTCACAAAAATGTGGCAGTTTTAATCACATTGTCAATCCCGTAAGTACCCAATTTTAAATTTCTGAATATGGCATTTAAAAATAAGCAGAACCATTCCCTAGTTTTATTCCTATACAGTGGTCAGTTATTCAGTAAATTACAAATTTGAATTCAAAAACTTTGAAAATGTTTCTACTAGTGTCCTTGAGCCTAAAACTTCCAGCTTAATTTTTAGAGCCTCCTTAAAGGCCTGCAAATGAGTAAAATCGGAGGAAGCTCCTAATGGTGATTAATTCACCCTGAAGGCATGGCCAGTTTAGAGGGATGTGGGGGCCTGCTTCTAGTGCAAAGACTTTAAACAAGTGGAAAAGTTCATGGAAATTTGAGTTGCACACTGAACATAATTCACACTAAATATTGCGCAAACTTTAGCGCCGCCAATTTTGGCCTAATTACACTGAAAAGATCATTGCAATCGAGCTGAAAATCCAGGTCTTAGTGTACATCAGCGTTGTCCAAATATTTTGCGTGGGGGGTTGGGGGGCCACATTACAAATTTTGTCTGAAATAGAGGGCCGGTGAGGCAATTTCAGAAAGATAAAGGCATTAAAAAATTAATGCCATTAACAGTGAGTGCAAGTGACTACGCAAGAGGAAGCAAGACATGGGGAAGGTTCTGGTAGAGGGGGTTAAGCATCACCTCATGCATGACTGCATCTCAGCCACAGGCCACCTTCTTTCACTGCACACTCTCCCCACTCCCCACCCCCCCTTGACCTTATCTGGTGAGCAGGAAGGTTGAAATGAGCCTTGAAAGGGAGGAGGGCAGGTTATCCACCACATCTGGAGCTCCCCTCAGAGTGCTCCAAGTGTGGACAGCAGCTCCTCAGCCTCTCGGTCAGTGAGCCCAGCTCCAGCAGCTGTAACACCTGAGGAGAATCCTGCAGCAGTGCAGGAAACCCTCAGGAAGCCGCGGGCTTCCTGGACTCAGGTAGCCAGAGGGTGACTGTCAATGTCATCATAGGTCAAATGACAACTGGATTAGAAGCCTGCCTCCAGTCCAGCTGTTACTGCTGGATATTGAATGTTATGGGCCCCTGACACTGGTTCGGAGGCAGGGGATCCGAGAAGTGCAACGGCGGATGGGGTGGAGGGCACGTTGCCTCCCCTGCAACAAAAGTTTGTCGGGGATAGGATAGGCTGGAGACAGTCTTCCCACTCAGAGGCCAATTGAGGCCCTGAAGTGGCCTGTTAATAACCTCTTAAGGGCGTCTTCCTGCCGCTGCTGGGATTTAATCAGCGGCGAGTGGGCGGGGAAAACAAGGTGACCTCCCTGTGGACTTGAGGTGAGGTGGGGGAGCCCTCCTCTGTGGGCAATCTGTGGCCCACGGAGGACCACTCCCAGGAAAACCTGCATCTCCCTGAACCACCCTACGCCCTCCCTCGCTGGGGCCTGCCGGTCTGGCCCTGGCAACCCCCCGCCTCACTTACCTTGGAACAGGCTCCAGCGCTGGTGCCGCTGCCGATACTGCTGAGCTGCTGGCCCTATGATTGGCCAGAGCTCTTGGAGGTGGGATCCCTGTCTTGAAAGGTGCGGGGGTCCCAGTGCCAGGCTGTTAATTGGCCCGGCAGCATAGAATCTCTCTGAGGGGGCTCCAGCTGGCCGAAGCGGGGATCACCCTGCCTTTTTGGCCCTGTGCTGGGAGCCTCACTGTGAACACCATGTTCAGCCCCGGGTTCACACCTTGTAGAAGCACTCGCAAATGTATAAAGAAAAACATCTAGACACACGTGGAGGTTCACGGGTGTTGGAAAGCTAGCATAAAGGTACTTTACCTGAATGCTCGTAGCATTCGTAACAAAGTTGATGAGTTAACGGCACAAATAATCGCGAATAAATATGATTTGGTAGCCATTACGGAGACATGGTTACAGTTTGGTCACGACTGGGAGTTAAATATCCAGGGGTACCAGACTATTCGGAAGGACAGACAGGAAGGTAAGGGAGGTGGTGTAGCTCTGATACTCAAGGACGACATCAGGGCGGTGCTGAGAGATGGTATAGGTTCTATGGAGAATGAGGTTGAATCCATTTGGGTGGAAATTAGAAACTGTAAGAAGAAAAAGTCATTGATAGGCGTAGTCTATAGGCCACCAAATAATAACATCACATTGGGGCGGGCAATAAACAAAGAAATAACTAATGCCTGTAAAAATGGTACGGCAATTATCATGGGGGATTTTAATCTACATGTAGATGGTCGAACCAGCTCAGTCAGGGTAGCCTTGAGGAGGAATTCGTTGAGTGTATCCGTGATAGTTTTCTTGAACAGTATGTAATGGAACCGACGAGGGAGCAAGCTATCCTAGATCTAGTCCTGTGTATGAGACAGGAATAATTAATGACCTCATAGTTAGGGATCCTCTTGGAAGGAGTGATCACAGTATGGTTGAATTTAGAATACAGATGGAGAATGTGAAGATAAAATCCAATACCAGGGTCCTGCGCTTGAACAAGGGGGACGACAATAGAATGAGGGAGGACTTGGCTAAAGTGGACTGGAAACAAAGATTTTGCGGTGGGACAGTTGACGAGCAGTGGAGGACTTTCAAAGCAATTTTTCAAAGTGCTCAGCAAAAGTATATTCCAGCGAAAAGGAAGGACTGGAAGAAAAGGGGTAATCTGCCATGGGTGTCTAAGGAAATAAGGGAGGCTATCAAATTGAAAGAGAAGGCATACAAAGTGGCCAAAAGCAGCATGAAACGAGAAGATTGGGAAAACTTTAAAGGTCAACAGAAAGCTACAAAAAGAGCTATAAAGAAAAGTAAGATAGAACATGAGAAAAAACTAGCACAGAATATAAAGACAGATAGCAAAAGTTTCTCAATATATAAAACGAAAAAGAGTGGCTAAAGTAAACGTTGGTCCTTTAGAGGATGAGAAGGGGTATTTAGTTATGGGATATGATGAAATGGCCGAGGCATTGAACAGGTATTTTGTATCGATCTTCACAGTGGAGGACATTAATAACATGCCAGTAATTGACAAAGAGACGAATGTAGGTGAGGACCTGGAAACAATCATTATTACGGAAGAGGTAGTGTTGGGCAAGCTAATGGAGCTAAGGATTGATAAGTCTCCTGGCCCTGATGGAATGCATCCCAGGGTACTAAAAGAGGTGGTGGGAGAAATAGCAGGTGCACTGACGGTAATTTTCCAAAATTCGCTGGACTCTGGGGTAGTCCCAGCTGATTGGAAAACAGCAGATGTGACGCCACTGTTTAAAAAGGGAGGTAGACAAAAGATGGGGAATTATAGACCAGTTAGCTTAACCTCTGTAGTGGGGAAGATGCTTGAGTCTATTTATCAAGGAAGAAATAGCAGGGCATCTCGATAGAAATTGTCCCGTTGGACAGACGTTGGGTTCATGAAGGGCAGATCATGCTTGACAAATCTTTTAGAATTCTATGATCACATTACGAGCAAAGTGAACAATGGGGACCCAGTGGATGTGGTGTACCTAGATTTCCGAAAGGCCTTCGACAAGTTGCCGCACAAGAGGCTGCTGCATAAGATAAGGAGGCATGGCGTTAGGGGTAAAGTATTAGCATGGACAGAGGATTGATTGACTAACAGGAAGCAGAGAGTGGGGATAAATGAGTGCTATTCTGGGTGGCAATCAGTCACTAGTGGTGTGCCTCAGGGATCGGTGTTGGGACCGCAATTATTTACAATTTATATAGATGATTTGGAGTTCTGGACCACGTGTAGGGTGTCAAAGTTTGCAGATGACACTAAAATGAGTGGCAGAGCAAAATGTGCAGATGACTGTGAAACTTTGCAGAGGAACATAGATACATTCAGTGAGGGTGCAAAGCTCTGGCATATGGAATACAATGTTAATAAATGTGAACTCATTCATTTCGGTAGGAGTAACAGTAAAAAGGATTATTACTTGAATGGTAAAAAGTTGCAGCATGCTGCGATGCAGAGGGACCTAGGTGTCCTTGTGCGTGAATCGCAGAAGGTTGGTCTGCAGGTACAGCAAGTAATTAGGAAGGCAAATGGAATTTTGTCCTTCATTGCTAAAGGGATTGAGTTTAAAAGCAGAGGTTATGTTGCAGCTGTATAAGGTACTGGTGAGGCCGCACCTGGAGTACTGTGTGCAGTTTTGGTCTCCTTACTTGAGAAAGGATATACTGGCACTGGAGAGGGTGCAGAGGAGGTTCACTAGGTTGATTCCGTAGTTGACGGGGTTGGCTTATGAGGAGAGACTGAGTAGATTGGGATTATATTCATTGGAGTTCAGAAGAATGAGGGGGGATCTTATAGAAACATATAAAATCATGAAGGGAATAGATAAGATACAAGTAGAGAGGATGTTTCCACTGGCAGGTGAAGCTCGGACAAGAGGGCATAGCCTCAAGATTAGAGGGAGCAGATTTAGGACTGAATTAAGAAGGAACTTCTTCACCCAGAGGGTTGTTAATCTATGGAATTCCTTGCCCAGTGAAGTAGTTGACGCTTCTTCAGTAAACGTCTTTAAAGCTAAGGTAGATATCTTTTTGAACAATAAAGGAATTAAGGGATACGGTGGGAGCGCGGGTAAGTGGATCTGAGTCCACGAAAAGATCAGCCATTATCTTATTGAATGGCGGAGCAGGCTCGAGGGCCAGACGGCCTACTCCTGCTCCTAGTTCCTGTGATCTTATGATCTTATGTGATGCTTCATATAAAGTGCTTTTGTTCAAGCCGCTGACGTTCATTGTGTAAAAATGATTATTCTATCATGCCTTAATTGTGAGCTGCTGACTTCCCCCTTTCCCCTTCGTGGAATGCCAATGTAAGCACAGCCCTCATTGAAATATGATCTCTCGTGGGTACTAGTGCATGTTTCAGCTGGGCGTTAGGACGGACGCAAATGGAGAGGAGGTGACAGTCTACATACATTGAGATGAGCCTTTATTGGTTTCTCTGTGATTGGCATCAGGGTGGCTGGAAGTGGGTAATTATGATGTTGTCTCTTGCCTCCTTGTACGTCACTCAATTTTCCTGGCCTCCAGTGCAAAGGCATCAACATCCAGTGCTGCTTGCTCCTCTCCCTCCTCCGCATCCTCCTCATCGGTGGAGGAGTGTCACTCAGGCATCTCATCATCATGCAAGGCCTCCCCTCTCTGCAGTGCTAGATTATGTAGAGCACAGTACAGACCCTCCTCCTCCTGTTAGTTGTTTAATTCTTCACCACCATTTATGACAGGATGGTGGTAGACAATTAAACAACTGTTATGAAAGTGCTTCCATTTTTAATTTTTTTTGAAAATTATGTTTTCAAACTGATAAGGTTCCATGGATATGTTTTTTTTACAACGTTCACTGAAAGGATACATGAAATGTTGTTTGAAAACAACCTTTGCTGGAAATCATGTGCTTTAAGCCAATAAACAACAGAAACCTTGGTGACCTGGGGAAGAAGTTTACAGAGAATTGTCATGTTATGATTTATAGTGGTCAGGAGGTTCTGACCTGCTTTTTGAGGTTTCACTTCTGAGATGTTGTTTTGGTTCAGTTGGGGTGTAAACTGTTTTGAAGACAGTTGGTGTTTTGCTGCCAAGGAAAAAGAAATCCCCAGCTCATTTTGCCAGCACCTTTCTAAGAGACCTTGAGAAGTCTCGTGTGTCAGCTCCTCTTTCCTCCTGTCTTTGCAAAAACCCTGCAATTCACGTGTTTGCTGGCTGAAACCCCTGATGCCACATTTCTCCTGGAAAACCTACAAGACCATTTCTCAAAATCTGCAGAACGAACCGCTTCTGAAAAGACCCCAGTATACCAGATCTCTGTATACCTGGATGCCAGACCAAAAGGAAAGACTGACTTTCTTCCATATCTTCTCTTTTTTCTTCTAGAATTAGCAAGTATTAGGCCTAAGGTTTTTTTTGTCTTTTTTCTTGTAAACAGGCCTCTGCAGAGAGAATTTCTGTATTTTTTCAGTTTGTGTGTGAGTTTGTGTATGGGGGATTTTAAAAAGGAACTTCCATATTTCAATCTGTGTGTTAATGCTTTGCTTCATTACTGGATACGTCTTATAATAAACTGATAATTTTGTTTTTTAATTAAAGAAACCTGGTTGGTGTAGTTTGTTCTGGGATAAAGAGTAGAACATATGATTGACCGCATTGGTAACTGGGTAAACATTTAAATATAGCTTGTGACCTGTAGAGAAGTGGAACTAGAAAGGACAGTGCACTCCTCCCACCTCGATCGTAACACAACTAACAGGAGGAGGAAGCTCCACAAATATCCCCATCCTCAATGATGGGGGAGCCCAGCATTTAGAAATAGAAATAAAAACAAGAAATGCTAGAAATACTCAGCAGGTCTGGCAGCATCTGTGGAGAGAGAAGCAGAGTTAACGTTTCAGGTCAGTGACCCTTCTTCAGAACTAGCAGATATTAGAAATGTGAAAGGTTTTAAGCAAGTAAAGCAGGGGTGGGGCAAGAGATAACAAAGGAGGTGTAGATAGGACAAGGTCACAGAGAATAACTGACCAGAAGGTTATGGAGCAAAGGCAAACAAAATGTTAATGGTGTGTTGAAAGACAAAGCATTAGTACAGATAGGGTGTTAACAAACTGAAAACTGAACAGCCATAAGTACAAACATAAGTACAAGCTGCTCACAATGTGGTCTCCTCTACCCTGGGAAGACCAAACACAGACTGGGTGACCGCTTTGTGGAATACCTCTGCTCAGTCCGAAAGCATGACCCTGAGCTTCCGGTTGCTTGCCATTTCAACACTCCCCCCTGCTCTCATGCTCACATCTCTGTCCTGGGATTGCTGCAGTATTCCAGTGAACATCAAAGCAAGCTCGAGAAACAGCATCTCATTTACCGATTAGGCACACTACAGTAGTAATAATGGTGAAATTGTCAGTGTTTGCTGTCATTGATTCTTTGAAACTGACAACTACTTCTGGAGTCCCCACATGCACAGAATAATGCAGAAGTCCAGAAGTTGCTGTCAGTGATTTTACACTACTCCATTGTTTCAGCAGATGGAAATCATTGACTGTAAATCGCTTTGGGAGGTCATGAAAGGTGCTAGATAAATACATACCTTTTTTATTTTAGAGATCAGTGAACTGATGAGAACTTCCCCTTTAATGCTGTAATATCACCGTTAAAACCCCTGTAAACATTACACCTCATTAATAAGGTATAACTTGTTTTTGATAGCATAGGGGCGGCACAGTGGTTAGCACTGCAGGCTCACAGCTCCAGAGACCCAGGTTCAATTCTGGGTACTGCCTGTGCCGAGTTTGCAAGTTCTCCCTATGACCGCGTGGGTTTTCGCCGGGTGCTCCGGTTTCCTCCCACAGCCAAAGACTTGTGGGTTGATAGGTAAATTGGCCATTGTAAATTGCCCCTAGTGTAGGCAGGTGGTAGGGAATATGGGATTACTGCAGGGTTAGTATAAATGGGTGGTTGTTGGTCGACACAGATTTGGTGGGCCAAAGGGCCTGTTTCAGTGCTGTATCTCTAAATAAATAAATTAAGTCATAAATACTGCTGAAAAGTGTCTCTAGCCCTAGAAAACTATTTTTTTATTTGTATTGTATCAATTTCTTACATGAAAATCCCATTGTTATTCCTTAACATTTGTTTACAATATTTTAGCTTCTAATGTATATGTTCCAATCCTCATTTTGCTGTCCGTAAAATTTATTAAACTTGAAGGATATATGTGTATTCTATTTCCTTGTTTGCTGTCTGTGAGAACTTTTCAATGTGATTGGCTTGCCCTGTTGATAGAGGCCTGGAGATCCCCTTGACTTGGCACCAGATTCAAATTAATGTCGGGAAAGGAGAACTCCATGCCACAGAGATTGCTAGATTTTTGTGGGCCACTTTCTTTGAAGTCAGCAATGAGTGCCAATGCTTTGCTGCTGACTGCAAAATCCAGGCCAGAATCTTTCCATTGTTATGAGAGATTCAACGTCCCAATATTCTGTTCTATAATATTCAGAAGAGAATATCAACCTCCTTGTGACATTACCAGAAAAATTTGGTATATAATATATTTTATAAAACAATAATATTTTAGTAATGGCATTCAAGTTATAACTTCAGACAACTGAGGACAAAAGCTGACTTATCACAATATGGTCTTTATTTAATATGTTGGTTGGCTTGATAGATGTGGATTATGGCACATTTCATGATTCCGAAGATGCTGACATGTTTCATGCTGTCTGAACAGCCATCAATTTTATTTTATTTATTTACAGATACAGCACTGAAACAGGCCCTTCAGCCCACCAAGTCTGTGCCGACCATCAACCACCCATTTATACTAATCCTACATTAATTCCATATTCCTACCACATCTCCACCTTCCCTAAATTCCCCAACCACCTATCTATACTAGGGGCAATTTTTAATGGCCAATTTACCTATCAACCTGCAAGTCTTTGGCTGTGGGAGGAAACTGGAGCACCCGGCGAAAACCCACGCGGTCATAGGGAGAACTTGCAAACTCTGCACAGGCAGTACCCCGAACTGAACCCAGGTCGCTGGAGCTGTGAGGCTGCAGTGCTAACCACTGCGCTACTGTGCCGCCCAATGTGCTCCTATACAGTTCCGAAGAAGGGTCACTGACCCGAAACGTTAACTCTGCTTCTCTTTCCACAGATGCTGCCAGACCTGCTGAGTGAATCCAGCATTTCTTGTTTTTGTGCTCCTATACTCTTTATTTTAAGCTCACATGTTCTGTTTTCTTTTTAAGCTCAATGGTATATTCTGGAGAGGTGCATAGTAACAACATGTCTTAATTGTGATTCACCCTACTAACCTGAGGTTGGAATTTGCAGATTGTATGTTGAAAAAGTAGAATTCTTACATATTGGCTTACACTTAACAAATTACAATTTGTGACTAGTAAGTCGTCAAGGAACATCTCTGGACTAAATCTAACAATCCATTGATGAGTTAATCCAGGGCTAGCGTCTTTTGGCTGTAATTATTGTAAACTGCCCTAATAAATAGCTGTCTGTGACTGCAGCACAGGACTTTCTTTCCCCCTGTGTACCTATCATTTTCTGGCAGGAACTAGATGTGACAGATGCCTTAGTGGATAAAGCCACAAACCCTTAACCATACTATATAGACTCTATATTAAATATTAATGAGCTTATGAAATTTGAAATGCTATTACCAAACCCCACAAAAATCTTAGCTCAGGAAATGACAGTGGGAAAAGTTTTCCAAAATAGCTGTACTTGTCCCTTTTCAGCCAATAGCATTGGTACTTCACTTCATTTGCCGCTGGATGGGGAAGAACTGCAATGATAGCAGTAATGCAGTTTCATCATTATTGCCAGATGGAAAATGCAATTTGCACTGAAAGAAGAATTCTTGGCAATATATTTTACAGTAGCAGGTACAGAACATTTGACAAAAATAGGACTTAAACATATTTGTTGCTTTGGCAACCTAAAAGCATTTTTTTCTCAACAGTTAATATTGTGTCTCATTTTCCGTGTGGTTACTCAATTGCAGGTTATATGTAACACTTCCTGCAACCTATCATAATAAGCTATCACTAATTATCTTTCTGCAAAGCTATACAGTACTTCAATTCTTCCATTGAATCCTATTTCATGACCAAACTCAGTTATTTTTCATTGTTTTCCTAGCTCAACTGAAACCATTTGTTGTGAAAGACAGGAGGAGAAAGGTCTCTCTTATTTCATTATTGCTGCAGTTTAAATCTTATGTCTCCCTACAATCAGCCAATTGAATATAACAATATATGGCGCACCTTCTGTAGCTTAGCGCTATAAAGTTGCTCTAAACCATCTCTAACTGCATATGACAATGAATGCAATGTATGCATTGAGAATTCAGCACTTCTGTTAACTTATTTTCTCACTTTTCCTAATTTCAAAGTGACTTTCATACTGTTAACCTAATTTATTCACCATAGAAATGTAACATAAAAATATCCACAAGCTGGTTTCGTACTACTCTATATGTGTTCCTATAGGGTTAAGTTTTCCACCTGATGGAATTATTTCTACTGGTGGGTTTTGACCATCCAGGAATCATTATGAGGAAGCATTTGTCTGGTTTCATGCACAAATTGCACATCACACGATTTAACATGGGCACACAGGTGTATCTCTCATAAATGTGAGAGGTTAATTTACATATGCAATCTCATGAAAATCAATTTGTGGGTAATTTCACAAAACAAATGCTTGACTCATGCAGTACAAATATTCTCTCATTTCAAGAAGTACTTGCTTAAAGGAGAACAAGTTGAATTTCAATTGCTGCTCTATCTCTGAGTGTTTTGAAGGTGCAGACGATGAAAAAGGAATGCCAAGTAGGTTCATCTGCACAAAAGGGTCATCTCACACCACCATTATCTTCTACGGCTGATACCTGAGACTGTCAGAAGTTGTCTTCACAGGCTAAAGTTCACCAGGGAGGCATTAATGAAGTTGTGCCATCTGCTACAGTGGCAATCAAGGTTACAACCTTTCTCAAAATCTATGACTGTGGGTTCTTCCAGCTGCCAAAGGAGATATCTCAAATTTAGCCAATCAGCAGTAATAAGTGTATTTTAATTAGTATTTTCCCCAGTGATGGTACCTTTTCAAGATAGAGACCATTAGTTCAACTAACTCTGCTGCTTATCTACCTTCCATTGTCCGTTATTACCTTATCTCCAGCCACCCTTTCCTTGCTAACCTCCTTGGACATGTTAACATAGAAAATAGGAGCAGGAATAGGCCATTTGGCCCTTCGAACCTGCTCCGCCATTCATTATGATCATGGCTGATGTTGTTACCTCCTAGCTACCTGTCCATCTTTCCTGTAACTCCCTACTTAAAAACTCCCACAGCATACCCTAACAAAAGTTATAAACAACATTCTCTTTGACTGTGACCAAAATGATTCATCCTCATCTTCCTCGACCTCACTGCAACCTCAAACAGAATCAACCACAGCATGCTTCTCAGCTCTTCTGTATTGTGCAGCTCAGTGAAACTGCCCTCAGTTGATTCCATGCTTATCTGTCCACCATAGCCAGAGCATCTATAGCAATGACTTCTCGCTTCATCCTCATATTGTCACCATGGAAGTCAGCCAAAGACACATCCTTGGTTCTCTCCTCTTCCTCATCAATATGTTGTTCCTTAGTAACATGAACCACGGGCACAAGGTCAGCTTCCAGACGTACGTTGATGATGTTCAGCTTTCTCTCTTCACCACCTCCCTCAGGCCCTACACTGTCTCTGTCAAACCACTTGTCAGACATCTCGTATGCCAATTAAACATTCAGAAGACTGAACCTATAGACTTTGTCCACTTCCAGAAAATCTGTTCCCTCACCACTGATTCTGTTCCCTTCCCTTCCCAATAATGAGCTGAACCTGATCCTTGGCATCCTTTTAGACCACGAGCTGAGTTTTTTGACCCTATGTACTCTCCATTAAAATGACTGCCTGCTTCTTCCTCCATAATATTGCCTTCCCCTATTCTATCTTAGCCATTATTATTTCTGGGCTAAATTATTCCAATGATCTCTTTATTGGCATTCCATCATTTACCCTCAATAAAATCCATCTCATTAAAAACTCTAATGCTTGTTTCCTTATTGCCCCACATCTTTGACCATAATTTTGATCATTCCTTTCAATCTTTGGCTCACCGTTTCATTTTCTACATGCTTCTGTGAAGCACATTTGGGCAGTTTTCTATGTTGAAATGCAAGTAGTGATTGATATAGTACTCATCCTAGGTGTTCCATCAGTGGAAGGAATAGTGGAAGGTAGCTGGGAACTGGATGTTCATGGGTGCCATTATGCAATGGAGGTGACCCTCTATGTACTTGTGCAGCAACATGAGATAGCCCTGCTACTGGGTCAGCCACATCCCCCTGCTCAGCTTGACCTTTGCAAAGCCCACTACACACTGTTGCCAGTGGGTGGCTAATAGAAATGCATTACATACACATTTTTGTATAAATGCTCCTTTCAACAGCAGCAGTTTTAATTATATTCTCATTTCGTAACACAAAAAGTAAAGGATTGCTCCAGTAGAGAGAAATGAAGAACCCCAACGAAAGACAGGAAAGATCAAAAGTAAGAGTGTACAAAGAGACAAGTTTATAAGATGCTTTTGGAACTTGCAAAAAAAGGCAAGGCCAAGTTGTTTTTGGAGGCACTTTGAAAAAGGAGGAGTGTAGTGACTGAATGAATCCCCACCCCCAGTAGTGGAGTAAAGGGTTTTGGAAATTAGCAGTATTCTGTATTAATGAAGAGTAAAGCTGGAGGAAGTCATTCAAATAGGTTGAGTTGAAACAGTGAAAAAATATTAAACAAATGCTTATGTTTGACAAGTCATCGTATGCTTTTGTGATACTTTCTATTTATTTAAATATAAAACTGAGAAATTCACAACAGATCATTTGCATGACAAGCTATTTAAAAGCTTTTGGATCATCAGTATTTCTGACAAGTAGTAACATTTTATTTTTAAACTGTATGATGTGAGGAGATTATTTCTATCTGTTGCTGTCATTATGGTGCCTGATATGCATGAAAAGCTGATAGGTCTTGAGCAAAAAAAAACCTTGAAGTGCTACTCTATGTTTTGCTGCATGTTATGAATATCAATATTGCAGATAAGTTATGCAGGTCTATTAACAATGGTAGGACCAACTGTTAGACTGTTGTAAACATTGCTTTCTTGCTTACATGCTTAGCAGTATCACCCATGTCTTTAATCAATAATATTTGCAAATCAACACTAAATACTTTACAGTTATACTAAAAGAAAATTATCTTTGACTATTAGGAATTTAAATAAACTATTAGACTTCTAAATAGTGTTGCAGCTTTTAGATAAATTTGTTAAATGCTTTGACAATCATTCTCATAATATTAGAAAGCCTCAGCAATTTGGAAGAATTGCGACACTTGATTTCATGCTTTGGGATATGTGTTGTTTAGTATCACCTCATAACTCCGCATCACACAATGCTAATGTATTTCACTGCTATTTAGGGATGCCTGTACAGTTTACAATATGAGACTTTATTATGGCAAGCTGATAGCTCCATAAACTAATTGTCAACCGTTGCTCTGAACAGTTGTACATGGTAAAATCTTGTAAATAAGTAAAAGTGTAATGCAAACCTTAATCTTAACTTTGATCAAGTAATGAAAGTACACTTCTTTGGCTGGGTGCCGTGTCAATAATTACTACAGTGTAATACAATAATTTCTCATTATAATGTGACATTTCAGATGCAGATAAAGCTTGTGATCTAAAGAGAAGCATATTGTAACTGAGAACCCTTTCCAATTAAAGATACGCAGCAGGGAATATGGACTCATTAAGAAATCGATGATGGAAGTGATATTAGGACTAATACCTTGTGAATACAACAGAGCAAATACATGTTATGTCAATTTGGTTTATTCTATTAAACTATCACACACTGTATTTTAACTGAAAGTCTACAGGTAGACATTTTTCTGTGGAGAAACAATTTATTTTACATGCACTTATTGTTGGGTGTAGATAAATTGTGCTAAGAAGAGTGTTTTTTGAATTTGGATGATTCAGCTTATGGTTCAGCCAGAAATGGTTGGTTTTCAAGTCATGGAACACACATAGATGGACTGCAAATTGTTGGATTTTATCGCACTGTTGTAGGAAATTGAACTTCAATATAAATTAATTAAAGGTCTTGAGGTGCTGAAAAAGGCTATAATTTGCTGGTCACTGTCCTAAGAGAATATGCTAGTGAGAAATAGTAACATAACTTTAAAATAATTAATGTTCACATGTGCAGTATATGCACTTTAATTCTAAAGTTGCCAGCAATAAACCTATCCGTGCTTTGAGTTTTCAGTTGATATATATTGCTTTCCAAATGTGAAAAATTCAGTTTTTATTTTTGTCTTGTCATGCAGGCCAGAATGAGGCACATTAATTTCGCCACATGGACATTAAATTTCAAATTGTTTCTGGGATGAGGAGAAGGCCTGATACAAGGGGTTGCCAAGCCCCTGGCTGGAAAGACATTTTTGCATATTAACTGACAGTATTTGTAGACAAAGGACCATTCCCTGACCCACCTAATACACAAAGCCAGAAGTGGTTATACCAGTCATGTGACTACTCTGCTGCCCAACTTGGGGAGTTTTAAATTGTAGAGATAGTGTTTGAACTGACAGAAAGCAGAATGCTCCTGGACTGAAGAAGACCTCCTGTCTGCCTGTCAGCTCCCATCTCTTTCTCTGGGAACTGAAACCCACTGAAGAGTCATGAACCCCAAAAGAGAAAAGTCTCCTACCATAAACAAGGTTTAAAAAGAATACTGGGCCCCAACGAAAAGCAAGATCCATCTGCAAACAAGGACTCTATAGTGAGCTCAAAGACCCATAACCAAAAACTCTTCAAATATTGCCTCAAACCTTTCCACTTTATTTTTCTTCTGCTCTTTTCTGTCTCTCTCTGCATGTGTGTATCGCGTATGCATACTAGCATGGGCACGTCATGTATCCATAGGCGTCAACCGAATTAGAGTTTAAGTTTTAATAAATTTCAATATTTCTTCTTGAACCCTAAGAAAGCCTGTTTGTGTTCATTTCTTTGCCTTATAATTGGAAAGCAGTAAACAAGGATTCACCAAGGAGAAGCTAAAACACAGTGTTTTTAAAAATAAAACCCTGTTACAGTAGGACCAGGTGAAGGCTGAAAGGGAACCTTAGACCTCTTTCTCACATGGTCGCAACAGTCTTGATATTTAATGCTGCTTCTCCTACATCACCCAGTCTTTACTCTTTATTTTTTAAAGTATTATATTATGGTTCCATCCCACAATAAAAGATATCCACAGTACCATTGTTTGTATCCTACTGAACAAGGCAACTAACCCATTTTTACTGACATACAATGGAATGAGTTGTGACATTATTCTCAGTATCTCTCGAGGTAACCTTATGCTTCTATTACCTTCACTGTGATTCCATATTTCATTCTGCCTTCCTATTTAATATTATCTCAACTATTTGCATCACCTGTCATAGTTGTCTTTATAATTCTCAACCTTCTTTGCAACTTTGTATTCAGAACTTTTCCCATCATGTCAGGAGAAAGTAAGTTCATGACAGAAAATAAAAACACTATAGAATAAAGTATAAACTATTAAAATAAATCCACACTGATGTTTTGCATCAATGCAGAGCTATTTAAAGTGCCCCGACACAGAAATATCAGTGCAGCAGATCGTGCCAAGAGGAATGAGATGCTGTCTCGCACTGGGGGGATTCTTAACCTGCCAGGTTGGGTGGGTGTTGGTGCATGCGGGGGTTAAAACGTAAAAAAAATGCTAGGATGTTGGGAAGCTGGCAGGAACCCACCAACTTCTGCATTTAACTGGAGCATGTTTCTGAGTGTGTGGAAAATTCTTGGAATATGTGGTTCAGCCATTACCATATGCTAAAAATCAATTGTCTTCTTCTTCTTCTTTGGTCTCCTTGTCTCAAGAGACAATGGGTAAGCACCTGGAGGTGGTCAGTGGTTTGTGCAGCCGTGCCTGGAGTGGCTATAGAGGCCAATTCTAGAGTGACAGACTCTTCCACAGGCGCTGCAGATAAAATTGGTTGTTGGGGCTTTTACACAGTTGGCTTTCTCCTTGCGCTTCTGTCTTTTTTCCTGCCAACTGCCAAGTCTCTTCGACTCGCCATTCTTTAGCCCCGCCATTATGGCTGTCCGCCAGCTCTGGCGATCACTGGCAACTGACTCCCACGACTTGTGGTCAATGTCACAGGACTTCATGTCGCGTTTGCCGACGTCTTTAAAGCAGAGACATGGACAGACGGTGGGTCTGATACCAGTGACGAGCTTGCTTTGCAATGCATCGTTGGGGATCCTGCCATATTCCATGCGGCTCACGTGGCCAAGCCATCTCAAGTGCCGCTGGCTCAGTAGGGTGTATATGCTGAGGATATTGGCCGCCTCGAGGACTTCTGCGTTGGCGATATGGTCCTGCCACCTGATGCCAAGGATTCTCCGGAGGCAGTGAGGATGGAATGAGTTGAGATGTCACTCTTGGCTAATTTATATTGTCCAGGCCTCGCTGCCGTAGAGCAAGGTACTGAGGACACAGGCTTGAAACACTCGAACTTTTGTGTTCCGTGTCAGTGCGCCATTTTCCCACACCCTCTAGGCCAGTCTGGACAAAGCAGCGGATGCCTTTCCCATGCGCTTGTTGATTTCTGCATTGAGAGACAGGTTATTAGTGATAGTTGAGCCTAGGTAGGTGAACTTTTGAACTACTTCCAGAGTGTGGTCGCCGAAATTGATGGATGGAGCATTTCTGATGTCCTGTCCCATGATGTTCGTTTTCTGGAGGCTGATGGTTAGGCCAAATTCATTGCAGGCAGCCGCAATCCTATCAATGAGTCTCTGAAGACACTCTTCAGTGTGAGATGTTAATACAGCATCATCAGTAAAAGAGGAGTTCCCTGATGAGGACTTTCCGTACTTTGGTCTTCGCTCTAAGACGAGCAAGGTTGAACAACCTGCCATCTGATCTTGTGTGGAAGAAAATTCCTTCTTCTGAAGACTTGAATGCATGTGAGAGCAGCAGTGAGAAGAAGATCCCAAACAGTGCAGGTGTGAGAACACAGCCCTGTTTCACGCCACTCAGGATAGGAAAGGGGTCTGATGAGGTACCACTTTGCTGAATTGTGCCTTTCATATTGTCATGGAATGAAGTGATGATACTTAGTAGCTTTGGTGGACATCCGATCTTTGCTAGTAGTCTGAAGAGACCACGTCTGCTGACGAGGTCAAAGGCTTTGGTGAGATCTATGAAAGCAACGCAGGGGGGCATCTGTTGTTCGCGGTATTTCTCCTGTAGCTGGCGAAGGGAGAATAGCATGTCAGTGGTGGATCTCTCTGCTTGAAAGCTGCAAGGTGCCTCGAGGTATACACGCTCAGCCAGCTTCTGGAGTCTGTTTAAAACAACTCGAGCGAAGACTTTTCCCACTATGCTGAGCAGGGAGATTCCACGGTAGTTGTTGCAGTCACCGCGGTCACTCTTGTTCTTATAGAGGGTGATGATATTGGCATCGCGCATGTCCTGTGGTACTGCTCCCTCATCCCAGCACAGGCAAAGCAGTTCATGGAGTGCTGATTGAACTGCAGGCTTGGCACTTTTGATTATTTTAGGGGTAATGCCATCCTTTCCAGGGGGTTTTCCACTGGCTAGAGAATCAATGGCATCGCTGAGTTCCGATTTTGTTGGCTGTTCGTCCAGCTCATTCATGACTGGCAGAGACTGTGCTGCATTGAGGGCGGTATCAGTGACAACATTTTCCCTGGAGTATAGTTCTAGGTAGTGCTCCACCCAGCGGTCCATTTGCTTGCGTTGGTCAGTGATCGTGTCCCCTGATTTAGACTTGAGGGGGGGCGATCTTCTTGATGGTTGGCCCAAAATCTCTCTTAATGCCATCATACATTCCTCTGATGTTTCCGGTGTCGGAGGCCAGCTGAATACGACTACATAGGTGTTGCCAGTAGTCATTTGCACAGTGCCTGGCTGTTCTTTGTGCAGCGCTTCTGGCTACTTTAAGTGCTATGGATGTTAACTCGCTGGGGGCTTGCTTGTAATTCAACAGTGCAATGCGCTGCACAACTAATTGACTGCATCAATAAATATGGATTCTGGTTTTAACTGCCAGTGGATGGGTTTCCTGGGCCTCCTGGAATTTGCTAGGTTGAACAAGTCGAGAGGACAGTGGGAGTTGATGGGTTTGAGCAATTGGCTGGCTGGAAAGTCTTTAAATACTGAGAACAGCTTCTTTGCCTCGTTGAAATGCATTGTTCACAGGCTTTGTTCTGAGAATGTGCTTTCACTGCTTAGGAGGTGATTTCCAAGACTTTGGATGTCATTTCTACTACTCAGCAGTTTTTTTTACTTTGATCTGCACTTCTCTGCTGTCAGCCTTCTCAGCAGCTTGGGAGCAGCTTACACAGCTCTATGTTGGACTCAAACAAGGAATAAAAGCAGTAACACCACCACCACCAGGAACAGAACCAGCAGGGACAGCAGCTGCCTTCTCCTCAGCCACCTGCTCCTCCAAAGGAGAGAGGGAATGGGCACAGAGCTCCAGTTCTCAAGAAGTAATATCCCCAGAACAGGGTATATATGCAAAGGATGAGCTTTCTTGACATGACTGTGCAGCAGTGTCTCAGGAGGATCAGAGTCTCACGTCAGGGCCTTGCTGACATCTGCAGCCTCCTGGAAGAAGACCTCCTGCCAAGTGGACCAGATGGGCATGCATTGCCAGTGACAGTCAATGTCAGAACAGCTCTGAATTTCTTCACCTCCTGCTTCTTCCAGGGGTCTGCTGGTGACATCTGTAGAATCTCATAATCTCTGCGCATAAGTGCATCTCCCAGGTGACGCATGCCATGTTTGCCAGGACCACCACCTAAATCCACTTTGCTACTGATGAGCCCAGTCAGAATGAGCGAGCCCTTGGATTTGTTGATGTGGCTGGATTTCAGGGAGTTATGTGGCATTCAAGGCACCCTCAGATGAACCAGCAGTAATCATCAATCGATAGGGATTCCACTCCATTAATGTTCAACCGGTATGGAACTACCGAAAGATCATCATACATGCCAGTGCAAGATATCCAAGAAGCTGCCTGGATGTATTCATTTTGTGGTAGTCAAGAGTCCCCTAGATATTCATGCCTCCAAGCAGAGTCAATGGATAGCTCCTTGGAGAAAATGGTCAACCTCTGCGACGTGACTTATGACACCTGTGAGGAGCACTACCACTAACGTATAGAAAGGCACAATAGAAGCCACATGAACGTAAGAACGGTCATTCAGCAAACCATTGGGATGCTGAAGATGCGATTCAGGTGCCTGGACAGGTCTAGAGACACTCTTTACATGCAGCAGCAAGGGTGTCCAGAATGGTAGTGGTCTGCTCTGCCCAGCACAACATAGCACGGCAGAGAGGACTGATGCTGTAGGAGAAGGAAGCTGATGACCATTCTGCATCTTCAAAGGAAGAGGAGGATCCCCAGGAAGAGGAGGAGGAACTTGATGTGGTCAGGGTATCTGCTGCCTCTCACATAGCTGCCAGGGATGCATGGGATGGACTCATTCAGGCCACTTCAGCTAATCTGAGTCAGTGCAGCCATTTGGAACTCCAAAGCTGAAACCACTGTGCCCACCTCCAGCCTCCAGTGCAAAGCATTCCCATAGTCAACAATCCATCACTCTTACTGACACCCATTGCTCATCTTCTACTATTGTCATACCATTTTCCTCAAGGCTGAAGGCCACTTGGCAGGAGACACGCAAGAATGGGGATGACTGGACAATGAAGCCTTTTTTATGCTGAATAAACATTGACAATAAAAGTGACAATTTAAACTTTTAAACACCCAAGTGATTTCCATTGTGGAACTATAAAGTTTTCTCTTTTTTCTATTAATCCTACATACCACTGTGGCTTCAGCAGAGCTAGAGGCAGGCTGTTCATTCCCCAGCTCTGACTGCTCACATGCTCTCGGCCAATATCCTCTGGGTTTTGAAGCCTCTAAGGGCCCTACCAAAGATTGCCCCACCTGCACTTGTGCAGGAACAGACTCAGCCATCAGGATAGGAGTCAGCACATGGGGCTCCGAATGTAAGCAGGGGAGAGGGAAATGGGAGGAGTGGGAACACTTTGAGCAGAGACCCAATTCCATGTCACCTTTCTCCATCTTTTCTCTCATGTGCCACCCACATGCACTTCCCTGCTAGCCAAGAGCTGGAGAGCATTTTGCTGCACTTCAGTGAGGTGCTGAATGGACAAGGTGAGGCTTTCCTCCATCCTCTCTAAAGTGGCAGACTGAGTATGCAGACCATTGCTGAGGACAAGCAAACACTTGGGGTTGCCTGCTGCATCTGATGCTCCATGCAGTTGACCACTTTTGCCATGGACGTAGACATCAGCACAAAGGCCTAAGACACCATGGCACATTCCAGAGATAGACTCCCCAAATCTCACTTCAATCGTGCGCAGTGCCTCTGGAAATGCTGCTGCTTACAAATAGTCCTCTACATCAATGTTCCCCGAGACTCAGCATCTGTGTCCAGCTGAGGAGAGCTTGGAGGATTCTGTGCCCTCTGATAGGGACTTTCCACTGCTGTCTCTGTCTTCAACACCTACTCCTGCTCACTTGTGATATGTGGCTCACCCTGTGATATCCCCATTACTTGTCTTAGAGGCCCTATTGAGGTTACCTGATCTGGTGGAGGGTGTGCATGAATCATTTGATGGTGCTCCTCTGAGGTGTCTTCATCCTCCTACATATGAACATACGAATATACAAATTAGGAGCAGGAGTAGGGCACTCGGCCCCTCGAGCCTGCTCCGCCATTCAATAAATTCATGGCTGAACTGATTTTTCCACATTACCACCTACCCCCAATAACCTTTCACCCCCTTGCTTATCAAGAATCTATCTACCTCTGCCTTAAACATATTCAAAGACTCTACTTCCACTGCCTTTTGAGGAAGAGAGTTCCAAAGACTCATGACCCTCTGAGAGAAAAGATTTCTCCTCATCAGTGTCTTAAATGGGCAACCCCTTATTTTTAAACAGTGACCCCTGGTTCTAGATTCTCCCACAAGGGGAAACATCCTTTCGACATCCACCCTGTCAAGACCCCTCAAAATCTTATATGTTTCAATCAAATCACCTACTACTCTTCTAAACGCCAGCGGATACAAGCTAGCCTATCCAATCTTTCCTTATAAGATAGCCCGCGCATTCTGGATATCAGTCTAGTAAGCCTTCTTTGAACTGCTTCCAACAAATTTGCATCCTTCCTTAAATAAGGACCAATACTGTACACAGTACTCCAGATGTGGTCTCACCAATGCCTTGTATAGTTGAAGCTATACTTTTGTATTCAATTATTCTCGTGATAAGCAATAACATTTTATTAGCTTTCCTAATTACGTGCTGTACTTGCATACTAACCTTTTGTGATTCATGCACTAGGACACCCTGATGCCTCTGCATCTCAGAGCTCCGCAATCTCTCACCATTTAGATAATATGCTTCTTTGTTATTCTTCCTGCCAAAATGGACAAGTTCACATTTTTCCACATTATACTCCGTCTGCCAGATATTTGCCCACTCACTTGGCCTATCTATATCCCTTTGTAGCCTCCTTATGTCCTCCTCACAACTTACTTTCCTACCTATCATTGTGCCATCAGAAAATTTAGCAACCATACCTTCGGTCTCTTCATCTAAGTCATTTATATAAATTGTAAAAAGTTGAGGCTCCAGTACTGAACCCTATGACACACTATTCATTACATCTTGCCAATCAAAAAATGACCCACTTATGCCTAATCTCTATTTCTTGTTAGCTAACCAATCTTCTATCCATGTCAATATGTTACCCCTTACACCATGAGCTTTTATTTTCTGCAATAACATTTGATGTGGCACTTTATCAAATGCCTTCTGAAAATCTCAGTGCAATACATGCGCCAGTTCCCCTTCATCCACAGCACATGTAACTCCCTCCAAGAACTCCAATAAATTGGTTAAACATGATTTCCCTCCTCCTTCGCACCAGCTCCTGAGGGACACTTGCAGGGTCTGTGAGAGGTGGAAGACATGAATTAGAACTGTCAAGGTGAAAGGGTTCTCAGTCATTATCATATTTCAGCGGGAGCTGAAATCAAGTCAACATGAGTGAATAGTGTGTGCCATGTGACTGTATGATATCTAATTCTGTCACCAGATTTCTGGGACACCCTCATTTCTCTTTCGCCAATGCACATGCATGCCAAGATTCTGCTTATCATCAGTGCGTTGTCCTCCATAGTACTCAGGGTCCTATGACTGGAGGGCCTCTCCCTGGTGTTCTGCATGCTCTTCTTCTGCAAGGAATGAGAAAAGAGAGTTATGAGTGTGAGAAACGGGTGGCACATTGGGGCAGTGGTTAGCACCGCAGACTCACAGCTCCAGTGACCTGGGTTCGATTCTGGGTACTGCCTGTGCGGAGTTTGCAAGTTCTCCCTGTGACCGCATGGGTTTCTGTCGGGTGCTCTGGTTTCCTCCCACAGCCAAAAACTTGCAGGTTGATAGGTAAATTGACCATTCTAAATTGACCATTCTAAATTGCCCATAGTGTAGGTAGGGGAATTGTGGGGATGTGGTAGGAATATAGGATTAATGTAGGATTAGTATAAATGGGTGGTTGTTGGTCAGCACAAACTCGGTGGGCCGAAGGGCCTGTTTCAGTACTGTATCTCTAAATAAATAAATAAATGGAGTTTGTTGAGAGGATGGAAGGAAACATTTGTGGATGGTAACTGTGAGGATTGGGTGTGAGCTGGCAAGCAGATGAGGGTGAGTGTCAGTGCTGGCTGTTTAGAGGAGGTTGTGAGGAGATGCCTCAAGAGAGAGGCATAGGTGAAGCTATAAGGTATGTTGCTCTAAATAGTGCTGTGCAAGAGAACACTGGGGAAGTCAGAGTGAGGGGGGTTACATTTGAATGCAGAATGTCATTCTCCTTTCCTGCCCTGATGAGGCCGGTGACCCTCTTGCGGCACAGAAGCCATGAGCAAGGGACCACATGCCTTTCTGCTCACCACCTTGGTCACTTCTAGCCATCTCTGCTTGGTTTCCAAGACAGGTTTCTTCCTCCCATCTACAGGGAACAAAATCTCTCTGCAAGCCCTTATAACCCACAGCATCACGTCCAGGAATTCTTCAGAGAACTGTGAGCAGCCATCACTTTTGAGACTCCATCCCTCAAGTTGCTGTCTCTCATTTGCCAATTCCAGAATGGTTCCTTTCTGTCCCTTGCCAGGGTCCCTTTAAATACTGAAGCTTCAACAGTCAGGCTGCAGGTCATTTTGTTGATTGGTCAGGAAACCTGGAAGTCAGATGTTAATACCGTGTCTCCATTAAAGAGCCACTGAAAAAAATTGCTCCACCTCCCCCGCTCCGCGCAGGTCCAAATGTTATAATTCACCCCATTTGTTTCTAGTTTGTAATTCCAGCAACATAACTTTAATCTGACTGCATTCTAAAAGCGGCTTACACTATCTAGGCACTTTTATAATTTAGTATTGTTATCTTTGACTAATTTTCCCTCTTGAAAAAATGGCTATGCCTCTCTGCCCTCTCCTCATATTAAAAGATAGTTGCTGGGGAAGTGGAACTTTGCAAATGTGTGTAAACAGAACTTTGATATCACTGCACCTTATTGTTGGTTTGATTCAGATTCGGTTGCTCTGGTTTGATGGTCTTATTTCTTGAGAGTCATATCAGTACAAAATGTATGATATAAAAAAGCATGGAATGCAAAAAGGACTTTAAGCCATCGAGCCTTCTCCTAATACAGACTACATGGGATCTGTACTATCATCTACCTACCTACCCATTCAGTCTCCTGAGGATAGGTTCTTCAGAGTTTTCCTGCACCAATTCCCCAACCTCATCATGTTGCAGCTCTCCATAAAGAAAAAAAAAAGTAGACTTTTTAAAAAAATACATTTATTCATATTATAAGGAACATATGGCAAATTAATATGAGACTGAGGTCAGACACAACCATTAACAATACATAAAAGCCACCTGAGTTAGGGGAGAATTGTTTTTAAAAGCTAACCTATATTTGGTTTTCTCCACATTTGGTATTTAAAACAAGAAAATTGAGCCACTCATTGTCATGCTCTATCCTACTGGGTGCTAGCTGCTAAAAACAGGTCTGACTGGTCAAAGTAAAATTTAGTAAAATGAGTGGTAACAAGGCTGTAGACAGGGCAGTAGTGGGACAAAAATTGAAAAAAAAAACTGATGCCTTATCGCTAGAGGTTCACCAATTCCAATGTTCAGGCAATCCCTGAATTAGGGTGGCCAGTGTCCCAAGATAGAAGCCTGATAAATGTTTTGAAATGGGTCAGATGGAAGAATTAAGTACACAGCATGATTTTCATGTCAGTCAGCACTGCCACAGTTAGTTAGAGTCATAAAGTCATAGGGCTGAATTTTTAAGCTAGGCTGCAGATCCTGATATCAGGACCAGAAGTGGCAGCTGCTTCCACTTGGGCGGGAATCAGCCGGCTGCACACAATCTCCCGGCGGCCTGCCAATTAACATTCAGAAGGTCAGGAGGCTCGGGGAATGAGGCAATGGAGGCAGACTGAGAGGCAGCAGAGGCAGCATCAGATCCCACTACAGTAGGCGCTACAGTCATATTCAAAGAGCTGCCAGCACTGATATAATAGGGCCTACCCGGAAACCTTAAGAAAGGAAGGAAAGCGGGAACGAGAATGGCTGAAAGGAGACGCCGAGTGGCCCTACGGTTCAGCGATGTCTCCCTGCAGGTTCTCCTCCAGACTGCACGGGCAAGGCAGGAGGTCCTCTTCCCCAGGGACTGGAGGCGGAGACTGGCGCAACTCAGCAAGCAAGCCTGGAGGGAGAATGCAGAGGAAGTCAGCAGCCATGGGGTCACTGCCAGAAAGTGGATCCAGTGCTGCAAGCGCGTCAGTGACCTTATTTGGTCTGCCAAGCTGAATACTCAATACCTCTTTTCTCTTTGGGGCTTACATGTGACAATGAGATAGGATGAGTTTGATGGGAGGGAGTGACCATCCAGTCGGTGGCAATAGGATCAGGAAGCAACATATCCTGTGAGAGGCATGGCTGCTTTTCGGTGAGAGGCGCCCGTGTATGATTGCTGACCCCTCACAAGGTCCCTTAAGGGTGGCCGCATGCAGGAGGCATTAATGTGCCCCCAACATGGACAACTGGGCTACTAACAACATAGGTTTCGTGTTTGTTCTCTTAGGGAGAGAGTTTTCATTTTTCTGCTTGCGGAGAAAACAGCCCATAACTTCAGGGAATGGGCCAAGACCGGCAGAGGTGTTTCATTGCTGACCATTCGAACCCACATGGAGCAGGAGGCGTTAGAACTGGCAGCACGGTGGCCGGTCTATCACCGGTGGTGAGACTGGTGCATGTAGACCCAAGATATTGAATCAAGAGATTGAGTGCAAAGGCACAAGAGAGTCACTGGCGCACAGCGCAGATACTCTCACATCGATGGGATTCACGCTTAGATTCGGGGACACAAGCTGGTGAGCACATCACAGATGTGCCAGAGCAGCTGACATAGGCAGTGACAGCTAAGGCCATTGACTGTCGAAGCACTATCAGAGGCCAGGGTTTTGCTGCACTTCAGGCTGATGACGTGCCTCTGGAGTCATCGGTAGCACGGCAATTGCTGGAACTGCAGTGTGAGGTAAGGGAACATTTGGCGGAGCTTACAGAGGTTATACTCAGCCAAGAGTGGACAATGGAGGAGTCCATCCAGGCCTTGAATGCTGTCATGTGTCTAATGGGTGCACACTTGTCTTTCTCCATCGAGAGTTTGGCGACCTTCATGGAGAGCCAGATCCAACGAATCACTCAGTGGATGATGGAGATGCACACGGACCTGCATGCCATCACCTCGTCCATGAGCTCTACACAGCAATGGTTGGGCAAGAGGAGGAATGCAGGGCCTGGAGGCTCCACCAGGTCCTCGTACTTCTCAGGTCAGCAGGGAGGTAAAATGTACCTTGCATGGGGGGAGGAGCACTGCCTTCTGCAACTGGGGTTCCTCTCAGGGTGCTCCTGATGTTGACAACAGCTCCTCAGACCTTCTGCCAGTGACAGCAGCACCTCAATTAGCCACAATGACAGAGGAGACTCCTGCACTTGTGCAGGAGCCCCTCAGCCTGCTGGGGCCCTCCTCAGGCATCCAGTGGACAACCACCCAGGTCATCCCAAGCAACGGGGAAGCAAGGTGAGCAGCCTACCTCCACCTCAGCTGCAAGCATAGGGGTAGCATGCATAAGAAATTTAAGAGCACCTAGCAGCACTTGGGGTTCACAGGTGAATAGAGTGTCAAACTGTGAAGCCTCGTGTTTCTTGTGCCATTTAGTAAAGGATTAATGTATTGGCACTATATCTCCTTCCATTTTTTTGCTGCCCTTTGGGAATTCAGCTATATCCTGTCTCCCTCAAGGGGCTAGTTGCGAGGGACCATGCCGCATGTGGTCGACGCTTCACCCTTGCTGCTGCATGATGTGCAACTGGGTGCAGGGCACCGGAATGGTAAATGAAGAAGGCGACAGCAGGGCTGCAGCAAGGTAAGACTTTATTGGTATGGAACCAATGAGTAGTAAGGGTCATATGAAATGTCTGTTTATTAGCATGTCCTGAGCCTCCCTTACAGGTATTTCATTGTGCCTTGTCTATGGTCCCAGGGTCCCCCATCAGGAATCACCTGGTCAGCAGCTTCCTCCACATACTCCTTGTTGGAGGAGGCATCTTGATCCATGAGATCCTCATTGTTCAACACCTCCCCCCTCTGTAATGCTAGGTTGTGCAGAGTATCACAGACCTCCATGATACACGAGACCCTTTTTGGGGCATACCGAATCGATCAAGACACTTGAATCGCATCTTCAGAAGCCCTATGGCCTTCTCAATGGTCGCTCGGGTTGTCCCATTGCAGATGTTGTATCTCTCCTCTGCATCAATGTGTGTGTTACTCACAGGCATTAGTAGACCTGTCCTCAGTAGGTATCCCTTGTCTCTCAGTATCCACCCCTGAAAGCATGCTGGGACCAGAAAGGTTGTGGCACCTGGGACTGCTAAAAGTATATACGCATTATGGCTGCTTCCTGGGAGCTTGTGCACAAACCTGAAGGATCTTTCTGCGGTGGTCACAGAGCAGTTGGGCATCGATTGAATGGAAGTGCTTCCTGTTGATGAAAGCTGCTGCCTGGTTTGTGGGAGCCTTAATGGCCACATGCGTGCAGTCACTCACACCCTGCACCTGGGAGAATCCAGCGATAGCCCAGAACTCAATGACTCAGCTTGATTGGCTGGATCAGTGTGGAAACATACATACACGCTGGCCCTCTTGAACAGGGCATCAGTCAACACCTTGATGCATCGATGTGTCGCAGACTGTGATATCCCACGCATATCTCCAGTGGATCCCCGGAAAGAGCCAGAGGCTTTGAAGTTCAGTGCCATAGTGACCTTCAATACCATTGGGTGTCTGCCACCTCCCATGGGGCTGAGCTTGTCCTGCAGCATAGCATACAGATCAGTGACAACCTCCCTGGAGAGGTGCAATATTCAGAAATACTGCCGCTCGGGCATTTGTAAGTAGCTGAGCCTCGGATGGTACACCATCTCTGAAGTGCAGCCTCTTTTGAGCACAGGAGGCTGATCGCATGCCCCTCTGCGCCCTTTGCCTGTGTCCCCACCCCGAGTCAGGCCCTCTGTTGGCTCTGGAATTGCTGATCTATCACTGCCTATGGCTATACCTCCTTCCCTCTCTGATGCTCTTCCTCTTCACCGGGGGCCCCAAAGCCTCGGTGAATGAGGCTCATGGCAGGTGGACTCTCTCAGTTTCTGAGGCCTCTTGTGCAAATGCAAACCCCTCTTTCCTCCTCCTCGTTTCTTGTGCTTGTGCTAATGCCCAAATGGGTCTATGCAGAGCTGGCATCCTTTCCTCCATCCTGCCTTCGTTTGCCAGTGCCCATGCTTCTCCACCCTCTCTGGCACACAATGCTGACTCTCTCAATGGCTGCTGGAGAAAGCTAGCACTGAGCTGCTGCTTGTTTGGCACCTCCTTTTACGAGGCAAGGATCTAAAGCCCAGTGGTTCACGTGCACTGTTAGGAAAATTAAACACCTCTGTAAAATCGCTCTCAATTGGCCAATTAGTTGGATTAATTTTCTTCCTGCCGCCTTCATGCATGATGTTCTTCTGCTATCACAGCCGCTGTTGGGAATAGGCGGCAGTGAATGCAAATGGCCCCAAAAATTCCAGCCATAGAGTCAAGTAATTATGGCACAGAAGGAGGCCACTCAGCCCATCGAGTCCATGCTGGCTCTCTGTAGAGCAATCCAATCAGTCCCTTACCCCACCCTATCCCCATATCCCTGCAAGTTTATTTCCCTCAAGCGTCCATCCAATTTCCTTTTGAAATCATTCATCCTCTTCCCTTCCACCACCCTCATAGGCAGAGATTTCCAGGTCATTACCACTTGCTGCGTAAAAAAAAGTTCTTCCTCACATCCTCCCTGTATCTCTTGCCCAAAACTTTAAATCTGTACCATCAACTAATGAGAACAGCTTTTCTTTCTCTACTTTATCTAAACCTGTCATAATCTTGTACACTTCTATCAAATCTCCTTTGCTCCAAAGAGAACAACCTCAGCTTCTCCAACCTGACCTTGTAGCTAAAGTCCCTCATCCCTGGAACCATTCTGGTAAATCTCCTCTGCACCCTCTCAAGAACCCTCACAGCCATCCTAAAGTGTGGTGACCAGAACTTGATGTGATACCCTAGTTGTGGCCTATCCAGAACTTTATACAGGTTCAGTATGGGGAGGCCATGGCATTGAGGTAGTGTCACTGGACTAGTAATCCAGACCCCCAGGCTAATGTTCTGGGGACATGGATTTGAATCCCACCAGGGCAGATGGTGAAATTTGAACTCAATTAATAAATGTGGAATTAAAAATGCTAGTCTAATGGCAATCATGAAACCATTGTTGTAAAAAAACCATCTAGTTCATTAATGTCCTTCACGGAAGGAAATCTGCCATCCTCACCTGGTCTAGCCTACATGTGACTCCAGACCCACAGCAATGCGGTTGACTCTTAAATGCCCTCTGAAATGGCTTAGCAAGCCACTCAATTCAAGGACAATTAGGGATAGGCAACAAATGTTGGCCTAGCCAGCGACGCCCACATCCCATGAATGAATAGAAAAGCATAATTTCCCTGCTTTTGTATTCAGTACTTCTATTTATGAAACCCAAGATCCCATATACTTTGCTAACTGCTCTCTCAATATGTCCTCCCACCTTCAAGGATCTGCTGTGCCCATGAAACCCCAGTTCCCTCTTCCCCTACGCACACTTTAAAACTGTCCCATTTAGTCTATATAGCCTCTCCCTATCCCTTCTGCCAAAATACTTTCTCAACCTGCCCACAAATCATGAGCAGTACAGAACAGGAGGTGGACTTTTCCAGTGCTACTTAAAGGCATTGTCACCTGCTCCCATTTAACATCTTGCAAATAGTTAGAAAACATTCTGTTGGTAGTTTACAGTGGTTTTAAGCAGGTTACTGAATTTTAAAGTGCATGTAGTGGCTGTACAATCTTCTGAAATCTTAAGGGAGGACTGTCTACACACCTTTTGCAAAGTAGAATTTCTCCTAACAATTCCTTTCTGGCTAAAGAAGGAGAAGGAGCAGAAAAAGGTGGAATGAGCGTATGCAACTACATCTTCAGAGAGATCAACTAGAAGCAGTTGAACTTGTACGAATCATTACCCCCTCGACAGATTTATAAGCCCAGAATAACATATCTGTACTGCTCTGAGAAACAGTGCATAGTAGATTGTCAAAGAGTTGAGACACCTTCTGGAACAATACCTGAAACTTCCTGTGAGCTGTCACTTCATTGCCTGTTGCAGTCAGTCACTACAGCCTTTAATCTCTTTACCTCTGGCTCCTTCCAAGCTGCCACAGGGGAGTCAGTAACACCTAGTATTCTGCATGTTTTTGGCAAGAGATGCAGGGGGAATATGAGGAAGAGCTTTTTTACACAACAGCTGGTAATGGCCTGGACCCGGAACACGCTGCCCACAAGGGTAGTCGAAGTGGAGACAATCAATAACTTCAAGGGGAAATTGGATGGCCACTTGAAGGAAATAGATTTGCAGGGCTACGGGGATCGAGCGGGGAAGTGGGACTGACTGAGTAGCTCCATGGAGAACCGGCATGGACCCGATGGGCCAAATGGCCTCCCTCTGTGTCGTAAATTGACTCTATGACTCTATGTCCTGAGTGCATTAAGCAGGTGACTGACACCATGTTTGCTAGAGCAAACACTTTCACCACTTCTGCAATGGATGACCAGAAGGAACAGTATTGGGCTATGGGACATGCACAGATTACAGGTTTTCCACAAGTTCAGGGCCTCAGTGACTGCATCCATGTCATCCTGTGACCTCCTTCACATGATCTCTACTGCCTTCATGAATCACCAAGGCTTCTATGCCATTAATGTGAAGCTACTGCATGATCACCAGCAGGTATGAGCCTGCTTTATTGACAGCTGTCACAATATTTATCTTTGTGCCAATCCTCCATCCCTCCATTGTGCCTCTGCACAACAATTCAAGGTTGACCACTTGGGGATGGGAGCTAGCACCCTGCATATTTGACTCATGACTGCTCTTGGTGGCTGAACTGCACTACAGCCAGGTCCATAGGACAACAAGATCCTTCATCAAGCAACACCTCCACTACTTGAACAAATCTGGTGACTTCCACCAGTCCAGCTCAGAGTCTCATGTGGTACTTTGCTCTGAAACAGGGATGACACATGGGACAATGATTAGATGTGGGAGATGACACTGATTACATTGAGATGGCAAAGAAGTGAGAGGTCTCCAACACCAGTCTGTATCCAGAGCTCTTTGGAAGCAGCTCATTGAAGATTACTTCAGCTGAAAAATCCTGCTCCCTCACATTAACAGGCTCTTGAGATGCTCGTGGTTGGTGACCTCTGGGAGCTCAGGCCTGAGAGGACCCACTTGCAGTCTGCAGCATTTTAATGGCTGCTGATATGGTCTGGCCCAGCTGACCTGATGGTTCCCTCCATCCAGAAGTTTCTGCCTCTTTCTTCAATGACTTTGAGGGGAGTTTGGAGGTCTGAAGCAGAAATTTTCTAAGTTCTTCTGAGCCTTAGTGTCATACCCTCCATCGTCTAGCTCCAAATGGTATATGCAAAACAATAATTCTGTACAAGTATCATAAGAATACTTCTAAGACATGCATTGAAGTTATTGAGAGTGTGAAATGAAAGGGTTGAGCACTGCTGCTCTCTTATCTCTTTGTCCTGCATCCTCCAACCAAAGGGCTGAATTTAATGAGCCGGCCACTGGTCCTGGCAGTCGGCCCGGAAAAGGGTGCTGTTCCCATCGATCGCATGGATGGCCGACACACCGCAATTACTCGGGCTATTTTTCATAATGGAGGCACAGGTCCCTCCTAATCACGTGTCAGAAGAGGGAGGCGAGTCAGTGATTATGGTTGTCAGATGACTCTGGAGCAGTGCTGGTGCCATATTTAAATGCCTGCCAGCCCTGCACTCACTCCTGCCTCAGAGTCATTGACAGCTTTGCGCAGCTGAAAACTTTGCTTGACTGGTTCCTGGACCATCACCCCCACTCCCCGAGGAAGTCAGCACAGGATGGCTGAGGCAAGACACATGGTGGCCCTACAGTTTGATTATGCCTCCCTCAGATTCTCCTCCAGGCTGCAAGGGAAAGGCGGGAGGTTCTCTTCCCCAGCGAAGGCAAGAAGAGGTCCTCCCGCCTGACCAAACAAGCCTGGATGGATATTGCACAGGAGGTCAGCAGCCATGGAGTCACCCAACACAACTAGTCCAGTATAAGAAGAGGGTGAACAACTTCCTGCGTTCTACCAAGGAGAGTGCTTCCTATCACTCTCGTTTTTGAGAATTGCATGTTATTTTGCAAGAGGGTGGGTGAGATGTGGAGGGCAGCACTGCAACGGCGATGGCTGAGGGACTAGGGTTTCATCTTATCCTGACAGATGTTTGTCTGCCACCTTCTTTCATAGCTCACCCGCCCCCCCATAACTCCCATGACAGCGTGTTTAAACATGAAATTCATCAGATCCCCCAGTAGGGGATGAGGGGCTGACATTAGCAGAAATGTCATGGTGATCTGTATGCCAATCCCTTCTTTCTCCATCCTTCCTCTTGCAGGAAAGAGGGGCCACAATAGAAGAGAGACGGCCCAGACTGACAGTGGACTCACAGATCTGTGTTCACTCAGCTCTGTTGAGGAAGAGGTATTGGAGCTGGCGGGCACCCAGGGCGGCTGCGCTATTTCGTATATGGAGACTCTGCACAAGAGAATGAGAATTAGCTCCTATTGGCATGTGCATTAATGTTGGAGGCCCATATCATGTGTAGTTGGCATCAGGAGATCTGCACAGCCTAACCCACATGTTTGTGTTTTCACATGCAGGTAGCCATTCGCAGGGGTCTGCAGACATAGGGGGACTAGAACTACTCAGAGGATGCACCATTCCATGACTCTCCTGCACCCTCCACCAGCGCAATACTTTCACCTTGGTGGGTACTCACTCGGCATTAGAATCAGGGTCACAAGCTGCACACGCACCCGAGCAGCTGGCTGAGGCTGAGACAGCTGAGGCCTCTGACAGTCAGAAGATTGTAGGTGGCCAGGCCCATGCTGGGCCCCAGGCTGATGATGAACTTCTGGTATCAACAGCACAGAGCATGCTAGAGTTACGCCAAGCTAATTCCTAGGATGGAGCAAATGTCCTATGAGGAAAGATTAAATAGACTGGGTTTTATTCTCTGGAGTTTAAAAGAAGGAAAGATGATCTCATTCAAACATACAAAATTCTTACAGGGCTCGACAGGATAGATGCAAGAAGGATGTTTCCCCTGGCTGGGGAATCTAAAACCACAGGACACAGTCTCAGAATAAGGGGCTGGCCATTTAGGACTAAGATGAGGAGGAATTTCTTCACTCAGAGGATGATGAATCTTTGGAATTCTCTGCCCCAGAGGGCTGTGGAGGTTCAGTCATTGAGTATGTTCAAGACTGAGATCGATTGATTTCTACATATTAACAACATCAAGGGATATGGAGTCAGTAAAATGGTATTGAAGTAGAAGATCAGCCATGATCTCATTGAAAGGCAGAGCAGGCTCAAACGGCTGAATAGCCTACTCCTGCTCCTCTTATGCAGAGAAAGAGGTAAGGAAAGATTTGGCGGCTATGCCAGAGGTCATGGAGGAATCCATCCATGCCATGACTGCGGCCATGCCTCAGGCATATGAATGGATGCCATCTCCATCGGAAGGTTGGCAACCCTCATGGATAGCCAAATCCCACAAATGCGCGCAGATCTGCACACCATTGCCTTGGCCATGCTCAATCCAGCAGCGGCAAGGTGAGAGAAGGAACAGGAGCCGGGAGGTTTCTCCCACTCCTTGTCCTTCTCTTGTGAGCCAGGAAGGCTCAAAAAAGCCTTCAAAGGGAGGGGGAGAGGACGCCATTCACATCTGGGGACTCCCCTCAGGGTGCTCTGAGTATGGACACTGTCTTTTCATCCCATCCGCCAGTGAGCCCAGCTCCAATAGCCGCAACGCCTGAGGAGAGTCCTGCACCAGTCCAGGACACCCCCAGGCAGCTGGGACCTTCCTGGCCGCAGGCAGCCAGAGGACATCTGCTAAAGTCATCCCAGGCCAAGGGGCAGCCTGATCAGTAGCCTGCCTCCATCCCAGCTGCTGTCACAGAGACCACATCGCGTAAGTGCACCTGCAAACCTATTAAGAAGAACACCTAGCCACACTTTGGGTCTCATGGGTGTATCAAATATCTTTTGTAGTAACTAATTAAAATTTCCTTTGTTCAAATCATTGACAATCATTGAATGAAAGCCATGTGCCTTTATGCCTTAATTGTGAGTTGCTGACTTCCCCCTTTCCCCTGACAGCAATGCCAATGTCACAACAACCCTCATTAACATGCCAATGTGATCAGAGCCCTCATTAACATATTTCTCCCATGGTCACTAGTGCATATTGCAGCTGCACAACGATGCACAAGACTCTTGCTGGGGCATACTGCAGGGCTCCACCGGATTGCTTGAGGCAGTGGAATCTTCAGCAGCCCAATGGCCTGCTGGATGGTCACATGGGTGGAGCCATTGCAATTGTTGTACCTCTCCTCCACTGCAGTGTGAGGGCTGCTCACAATTGTCAGTAGCCATGTCTTCAATGGGTAGATCTTGTCGCCAAGAATCCATCCCTGAAAAGCGGGGTGGCACCTGGGACTGTCGAAGTACGTAGGCGTTGTGGCTGCTTCCCGGGAAGTGGGCACACAGTTGCAGGAAACACTGTCGATGTTCGCTGACCAATTGAACATCAATTGATGAGGGCGTCTGCCTGCTCCCGTATGAGCCTTGATGGCTGCATGCATGCAATCTATTACACCTTGCACCTGGGGGAATCAGCTATGAATCCTATGGCTGTCTCTGCTTGACTGTATTTGTCAGTCCGTTAGCACACATAGTCACCAGCCCTCTTGAATAGGGCATTGGTCATCTCCTTGATGCAGCGGTGGGCTGCTGCCTGGGAGACCTCACACATGTCACTGGTGGATCCCTGGAAAGATCCAGATCAGTAAAAGTTTAATGTAATGATCATTTTCAGAGCCACTGGAATAGGGTGACCCCCAAATCCAATAGGTCCCAACTCATCCCTTGCTGAGCCCCCAGGACATCGGACACCCTTGTAGAGCCCCCAGGGCCTGGGACCCTGTGCAAAGCATGCAGCAACACAGTCCCACAATGGCCTTCAACCCCCCCTTTTCCTCTATGCAGCAATGCTCAAGGCTACCTCACTGTCATGGCAATGTTACCTTTCACCTCTGTACAACCAGGTTTTAACGGTCGTGAATCCGAAGGTACGTGGCCGCCCACCGTTCACAGAATCATGCACCAATCATTAAATTGGAATTAATTATATTTAAATGCATTTAAATTGGCATTTCAGCAATTTAAAATAGATTCCCGTTGTGATGCGGTGGCAATGCCGCCATTGTGCTTTCCAGCCACTGACAAAATTGGAACCAAAATCACGACGCTGGATTTCCGGGTGGACGGTTATGATGCAATGCTCTATCCCCCCATGTCACCATACCCATCCTTGATGACCGCATTCAATTCTTCCCAAATAATGCAAGCTAAAATAGCTTTTTCTCCCCCAAAGGCTACATTGTAGTGTCCGGTAGCTCAGCTGCTTCCAACAGTTTCACACAAATTTTACAATGACTGCATCAATGGGAATAAAAATGAGCAGACCCAGGAAGCCCATGTGTGATTCCCTCTGCAGGTCATCACATGAGCGATTTCTTTTGTTGCGACAACAGCAACATGACCCAGTTCAAAATAATTCTCGGCCTATGGCTGTTACAAGCAAAAAATGCATGGTTGCATCATCTGCAGCTTGTGCATCACAACAGATTATGGGATGAAAGTGAAATGGGATTTGAGAAGGCAGGATCATACCGCCATCCTTGATGGCTTCAGTGATGCTGCTGGCTATGGCCTCAGTGATGGTTGCTCCAATTACTCCCAGCACTGTTTCCTCCATGGGGGTCAGTACATGCAGCTGTGCCTGCCCCTGCCAGTTAGCTGCTACTGATACTGCTACAGCTACTGCTTATTTTTACTGGCCTGTCCTGCCCTCTCTGTTCTCTCTGTTCCAATGCAGCTCAATGTTAGTAGAACAGCACCTTATCTTTTGACTAGGCAATTTACAGTCTTCCTGACTCAACATAGAGTTCAACAGTTTCAGATCATAACCACTGTCCTCATTTTTCAGACAGCAGCTATTGGCAATGAATCTGCTCTGTCCATTTACATCTCCTCTTGACCCATCTTTTGTTTCTTTACTTGTCCCATTACCATCAACTTTAACCTTGCATCAACATTCCTTTTATCATTTAATCTCTCCGACCTTCCCTTTTGTACTTTCTCCCTCTCCTCTTTTCCTGCCTCTGTACTTCCTTAAAACCTGTTACAGCTCTAAATTTTTCCAGTTCTCACGAACATTGACCTGAAATGCTAATTCGGTTTCTCTTTCCATAGATGCTGCCTGACCTATTGAATATTTCCAGCAGTTTCCTTTTTTTTTGAGACTTCCACATCTGCTGTATTTTGCTTTAGCAACACAGAGGACTGGACTAATGATCCAGAGACATGAGTTCAATTCCTACCACAGTACCTGGTGAATTTAAATTCAGTTAATTAAATAAATCTGGAATTAAATAAAATCTAGTATCCAAAGTGGTGACCATGTCACTACCAGTTTGTCGTAAAAAAAATCCATCGGGTTCAGTAATGTCCTTTAGGGAAGGAAATCTGCCATCCTTACCCAGACTATATTATATGTGACTCCAGACCCATAGCAATGTGGTTGACTCATAACTGCCCTCAGAAATGGCCTAGCAAACCACTCAGTTGTACTCAGGAAGGTGGCTCACCACCACATTCCCAAAGGCAATTAGGGATGGGCAATAAATGGCCTTGCCCACATCCCATGAATGAATTTTAAAAATTGGTAGTTTAAGTGATGGGGTAGAGATGAGGATCCCCTGGCAACCTTTAACCTGTAGAGAGCATCTCACTTAGAAAGGGCCCATACCAGTTTGGTTTGCCTGTGTTACCATTAACAGGCCTCCTGTATAAAAAAACACAAGAAATAGGAAAAGGAGTAGACCATATAGCCCATCGAGCCCACTCCGCTATTCAATATGATCATGGCTGATCTTAGTCTTCAACTCCACTTTCCTGCCCGCTCGCTGTATCCCTTGATTTCCTGAGAGGCCAAAAATCTGCCTATCCCAGCCTTAAATGTATTCAACAATGAAGCATCCACAACTCTCTGGGGTAGAGAATTCCAAAGATTCACAGCCCTTTGAGTGAAGTAAATTCTCCTCTTCTCAATCTTAAATGATCGGCCCCTTATCCTGAGACTGGGTCCCCGTGTTTTAGATTCCTCGACCAGCAAAAATAATCTCTCAGTCTCTACCCTATCCAGCCCCTTCAGATTCTCATATGTTTCAATGAGATCACCTCTCATTCTTCTAAACTCCAGAGAATACAGGCCCAATTTACTCAGCTTCTCATCATAGGACAACCCCCTCATCCCAGGGACCAATTTAGTGAATCTTCTCTGTACCGCCTCCAATGCAAGTATATCCTTTCTTAAATGTGGAGACCAAAACTGCATACAGTACTCCAAATGTGGTCTCACCAAAACCCTGTACAATTGTAGCAAGACTTTTCTATGCCTGTACTTCAATCCCCTTGCAATAATGGCCCACATGCCATTTGGCTTCCTCGTTGCTTGCTTTACCTGCATGCTAATTTTCTGCGTTCCTTGTACAAGCAAACCCAAGTCTCTTTTCTAAGTACATTGCTAAGATTTCTTTATTAATAGATTCCAGTTGTACATTTTAATTGCTCTTTGGCTAACAGTGGCAGTGTTTAAATATGTAATGTCCAATCAGTCAAACCATGTGCTATTTCTCACTTAAGTTCAACAATTCCACATCATTTAACACAAATGAACAAAATTGTTTCAGTAAAAATCAACACTTTTAGTGGTGCAGCTTTTTTTAATCATCCAACTGTGTATGTTTGTAGCTAATGGATTTGGGGAATGTGCATTAAGTGTAAAATAATCATAAACATGTTAATAAAGAATGGGTTCATAAACTGTACTTAGCACACTGGCAAAATATTCCCTAATGCTTTTAATTCTCCCTTTCCCATGGATCTGAAATATTTTGCCAATTTCAGGACTATACACTTTAAGTATTATTTTTCTCCAATTTCAAACATGTGATTGTAATCCTAATTTTAACCATTAGTTGAAGACCATAGTTCATCAGCTGTTTGCCTTAAGGATACTCTTTTTACAAAAAGAAAGTCAGCTTTCAAAATGATATACTATCCCTTAGTATGCACATTGAGTACCATTTTGTACTAAATCTACTGCAGTCACAAAGAATTACCTTTTTAATTATCTGGAGACACGCATGAAATGTAATTAAATTAGAAGCATTTGCAAAGCATTTAAAATGACAGTTTTTGGTTCTTATAAATGTATCAATAAATGTTTTTCAAAATAACATTTTCAGCAAAACTCCACTTGATTTATTCATTATCATTCACAAATAAATGGGACTGTCTTTTTCTAGCTATAAATCTGCAAATGTAATTACTGTAAAAAAATGTATGTTTTGCCAAATGATAGTGGGAGATTATCATGAAAAATTCAAGACATTTTAAATTCAGTAATTAGCAAAAATATTACCTAAAATGGAATCAATATTAAGGATCAATTTAGTTTTGCATGCCCCCCCCCCCCCCGACCCATTGTATGAATTTTAATTTAAAAAACTTCAGTACATTCAACTGAGAAGTTCAAGTAGTTCTCAATATTTCAATATAATGTATACCTGGAAACATGTTTACGGTGCAACAATGTCCTAAAATATCAGAATTCTAACTGGTTACTTTATTTTTATTGAGTTGACTGTGTGTACCTATCTTTCTTAAAGCTTAATTGTGCCATTTTATGCTTCTCAAATCAATCTGAACTGCAGAAAATAGATACGTGAAGCAATTCAATGGCTAGCTATGACATGATAAATAGCTGCATGAACAAAACAGCTAAGATAATTCAAAAGTGATGATGTTATGAGTGAGTGATCACCTCACAAGATATATTTTATATATTTATACTTGAAACATGTCTTGAAATAAAAAAAAATAAGTTAGTAACTTTGCTGTAGCCCACACAAATCACTTAAAGCCCCTTTATAATGATACTTTATTATTGTGAAGTTATAACTTCAGAAATATGATTTTTGTTTCCACTGGTATTTTTCTGCATGAATCTTTATAAATAGTTTTATTGTTTTTCTTGGTGATAATGTTTTCACAGTTGGACATACTAACTGACTGATTTATTGTGACTCTGTCGGCAATGCCACTATTTTTATTTTGAAGCAATAAGCACAGAGTTGGAAAAATACATACTTCAAACTATTTGGATCATACCTTTTATACAGTGAAGCACTACAGAATTGAAAATATGTATTTCAAAAATGCAATAAGCTCCAAATAGGAAAAAATATAACAAAAAATCATAGATGAAAGAGTACAAAATAAAATCCAGTCACATCAATAGGAACAAAATCACAAATCTGCTTTGTAAGACCTATGTACATATCATCCCGGTAAGTAACAAAAATGTGAGGAGTAACATCTTGACAGAGGGAAGATGGCTTTTACATTCATTTTCAAACGCCCATTGTCTTATGCTGGAGAAGCAAGTGCTGATCTGAGTATTTTTACTTGACGCACAAAGTATGACAATTTCCAGCAACAAAGTAGTTTAAAATAACTAAGATGCATTATTAAAAAATGGCCATAATATATGGTATTTATGACTGGATTTTTAGTTAGTCCTAAACCTCTGCTTGGGTTGTCAGATCCAAAATATTGCACAGAGCATAATTATTACAAATATACCAGATCAGATATAAGGGTCAAAAGATGTTTGTAGAAAAAGAAAGCCTATATTCCATTTGAAAATAGGGGGTGCAACTTTCCAAGTACCCACCCTACCAGCCAAACCTCACACACACCAGATAATTTATCAACAAATTGTGACTGCTTTCCTAGCTGATAAAGGCAATAGCTGCTGTTAAAAACAGCTGATTCAATTTTGATGAGCACGAGAAAAAAATTGCAGATTGCATTCATTTGATGAGACATGTTTGGAGGTGTTTCTGGAAGAAGAACAACAAAGGAGGATTACCCTCATTGGCATCCCAGAACATCCTGCTCTCAAAATCAGCTTCTTCATTATTGTCATTACCAAGAAGGAATCAAGACTGGACAATGAGGCAGAGTTGGTGTTGTTATGCATGAACCATTCACAGAGGCAAGTGAGACACTATGAAATTGATGGCCGTGATGGAGGCAGACATTTTCATTTCTTTATCACAAAGCTTCATTGATCGTTTCGCAACCTTAATAATGCTCACCTTATCAGTGATTTGCAAAGTCATCTGAGCACTAAGTATATAACAGCATTGAACAAACGCACATTGTTATTTTTATCTTCATTATCTATTTGGAATGCACCATTATATTTGCTTTCAGAAATTTATTATTGGAGTCAGCATTGGAACTGATACATTTTTTGCCTAATTTTGTATATTAGATGGCATTGCAATGTATATTAATTTAATAAAACAAATTAGTTCCTGGTTATCTCAAGAAACCCAGAATATTTATGGAAATTTATACTGAAGTACCTTGAACTAAGTGAGAGATTTCTCATAGTTTAATATAGGTTCCAACAATCACATGTATGATATTATCTGAATCCCTCAGTAAGATTGTTGCCTTTCAATATTTCCCATATAGCTATTACATTCAGTTAGAATCTTCTATGACCTTCAACTATAGTCCTGAACGTTATTTGAAAAAAAACATGGAACAGCGTTTATCCCGAACTGTACTATTTGTAAATAAAACACTAAGGCTTCTGCATAAATTCATGGTGAGAGAAAGGAACAGATACAAATGTAGTTTGCATCATTATAGGCATAAACTATTTGGTTGGAAGTATTGATACACACTGATGACCACACGCCTGTAGGTTTGCATAAGCATCATATTGGAAGAGGTGCAAAACCCATTGGGAGGACCACTTTCCCTATTGAAAGCCCTTTATGACAACCAACTCAATTTCATTTAAGGGAAAGGCTTTCATTCAGTAAATGTTTTTAGTGTATGCTGCTAGTTGCCTTATCATGCATGTTAAAGCTTATTTCCCAGGAAGCTGTCATGATCCTTTGATAATATGATAATCCAACATACCAGCCTTGATGACACTGAACTTGTCAAGATGTTTGATCGGTGATCAACGATATCCTCTGGTGGAATATATTTTGACTCCAGTGCAGCATCTGCTGACAGAAAGGGAGGCAAAAAATAATTGAGGCCTGTAGAACTGCAAGAATTTTAATAAAGCAAACCATGGGCATCTTGTGTCAAGAAACAGGAAAATATGGTTATGCACACCAGTCCAGCCAGAATCTTCAGAAATGTCACTTGCTTCATTCCATGTAACATTGCTGTACAGAACGATTTGTAATTCCTGAAGCCGACATGTTTGGAGGTGTTTCTGGAAGTCGAAGGGAATGATGATGCCTGTGATTGGGTTGCCTGAAATGAATTTTTATATATTTATAATATTTCTGTAATACAATTCCAACATTTCACACAACAATAATACAGCCTGAAATTTTATTTAGCTCACAATGATATTTTGAAGTATTAATTAGTTATACAGAGGTAGGATTATTATGTGCGATTCTTGGGTAGGAGAAGGCTCATATGGAGCACAGACATCAACCAGTTGGGCCAAATGGCCTGTATCTGTGCTGTATATTCTATGTAACAGAGGATGTCCTCTCTCCCCACATCAGGAGAAGGATGTACAGAAAGGACATGAAGTAGATCAGCAGAGTGCTCAGCCTGCAACCAGAGAAAGGACCTGCTTTCCCAGAGGCTTCTGTATTGTGACTCCCTGCACTGGATTTTATAGGCCTGCCGCAGCGAAGAAAAATTTGGTGACCTGTCAAAGAGTCACCACGATTCCAAGCGTGGGGGCTCATTTAAATAGACAGAGCAGGTCGCCCACCACCCCTCCCCAATCCCCGATCAGATGGAGGAGGTGGGCTGTCCATCCCCTGCAATGGTATCAACTGCCTATGCGCAGGCACTGACGCTACTTTTCAAGGGCTGTCAGCCCTACCAGGAAATTTAACTATTTAAAGGAAAATTGAATTTTAAAAAAATACATCTCTTTCGCCCCTCTCCCACCCGCTCAATAACAATTAAATTAATAATTTGCCCTTTCCCCCTCAAAACACTGACCTTTACCATCTGACCTTCCACTCCACCTCCCCAACTGCACGAACTTTAAACTATACCCCTTCTTGCCATCCCCTACACCCATGATGCTAATTTGACCCCAGCCCCACCACCCCCTCAACCCTGGCACTGATAAACCTACCTCCTCCCCCCTCCCCACCAGTGTTGCGCCTCGTTTCCCCAGATGGGGATCTGAAAGCACTGCAGTGCCGACCACCAGGGTGAAGATCGCGGCGGGACATCAGGAGGTAACGGAAGAGTAATTAATTTGTGTATTTTAATATACTTAAATATTTAAATTGTGGTCCCATCGCCGAGCGGTGGGGAGGCCGCCACGGGACTTCGCCGCCACCGGTAATATCGGGCCGGGCCCTGCCAACGTCGAGGTCCGTAGTGGGCTTCATCCAGGGCCACCTTCATGCACCCACCACCACGGATCCCGAAGTCGAGGACTCCTTAAAATCCAGCCCCATAATACAACGACCATGGGCTGAATTTTATTAGCGCACTGCACTCCACGGCGTCACTCTTTGAACTCGGTGGCCTTTCGCCACAGAAGTGCTGCCACTGAACCCTCATGGTATTACGCGCAGAGGCTCATTTAAATAGAGGGGGCAGAGCAGCCGCCTCCAATGACATAGAGGGGCGGCCGCCATGTCCTTGGCAACAGCATCCAGCGCCACCGCGCAGCCGCCGGCGCCATTTTTAAAGCCCTTGAGTAACGTTTTGATATTTCAAGGTCCCAGTCTCCGGAAATTAAAAATAAAGTTTTATTTCAACTCTAAATTCCGTCTCCCACCCCACAATGGGTAATTTATATATAAATTGCCCTCTCCCTCATAATAAACTTTGCACTAAGTTGCAAATATCCACAGAAATGAACTCTGAAGTATATGTGATTAATTGTTACTTCCCAAACAAAATCACAGAAAGGATCCAATAATTTTGTATGCTCTAACTGCAACTATTTCTTATTACTGTGCCTACTTTAGTGTTATAGATCTTATTTGCTGCAGCTTTGAATCTGCTAATTTTATGATTCACTTCCCTGAATGACTAATGGTTGAGAGGTAAGTAGCTAAGACTTGCATCTTAGTGAAGCTGTTGTCCCTGAGACTTGATTCCATTGACATTCTCTTATATTTTCAAGGGGAGATAGGTCCATATCTGGAACTCCCACAGGTGATAATATTGAAGGGAGCCTTAAAAAAAGACAAAGGTGCATTGTAACTGTTATGAAATAAAGCAAGATTTGTTGCCAATCTTTGCCATCCACAATGTAGGACACAGGTTCAATTGTGTTAATGCTTGGTGTCATTACAGATCAAATTGTCCCGATCAAGTTTTGGAAGCTCTGATCCTGTTATTTACCGAGGCATATGTTTGGAGTGGATTGGTGGCTTGGTGGAGTTATGATCAAGAAACCCAGAAGGACAGATTTTCCTGAAAGCATGGAGTTTTAACTCCAGGGCATGTTTTAATTTGTTTCTTCAGGATTCCTGCCTGACAGGCTGACTGCCTGTCGAGAGGAAATACTACAGCACAAGGCCACAGCCACGGCACACATAGGTTTCGTAGTGATGGGGGCAGTGATTGTAGTGTTGAGGGCTGTGGAGAGATTGGGATGAGTGAGGAGATCACAGGGGTTCAGTGACCATGTAGGGGGATGATTGTAGTGGAGGGTTTGATAATCGCAAGGTGGGGGGGGAGGGTTGTCCGTTATCCTGACGGGGGGGATTGATGTTGAACGGATTGTGGTGGGGAGCTTTACAGGGCTGTATTTTTGTGCCTGAAGGAAGCACTCCTGCTACTCCCACAAGCAGCACGAGAAAGGCATTTAGCTCATGCATCCAGCCCTTCTTTGCTCTTTTCACCTGCTGAGTTTCCTAAGACCAGGGAAACCCAGCCATCATGAGTTAAAAATAGAAATCTTGTTAAAATGGACGCATGCAAGCTCCTTACAAGACTTTACTGACGGACTTGCCTCCTGAGAGTGGATTGGTCACATGTCACCTATCCTGCTCCAGTTAAAAACATAAGTGAATGAGTTTGAGGCAGGTTGGGTTCAGATTTGATTTTTTTCAACATTTTACCTTCCCACCCAGCCCAAACTCACCCATTTTTGGGCCTTAACATTCTTTCCCCTCCCCTCCCCCCTCCACCTCACCCCTCCACCCTACCCCTATGTCATGTTCAGGCTGAAATTATTTATTAGAAATAGTGGCAACTGCCACTCCAGAAGGCAGAATGGGAAAGAGGTCACAGGGTCAGCAACACAGATAAAAGGACAAAGCCAGCCAGATAGTCAGCCAGTCATCATGAGAAGGCTGATTAAGAAAAGTTGAGAAAACACAGTAATGAGAATAGTTTCTTTGAATTATTTTTCTTGATTTGGAAATTAGATGAATCAAGGTACGATTTAGTTGCATCTGTTACTCTATACACTTCCTTACTGTTTATAAAATAAATCACTTTAATGATACATATCTGGCCTTTAACTCACAGAAGTGTTTCAGTCTGCATTTAGAAAATTGGAAAAGTGCACATGAAGGCGCATGAGAAAGACACAGGGTAGATTTTCCACTTGCTGCCTGAAGGTAAAACTGGCATTGCAGAGCAGCACCCATTGTGGAAACCATCCAATGTTCACTTCCACTGAAATCAACAGCCAAGTATTTCTATAACAGGTGGCTGGTTCATAATACCAATTGTATGCTCAGGCAGAAATTTTAAAATCAACCCCATGATATCCAGGTCAGAACAGATAGTTACACCCAGGGTTAATCTATTGTATAATTAGATTTTGGGCTGCATGGGCACACTCCTGAACAAAAGGCACTGGAACAATTTACAGAGTGTCTTGCATTGCTGTACTTGACAGAATATCAAAGGGAGACCTGATACTTGTAACACACAACAATATAATGTGAATGCAATACTTAAATTGAATAGAATCAGTCGATAAGGTGTTAAAAAGCTCTCTTTCGCTCATATTGCCTATACAGTTTGAGTGACAAAATTTTTATGTTGCGATGTTGTATATAGATAGCATAAATTTCCAGCTAACCCATGCATTTCAGATCGCCAGTGAGAACAGAAGACATGACAGAATTCACTACTTAAAACTACTTAAAAGGCTTCTGAGGTCTGAGTTGTTTCATCATGATTAAAGACACAGTGGTGCAAACCAATGCATAGAATTCTAATGAGCATGTTCACCCACATTGTGCAAGTTTCAAATCCCTGCTAAATGTCTTGACCATGTATAATTCAATTTATGATTAAAACAAAGCTCCTGTATTCTGACTAATTTCCAACCTGGTCTGGGTCCATTAAGTATTTTCCTCTGCCAGCCTCCAGTTTTAAATTTGATAAGGAAAGACAGGTTTCATTTTTATTCTAGCTATTTTAAAACAGGCATAAATTCCACAGTTTGCTACAGTGACATTATGGTCAATTTACCAAGATTGATAATGTTGCATTTCATTTACTGCAATGACATACTCAATGCAACTATGCTAATATGATTTAAAAATAAACCTTCCACCTTCATTACAGAGTAGAGGATTATGCCTTTCACTGCCTAAGTTCTGAATCTCTTAAGCTATCTTAATAAGTTAGAGTTTATTTTGGTTGCTCGAAATGAATTTTTATATATTTATAACATTTCTGTAACAGTAATTCAGCATTTTTCTCAACAATAATATAGCCTGTAAATTTGTTTAGCTTGCAATGGTATTCTGAAGTATAAATTAGTTATATAGAGGTAAGATTATTAAGCATGATCTTAAACATTTTGGGTTATTGTGAGGAGCTCACTCCTTGTAGCAGCTGACAGTTCAGATGTTGTTTGTTCCATTTGTGTAGGGTGAGAACTTAAGGCAGTGATTGGGGAGATTCCTAATCCCAGATGAAAGGGTAGGAGTTGATCTCAGGGTAGTAACTGTGATTGACAACTCGCAGGATTGATCTTTCATCATATCAATTTAGGAAGGGACAGTTACCAAAGGATGCAGCCTCTCATCCTCTCAGAGACAGGGTCTGAGGTTACACAGCAGCAGCAAAAAACTGTTTTTTAAGTCCAAACTAGCTTAGCTCTTTAGAGATTTAATAAGTTGCATCTTCATTGTTTTCCATAAACAAGGGGTGATGGAAAATTGATTGTTCTCTGTAGAAACTGCATGTTTCCAGTTTTTCATTCATTTCCTGTAAAATATTTGATGGTTTAGTGATGAACTTTGCCTTGACAGAATGTTTTCAGACTGCATCCATAAAGCGAAGAGAATTATGTGGTAGCACTTGTCATATTTCAGTAGCCAATATGTGAAGAAAGGGTTCTCTATAACAATCCTGGGTGCACTGTAGATTGTAGAAAATGTAGAATCCGGCCCTTGGAGATGGGAATGGAGACGGGGGACGGTACACAAAATGGCAAAGGGTGGCATTGGGCGGCGTGCCCGACGTTGTCCTGGCCCCCTGCCAATTTGCCCGAGTGGAGAAGGTAAGGGACGGCATCCTGCCCCAGGCCAATTGAGGCCTTTAAGTGACCATTTAATGCCCACTTAAGGGCAGCTTCCCACCTCCACTGTAATCCTACAGAAGGCAGAGGAAACAGTCCTGCGTGGAGGCACCGCCAGTTGAGACTTGACAGCAGGCAGTTAATTGGCCGCCTATCGTGGAATCACAATAAAGGTCCAAATCAGGGATGAGATGGGATCTCTCCCTGCCTTCCGGGCTGCCGCCGGCACAAAATCCTGGCCATTGAATCATAGAATAGTTACACACAGAAGGAAGCCATTCAGCCCATCATGTCCGTGTCAGCTCCCTGTAAGAGCTACTCAGCTCGTCCAACTCCCCTGCCTTTTCCCTGAAACCCTGCAAATTTTTTCTCTACAGATAATTATCCAATTCCTTTTTGAAAGCCAGGATTGAATCTGCCTAGACCACACTCCCAGGAAGTGCATTCCAGATCTTAACCTGCTATTGTTTCTTTTGCGAATCACCTGAAATAGGTGTCCTGTGGTTCTCGACCTTTCTGCCGATGGGAACAGTTTCTGCCTATCCACTCTGTCCAGATCCCTCATGATTTTGAACACCGCTATCAAATCTCCTCTTAAATTTCTCTGCGCTAAAGAGAACAGCCTCAGCTTTGGCAATCTATTCTCGTAACTGAAGTCTCTCATCCCCAGAACCATTCTCATAAATCTTTTCTGCACACTTTCCAATGTCTTCACATCCTTCCTAAAGTGTAGTGCCCGGAATTGAACACAATACTCCAGTTAAGGCCAAACCAGTGTTTCATAAAGGATCACCAAAACTTCCATGCTTTTGTACTCTATGCCTTTATTTATAAAGCCCAGGATTCCAAATGCCTTATGAACTGCTTTCTCAACCTATCCTGCCACTTTCAATGACTTGTGCATATGCCCCTCTTCTCCTGCACCCGCTTTGGAATTGTTTACTTTTTTTTCACCTTTCTTCATTCTTTTTATCAAAATGTATCACTTCATACTTCACCGCATGAAATTTCATCTGCCATGTGCCCACCCATTCCACCAGCTTGTCTATGTCCTCTTGAAGTCTATCTCTATCCTTCTCACAGTTCACAATACTTCCAAGTTTTGTGGCATCCACAGATTTTGAAATAGTACCCCGCACACCCAAGTCTAGCTCATTTCTACAGATCAAGAAAAGCAGTTGTCCTAATGCCAACCCCTGGGAAACCCTATTATGTACCTTCCTTCAGTCTGAAAAACAACCATTCACAACTACTCTCTGTTTTATGGCATTCAGTCAACTTTGTATCCATGCTACCACTGTCCCTTTTATTCCATGGCCTTCAGCTTTGCTCACAAGCCTGTTATATTGTACTTTATCAAATGCCTTTTGGAAATCCATGCACACCATATCAACCACATTACCCTCATAAACCCTCTCTGTTACTTCATCAAAAATACTCAATTAGTTAAACATGCTTTGCCCTTAAATCTGTGTTGGCTTTTCTTAATTGATCCACATTTGTCCAAGTTAATTTTGTTCCGGATTATCATTTCTAAAAGCTTTCCCACCACTGAGGTTAAATTGACTGGCCTGTAGTTCCTGGGTTTATCCTTACACTCTTCCCCATCTCGACCCTTCACAAGATTACAATTCCAATCTTTATTAGGATAAGTAAAGTCCACCATTATAACTACTCTATAATCTTTGCACCTCTCTGTAATGCCACTGCAAATTTGTTCGAACATACAAACAGACAAATTAGGAGCAGATGTAGGCCATCCTGTATATCTTTCTCACTATTTGGTGGCCTATAGAATATACCCAGCAATGTAATGGTACCTCTATTGTTTATTTGCTGTAACCAAATAAATTCTGTCCTTGACTGCTCTAGGACATCCTCTCTATGCAGCACTGTAATGTCATCCTTAATCAACACTGCCACCCCTCCTCCTTTCTTTCCTTCCCTTTCTTTCCTGAACAACTTATACCCAGGACTATTTAGCACCCAATCATTCCCTTTTTAGGGCCAGACCTCCACAACATCATTCTCCTACGTGGCTACCTGCACCTGCAGCTCACCAGCCTTACTTACCACACTCCATGCATTCACATACATGTACCAAAAACCTACTTTAGACCTTATTAAATTCCCTCTTACTCTGACATTACCTAATACATTACTATATCTTACTCTAGCGCTAGCTGCCTCTCCCAATTCTTTGTGCACCTTTGTTTGTCCTCTGTAATGTTATTTCCTGTTTCTTATCACCCTGCCAAGTTAGTTTAAATCCTCCCCAGTAACACTAGCAAACTGCCCCACAAGGACATTGGTCCTGGTTCTGTTCACGTGCAACCCATATGTTAGATCCCATCTCCCCCAGAACTGGTCCCAATGTCCCAGGAATCTAAAGCCCTCCATCCTGTACCATCTCTTCAGTCATGCATTCATCTGCTCTATCCTCCTATTTCTATACTCACTAGCGCATGGAACCAGGAGTAATCTGAAGATTACTACCTCTAAGGTTCTGCTTGTTTGTTTCTTTCCTAGCTCCCTAAATTCTGCCTGCAGGATGTCATTCCTTTTTCTATCTATGTTGGTACCGATATGGACCATGACTCTTCCTACCCTCTCAGAGTGCTCTGCAGACACTGGGCTTAAAAACCTGGACTTGCTGCACTGTTCCGGTGAACATCAACGCAAGCTCGAGGAACAGCATCGCATTTACCAATTAGGCACGCTATAGCCTGCCGGACTGAATATTGAGTTCAATATTTTCAGAGCATGACGGCCCCACTTTTTATTGTTAGTTATTTTTTTTATTTGTTTATTTTATTTTAATTTGTTTCATCATTCATTTTTTTTATCATGTGCCTGCCCACTCCTTTTTTTCATGTTTGTGCTTTGGGCCAGGGCTGTTCATTTTTTTGTCAATTAACACCCTGTCTGCACCAATGCTTTGTCTTTCAGCATTAGCATGCCATTTGCCTTTGCTCCATGACCGACTGGTCAGTTAGTCTCTCTGACCCTGTCCTATCAACACCTTCCCTTTTGTTATCTCTTTACCCACCCCCGCTTTATTTGTTTAAAACATATTACATTTCTAACCTTTTCCAGTTCTGATGAAAGGTCACTGACCTGAAATGTTAACTCTGCTTCACTCTCCACAGATGCAGCCACCCCTGCTGAGTATTTCCAGCATTTCTTGTTTTTATTATCTGCAACCCTCTGTTACTTAAACTAAGTTACTATGATTTAAATCTAAACCTTGATAATTTTCTTTGAGCAATACAATCCATGGGGTGATGGAGGCATTACAACTTAGTCCAATTCTGACCTCACTTGACACGTTCCCACAGAGAGATATCAAAATCCATCTTCCTCAATTCTCCCACTCAACCCACCATAGCAGTTTACCACCTCCACTGTCTGAGATTACCTAATTTAACACCAGGAATTTAATCTGGGGTTCTCCTACTCTGTACTGTTGAATTACACAGCAAATGGTGTTTACCATTGCACAATGGTGGTGTTGATGCAATAGTTCTCACTTAAAGACTTTTTATTTAGATTTTACTTCCCAACATACATAGGAGCTTGATCATTTAGAAAACTTACCCTGCTTTCATTTATGTATAGGGGTGAGGAAGGAAGACACAAGATCATTTTTAGGTGGTATTAAAGTAATAGATTTTATCCTGGACATGACTGAGCTAGGTTACAAATAACCAAGTTGCATGCAATGTGCTATTGACTGTTGTCAGCATAAGGAAGATGGGTAGACACCAATTTTCTATTTCAAACATTACTGGACTATTATTTTGCATTCATGATTGGCATGAGATTGCAGGTAAGTTCAGTGCATGCTTCTCCAGTTATTTTCTGGTAGTTTGCTTTACAAGATGACAAATTTAAATAGTTTGCTCACAAACAGAATCTTAATCCTCCCAGCATTCTGAAGGTATGTTGCTGCATTCTGAAGAGATTCAGCTTGTAATATTGTCCCTTGGGACATCATTGCTTCAACTTTATCTTATGTATTCTAGATAAATATTTGGCTATTAAGTTTATAATATTGCTGCAGAATTTTACACCAGATTTGTGTGTAATTTTATTTTGTATTATGCCAAACTATTGTACATTTATTACATATTTTAGGAAAAAAATCAAATACATTTATAAATTTTGCATGTCCAATTAAACTTCCCTTTCACCTCTTTAGGAACTCTAAGTGCTCTATTCAAGTTCTCTCTGTGTAATACTATGTAATTTGACTCTTGGCTCTAATTTGATTTTGTTTTTACAAACAGACTGATTTTTTAGATTTCTTTCCCAATTAATAAAACCTATAAATTATCAGCAGATTTGAAAGGAAGCATGGGCACTGTGCAGATGTGCTTGAGTGATACATTTTGAAAAATAATTGCTCAATTACTGTAATTACCCAATTGGTAGCAAAATGATAGTCTATTACTCTAAAGTAATTGGCAGCTAAGTATTTTGATATTTCTCGCAAGAAAATCTTTTATTAGTACAAAGGTAAAAAAAAAAATCATGAATTAAAATGATGACTTTTGACCAAATGTTGACCAAATTGTTCACCAAATGTTGATCCTATTTTTACCATTGTTTTATTGATTATGTTGTCAGCTTAAATTTCATTCTGCTCTTTTTGTAATGCATTGAATAGGGACCCACATGCTTACATACTTGGATTTTGCCATGTTGTTCAGCAATTCTTTGAAAGCACTGATGGGTACTTTTTACATAGCTCTTACTATCTTATTACAGCTCTAACAACAAGGTTTATGCAACCATTTACAGTTTTAGATTAGATTAGAGATACAGCACTGAAACAGGCCCTTCGGCCCACCGAGTCTGTGCCGAACATCAACCACCCATTTATACTAATCCTACACTAATCCCATATTCCTACCAAACATCCCCACCTGTCCCTATATTTCCCTACCACCTACCTATACTAGTGACAATTTATAATGGCCAATTTACCTATCAACCTGCAAGTCTTTTGGCTTGTGGGAGGAAACCGGAGCACCCGGAGGAAACCCACACAAACACAGGGAGAACTTGCAAACTCCACACAGGCAGTACCCGGAATCGAACCCGGGTCCCTGGAGCTGTGAGGCTGCGGTGCTAACCACTGCGCCACTGTGCCGCCCACAGTTATTGTCAGATTGATTCACCTGTTAGAACTCTCACATTTGAGCAACAGTTTATGCCATCAAGCTCCACTACAGACTTGTCTGTCTTCTCCACAATGTTCCTTCAACGCAGTTATGAAGGACTGTATTGAAATTAGATGGTAAACAGGTCCCCCCTTCCTGCTCAGATAAACGTATAATCTGTCATGGTACTGTTCCAAGAAGAGCAGAGAATTCTACCATTACCCTAGTCAACAATCTTCCTTCAACAAACACCACCAAAAATGTGTTTTACATTCATTCGTTTGTGGGGCCTTCCTGTATGTTATTTGATTGTCACCTTGAGGCTTAAGGATGTGAAAGGCACTACATAAATGCTGATTTGATCCTTTGTCAGTTCAAACCACCGTCCCCCTTGTTTCTTGATGTTGGGGGAATGGGCGAAAGAATTATTTAGAGTTTGAGGTTGTCTACAAATATTCCAGGAGGCACTGGTCAATATCTAAAATTCCAATTAACCTGTTACACTATTTGCAAACGCAGGAATTGTAAGATAACTGGATGGATCTATTTGGCCCAATGTCTTCAGGGTTTTAGATTCAATGGTTCAAGTTGTAGAAACGTCAGCATCGTGTCTATTTCTTGATCCAATATGGTTTCTGTAAATTAGTGTCTTTGAACTACTATGTTCAGCAGAAACATTAAAATATTTCGCTGGCATTTGGGATTTATGTTGACCTATTTTTTAACTTCTTGCTCAGTACAGTCGAAATCCCTGAAGCCAGTCTCTTACCTCGCGCAAGACGGTGTTGTAGACTGAAAGATAATTTTAATTCAGAGCGAGATGTATTACTTTGCACAATTCCAAATAGTTATTTTAATATTATTAGTTTTTAATTGCATTATTATTTTACAAATCAGGCAGATGCATTTATGCTACTCATAATCATTAATTTGGAAATAATTTATCCTTAAATTCATTCTTAGTTGCAACCTTGCTTTGATCTATCATGAATTTGCAACTTGATCATTGTCGCGACTGTAGCTCTGTGAATGGAACACTAAACCCGAGCTTCTCGCTAGTTATTGTTGCAGCTCTATGCACGACAACTAACCATAATCTGTACATAAAATAATGTGGGCTGATGTGAAGTGCTTTGCGTGAATTTCAGTGTAATGTCAAACTGAGTTACTCAAACCAGGTGAAGAAACAAGGTTGGAAATAGTTTGTGTCAGTGAGATCAGAGCAGAAAAACCTTTATCCCTTTTTAAAAGTGTTTAATTTTGACTGTGTTGTTGATGTACACTTGTTGTTTACTGCAATATCTCTCAATTCCAATAGCGAAAGTATCTGGTAAATATTAAAGAGCGGGGAGGGTTATCTAAGACATAAGTGATCTATAAGCTATTTTCCAGTCACTTCCAACCACAATGATTTGAATATTTTGCACTTTGTCACTAAGCTTTTCCCACTTCTAGCAACATAACACAATAAATGATCACTTTCTGGTGATTTCAATCCACTTGCAACATTTGCGAACGTCACGGGTGGAAATATATGATTATCTATCAAAAAAAACCTTTTATCAGTGGAATGTAAAATCACGGTCCTGCTGATCTGTTCCATGTTTTGCGAGGTACCTTGTTAATAGCTCTGCAATGAACACAAGCACTCGCGGTATCGAATAAACGTGCAATCTAATGAACAGTCAGGGATGAATGTGAAAGAGTGCCGAGCAGTCACTCGAACTTGCTTCTACTCTGTGTAAAAAGACACTCATTTTCCCTGTGTAATACAGGTGCGGTTAAGCCGGAATCTGTGCCGTTCTGAGAAGCTGCTGAATGGACCGCGATGTGTTATACATATGTGTTGCCTGGTGGTGGTGAGGTGGGCAGGACAGTTTGATTTGCCAAGATTGTTCAGAAATTACTCTCAACACAGGAGAGTGCAGTTTAAATTGTGGATCATTGGACACGGATACGACACGCAAACGGAATGCTATTGCTTCAGGTTTTATGTAACAGCCTGGGAATGCTAAACTTTCTAATTTCATCTACTCTTTATTTGCAAATCGTCTGTCAAGGTAAGGAAACAAAGAGAATGCTGCTGGATTACGCTTAAGGGAGAAAAGGTAACTTTGCGTTACAATTGTGTTATTGCGACTCTTACCCTCGCACTGGTTAGCAGCGGTGTTTAGGTATGGTGAGAAATCATCGCTTTACTGTTATCAGATTAATTGGTGTATTTTCCTTGCAGGTTTTTTTTTGTTTAATTGGTTTTGTTACGGGTCATTGTCCCTCAGGGTAAGCTCTGCTGATTTTAGAGCTTTGGTCAATCCAGGATCCGTGTTGTCTTTATACATGCAATATATAATTCAATAACTTCGGGAAGAAGTTAAATGGTACAAACTGACCTTGTGAAAACATTCATTTCCTGCAACTGTGCACTGTAACATTTTTTACAGGGGCTGACTGATGGTTTTTCGGTGTTTAATACATATGTATATTTAATAAAGGATGTGAACTTGTTTTAACAAGCGATTGTGTCTGTGCAACCAGATTATATATACATTTGGTCATAAATCGCTATATAGCATATTATAGCTGGGTAAGTACAACCGGTTACACATTAATAATATCGTTCAAGAATATCCTATTTCGCCTGCTACCGAAGCCTTTTTTGTTGCATTTTTGCTATGTTAAACTTTGATGTCTGAATTGAAATGAGCGATGGAAAACAGAAAAGTCACAAAGAAATTGTATTCCAGCTCACCAGACTGCAACAGTGGCGATGCATGAAATGTATTATGAAGGTTGAACAAATGGTTGATTTATCTATTATTTATTGGTCTGCACTAGGGCTTGGCTTCTGTCGTAGTCCTTCACATAATTTAAAGAACATCAAAATGAGATGTAGGTGTATTGGAGGTGAGTGGGTGTGGGCTGGGGCTGTAAAAGAGGAGCAAAGTGAGTGACATCTGAACATGACCTGCTGACAAGTTGAGTTTGGGGAAAATCTGTAGAAATAACAAGTGTTTTATGTGTCTTTTACCACCTTTATAGCAGAAATGTCATTGAGCATACTTGTCTGCCTTTAAAATATTAATTAGCATAATAGCTATAATATCTCGTGAGTGTGTTCAATGCTTACAGCTTGCAAATATACCTGGGCAATTCTCCAGTTGGGGCGACCAGACTGGCAATCTGCTCATCATTCCATGAAAGTGACGAGTTCCCAAAACAAGTTTGAATGGATTTATTGGAGCAAATCAGGGAGACTTTTGCCTGCTGTGTGCTGATTCGTAACGGACCCAGTGCGGTCTGAAAGGGAAACTTGTTTTGAACGTGGATTGGATTCGTGGGGGTGAAATCTCTCCCGTCTAGCATTTTAGCGATGGTGTCGGAGTTTTCGCTAAACTTATCACGGGGGTCCTTCTGGGATAGAGTAGACGTAAGAAATAAACGTTTTTAGAGTTGTTCAGGGATGACGATACATCTTCCGGAAACTGGTCTACAGGCAGATGGATTCCATACCTAATCCTCGCTATAGGTGTTCCTTCCTGAATCTGTCCGGAAAAATGTTCCACAAAGGATAGGTTGTCCATTCATTCACATAAAAAAAATGCAAAGCTCAAGAGCTGCTGTTCAATTGACATTGTTTAATAGTTCTTAATATTGTGTCTTTCAATATCTCTTTGCCTAAAGTAGTTAAATTATTTGATGTTTTTGAATACATTCCGTACAGGGTGATGCACACCTAGGGGTCTATTACAAGGCAGTAGCACATCGAATGTTCAGTTGGAATCTTAAACTGAGTGCTCGAACTCTTAATATTTAAACGCCAAAGGTATGCTGCTGTTTTATGGCACAGCACTACGTACTTTGTATTCTTTACACTGCATGTAACAAAAACTAGTGTCTTCACAACACTTGCCAGCAAAATAAAAGATTGTGACTGAGTTCGCTCAGCTGAGTAACAAACGTAGGGAATAAAATGTGTACATATTTCCTGTTGAAAGTGAAGTTTTATTTTTTAAAACAGTTAAATTCCAGGAATACAAAGAACTGTGTTTAACAGTATTATTGCTTTCCAGATTCCATTTTGTGTTCACTATTAAATATTCTTTACTTTCATTTTCAAATCTTTATTTTGAAATGCTTATTAATGTTCTTTAATTCTATGAGGTATTTTATCTCGTGTCTTATTGTAGGAAAACCTGAAAGTTTGCATTGCTATATCATGGTGCACTTAATTGAATGTGCAAATTAAATGAGTGATTCATAGGATGTGCGATATCTAAGTCTTATCTATGAATGGTGATGAATGTTCTTGTAGAACTTGAAACTGATTAAACCAGGGGGCTGAGGGATGTCTGAGCACCTTGGAGGACTTTTTTCTTCTGGTCGCTATGCATTAGCGAGATTTTAAACCTAACAGAAGTATTCTTATTGTTGCACAAAACAAAATTATAATGCATTAAAAGGAAAAATACTTTTTCAATTTTGCGAGTATATCAAGCATAGACCATCATCCTGCTGTGTTTAACATTGCTAGTACATAGTGATGGAAAAATACCTTCTCCTTCCCTACCCCCCCTTGTGATTTTCTGCATCAGTACAAAATATGCTTATCACAATTGTAACCAATCCACTGTGTATGTTCAAAATTGATACAGAAATAGTCCTAATATTGTTCAAATTTAATTGAAGTCTTTGTTGATTTAAAAAAAAAATCTGTTGCAAGCTGTCAAGCACATATGATACCAAGAGCATAAAACAGATAAAGATTATTTGACAAAAACATATTTTCAATCTCTGGCAGAATTTGAGCACAAATTGCATTTGTGATTGCCAGTCAGAACATGCAAACTTTTGTGTAACATTAGTCATCTAAACACTTATCCTACATCATATTAAATTAAATTGTAACTCAGAACAGGGATCTTCCCATCTGTACAGCACAATATTGCACCACATGGAACACCTACTCCCTGAGTCATCAGGAGGCTCATGGAGAGACTTTTAATGGTTTCCAACATTAAGGTAAAGACCACTTTACATATCTGGGCATACCCTGGGGAGGTCTCACGATGATCTGGTACTAGCATTGTTTGCTCGTGTTCAATCAATTTTTCAGCAATTATTCATCAATCATACACTCTAATTGTAACAAAATGAAGAATGGAATGAAGAAAGACCACGGCACATCATAATTGGCCCTTCTGCTATATATCTCTTACGGACTCTATTCCATCCATTTAATGTCTTGGAGGAAAGATTTCCTCGACGTTCTTTCATAAGTGGCTTGACAATAGTTTCCATATACAGCACCAAATCTCCAACGAATTGTTACCCGTGTAATTTTTTTTTCTTTGCAGTATTTTAGATTAACATGGTCCAGGTCTAACCGTCAACCTTGATTATCTTAAATTGCTTGCTGGCAATTTTGTAAGATGCCGACTACATCTTCTGTCAAAATGGACATCAGATTGCACTGTTGGATGCTTTATACAGTGTAAACTATAATGAATTTGTTTACAATAGATATTGCACTGAAGCAAAAAAGACTTGAACAAAATATTAAGCCTCACAATCTGCAATTATATTATGTACAAATGAGGTTGCTTGATTTTTTGTTCTAATTATATGATTCTTTCAAGTTTTCTGGCCACTCTTGATAGAGTCTTTGCGCATATAAGCATCGCCTATAGTATTCTGCACATTGTCCACACGATGGTGCAGATGAACATAGACTGGACAGCTAGAGAAGATTGCTGAGTTGTAAGAATGTTTTTACCTGTGAAGTGCAAACAACATGAGTCAGGTAGACACTGGCCTACACCTTTCAAAATTGTCAAGCATTAAAACTGCATTTTTTGTTTTGCATAATTGCCACAAACATTAACATAGACTGATTATTATCAAAAATTATTTTACCTTTCCAACAGGTTGACTGGATACAAAATTGAAGGAAAGAGACAGGCTCCATTGTAGCACTAGCTATTTTAAATTATATGAAACTAAGTGGATTAAATAATTATTTTTCTCCCACCTGCTTCCGCCATCAAGACCCAAACACCACAAGAAGCATCATGTTGCATTGGGTGCTCAGTTCATGCCAAATATTTATTAGCTTGTCTTTGAGGGAAAAAAGAGTTTTTGTGTGTTCAAATATATTTGATTGCAACTGAGTTTACATTACCTTTAGTGTGTAGTTAGTGTATTTTATTTATGCTGTTACGACCAGGTGAGAAAGGTGTCTAGGGGTCCCTCTCAGCCTTCACCTGGTCTTACTGTAACAGGGTTTTATTTTTAAACATGCTGTATTTTAGCTTCTCCTTGGTGAATCCTTTCCAATTATAAGGCAAAGAAATGAGCACAAACAGGCTTTCTTAGGTTGAAAGAAGGAAGATTGAAAGTTATTAAAACTTAAACTCTAATTCGGTTAACTCCTTTGGATACATGATGCGCCCATGCGAGCATGCATAAGTGATACACACATACAGAGACAGACAGAAAAGAGCAGAAGAAAAAAATAAGTGGATAGGTTTGAGGCAATATCTGAGTTTGTTACAGTCCTTTGAGCTCACTGTAGAGTCCTTTTGTAGGTTGATCTTGTTTTACGTTGGGGCCCAGAATTTTTCTTAAACCTTGTTCACTGCAGGAGATTTTTGCTCTTGGGGTTCATATGTCTTCAGTGGGTTTCAGTTCCGTGAGAAAGAGGTGGGAGCAGACAGGCGAGGCTGCAGCGAGCCAGCCACGAGAGGTCTTTTCAGTTCAGGAATAATCAGTTTACTGTCTTCAAACACTGTTTTCTCAAATTTAAAACTCTCAGTTCAAAACTCTGCAACAGCTAGTTAGTCATGTGATTAAACTGGTCTGACTGTGTCTTCTGTGTATTTGAGAGCAGGGACTGGTTCTTTGTTCCAACACTGTCTGCTAGTATGCAAAACAATGTCTTTCCGGCTAGGGATCTGGCAATTCCTTGTAATAGGACCTCTTTTCTTCCCAGCAACAATTTGAAATTTAATGTCCATGTGGCAAAATTAATGTGCCTCATTCTTGTCAGGTGGGGACCCGCATGATACTGCTTAAGAAAACCAGAGTTCAGGTCTGAGCTTTCAAAGATACATATTTCTGAAATAGCCACCTCTCTAACCACTTTCCATCAGTGCAAAAGTGGCGGCAGAATTGCAGAGTAGTGTCCATGACTCATCAATGAATGAAAACTAAACTGTGTGGGACCTCGCTCGGATGCCATTCTACATTGCTTGGGCTTGGCAGCATAGGAGAATAATTCCAGTCTAGTATGCAACCAGGGTTAATAAGTGCTTGGACAGTTACATAAATCTGCGATGTTGTTATGGTTAGTTGGGAATCAGCAGCCATTGCTCTCTACATGCTATCTCAAGGTTTGAAAGCCAGTTGGCAATCTTTCCACTTGGAAGACATTGATCTGGATGCCTTGTTATTCGGAGTGTCATGAACGTGCTTCAATTATTATTTAGTTTGAAGGCTTGTGTTCAAAAGACTGGAAAATACCTGAGGAGATGCTGGACTTGTTTTTTTAAAAAGGTCACTGGAAGGACACTTGGGACTTTGTTTAAAAACACTTACTGGAAGTCACATATCTTAAGCTAAGTAAACAGCCAGAGCCTTATGGCTTATGGAACTATTTGGAGTTGTTTACAGAGAAGTTGCATGTCTAGATGTATAGTAGCCACGGGCTTTTGGTTTAATTTTGAAATGTTTCGGCAGTTGGTGTGTATCCTGCTAAGAGAGAAGCCACCCAACTCATCCTTTGCCACCTGTGTTGAAAAATCTTTGGAGAATCCAGTATGATAGCTGAACCCACTGATGCAGTAAGACTACTCCTCAACATCTCTTGAACGAACTGCATCTGAAATGATCCCAGTGACAACTGCATGTGTCTAGTGACACCAAACTGAAAATCACCTGGAACATTTCATATCCTTTTTTCCTTCAAGAATTAACAAATGTCAACCTGTGTGTTTATAAGGTTTGCATCTTTATAAAGCAAGACTTTATTGAATAATCACCAATTTTGTTGTTTTTATTAAAGAAACATGGTTGATGAGTTTTTATTCTGAAACAAATATAGATAAAGTATATTAAATTAAAAGCAAAATACTGCGGATGCTGGAAATCTGAAATAAAAACAAGAAATGCTGGAACCACTCAGCAGGTCTGGCAGCATCTGTGGAAAGAGAAGCAGAGTCAACGTTTCGGGTCAGTGACCCTTCATCGGAACAGATGAAGGGTCACTGACCTGAAACGTTAGCTCTGCTTCTCTTTCCACAGATGCTGCCAGACCTGCTGAGTGGTTCCAGCATTTCTTGTAGATAAAGTATATAATTGGCTGTATCGGTAACTGGGTAAAACATTGAAATATATGTTGTGACCAGTGGAGTAGTGGAACTACAGAAAGACAGTGCATTCCTCCAACCTCCGTCGTAACAAGAGGTCAAAAGTATGGATGTTGCCATACACTACAGCATGCAATGCTTTGAAGTAAATCCCTCTGATGGTGCTGTGGAGGATGGCACTGGATTCTGTTACCGAGCAAGTCCACTCCCGCACATCTGCTGAAAGGCTGTGAAATGCCTCCATGTGTTTCTGATAGTCTGCAAGTATCCTTCATTTCATGAGATGGCCCCTAAGATCTGCTTTGTCAGGAACAAGACATTGATATTTCCCTGGTGATACTCAACAGCATAAGATTCTGCTTTCATATGCTTGAATATTGGTTTTCTTGTGTTTTGAGCCTCACTGATTGAAATTCCCTCATCGAAACTATTTTACCGATCCACACTAAATATCTGAGCTGGTGATTGCATTTAAGAGTGAAAGTAATGGGATGGTCAAGCTTCTACAACAATGGCCAGATGTGAAAGGGCCTGGAGGTTATTCCTGGACTGATACAATTAATGTCTCTTTCCTTGATGGCTGTGAGGAGACAAAAGAAAATCTTGTGTTACAGATTTTTGCTGTCACATACAACTCTCCTCATCATCTTGCATTGCAGTTCCTATGACAAGTTCCATACACACTGTCCTCTATTTTCATAATTAAAGCTTTTAATATAATGACCTGGTCATCATAAACCAGCTGTGAGCTCAGGACCTCCAGTATTTCCATCTGCCACATGTTCAGAGAAATTACTGCCCAGGATAGCCATGGCCTCTTCCTTCTGCTCGGTTAATTGTGAGGTCTGCCACTCTATGTGCCAACTTTTCCTGCACAAAGAGTTCACAATTGTGAAATAATAGCAGAGTTCTCGGCTTCTTATCTAAATTGAATGGCAACATTCAAAATCTGTAGTGAAATAGAAGAAAAGTTGGGAAGATGGCAAAGGAAGACACAGGAACTGATCCAGAGCTGAATTTTAAAACCTCCCATGTCCAAAGATTTGAATTTCAAAGGGCAAACGTGCATGAAAACCTGGGAGGAAATATTAAGGATGCATGTCCAGACTGACTGACTGCATGGAGCAATATGTGTTTCTTGAAAGCTCAAAGGTGTTGAAACACAGAATGAAGGACAGGGAAGCATGATTTTTATTTTTCTGAAGGCGTCAGTAGGCTGTCAAAGCATTTACTTGGCATGTTAGTTACCTTTGCTGTCCTAGTAAAGTCATTAAATTTCTTCCTACGTAGTAGCAGGGCCCTTGGTTTATTGGAGATTTTGCTGTCTGCCTCTGCCACCTCCTGCCATATAATGTAAACTACCTAGTTATGTAGAAGGAGGTCTCTTGTCTCAGGAACAAAGTTTTCCATTTGTTCCCTGTCATATGTTTGCCCAAATTACCCCTACATCGTGATCTGCAAACATTGAAGCTCTTTGGGAATTGATATCTCTTTTGTTTAGTAACCTGGCTATTTTAACCAAATGGCCTGCTTTTAAAATTCAGCTCTGGATCAGTTCCTGTGTCTTCCTTTGCCATCTTCCCAACTTTTCTTTGGTGTCTGAGTGTAACTGTTCTTTTCCCGGAAGGATTTGTTTCCTTGTTTTGCTCAGGGTTATGTAAATGAGATGGACCTGGCATTTCTGTTTGGGTTGGCACAATCTGTGATCGGTAATAAGGTCATGAAGAGCGAGTGACTGACAAATCAGATTCTAAATTTGAAACAGTAAGTTGATTAGAAAAAAATATTGTCATTAACGAAGTGTTCTCTCTCGGCTTGAAAATGCTTGAGTAAGAGATGCACTGTAGTGATGCAGAACAAATGGGACATTCCAATTTTCATCAAAAATTGACTAGTTTTCCTAATGGAAAGGAGTACAACTGCAAAAGCAATAAAAGGGCCCAAAGAAAAGTGTCAGCAGATCAGAGTCCAAAGCATACATAAGGAAGTAGATTGATTAAGCAATTGGCTGAAAAAGGACAAAGATGAAGTTTAACATAAAGCGATAGATTTTCAACTTAACAGCTGAGCATAAAATTGGCAATGAGGATTGGCAACCCATCATAGAAACTACCTGATATTGGCATTTTCATGGGAATGACTGGGGGAGGGGTTTTAGAAGGTATTTTGGGCCCATTATCTACTAATTCGTATTTTTTCCCCATACCTTCATTATATAATTTTTGCTGTTTTTAAGAAGTGTTTTCCCCAAAGAATAAAATGCATAATCCATTAAAACTTGGATCAAAATAATGAGCATACAATAGGCTAAAGGTTGGGTTCATCATATGAGGTATAAAAGATAAATAAGGAAGTGCTTTATAATTAAACAAATATAAGTTTACTCAGTCTCGGTTATAGTTGCTAAAGATTGATCTTCAGAGATAATTTCCTTTGAGGTGTTCAAAATAATGAAGGAAATTAACCAGTTAAATGGGGAACAAATCTTTAATAAAAGGAATATATTTTTAAAATTCAAACTAAGCCAGTTATAATTGAATCCAGAAAAGTTTCTTGGTACAAGCATAGTGAGAATGTGGATAGATTGACTGATCCTGCAGTTACTTCCTATTGGACAATCAACATCTTTAAAAGGGACATGGATACTCACTTGGGAAGTAAAGGTATTAAAAATTATTTGAAAAGGGTGAACAATTGGGATTGCAAAAATAGATCTGCTGGGATAATAAAATGGTGGCTCAAGCTCAATGGGTGAATGACCTAACTTTGTTTTCATGGGGCTGAAATTGTTCTTATGGCTGCACCAATGGACCAGTGCATTTTTCTCCCTCCATTTTAAACCGCTAATACAAAGAGAAGCGATTTCTTTTGGATTCCTACTGTCCCCTCCTGTTTAATGTCGCAGGTGCATTCTTGGCATGATTTGCACCATGCACTAGGAATGTAGATATGAACATATGAATTAGGAGCAGGAGTAGGCCATTTGGGGTTATCTGGGCATGTACGCTATGTGCAAGTGCAACTTCTTAAAATGACAGCTGCACTTTCTGTTGGTGTCAAAGTTTGAAACTGGTCAGTTGCTGCTTTGTTTGATGCGAAGATGGGGAAGGGAACAGGCAAAACACCCCGGGACTGCAATTTCACAATACTGTGTTACCAGTGGCCAGAACTCTCTCACCTGTCACATTTCTATTAGTGGAGTGGGTCACTCAAATTTCAGAGCCTCTGTTTAGACTTGTGCATGAAGAATGACCAGTTGGACAACGTAGTGTAGGCTGTGCTTGTGCTATTTTACTTGCATTTAAATTGTCATTCAGCAGAGAAAAACAGAAAAGGAGTGGTGGAGAAGGTAGGAAATCTTTCCACAGTTTGAATAATGCATAGTAAAATAACATTCATATGAGACAATAGAACCTTTTTAAAATTTCTTGTTCAACATTAGATATTTATATAAAAGAACTTTTATTCTTTTGGAGAAAACACTTCTTAAATACAGTGAAAATGGTATTGTTTCCCCATATCTTATATGAATTAGTAGTTAATTGGTAACCATATGGCAGTGTTTGCTCAAGCAATGAGCAGCTGTTAGAATGTAGTTGGGTTTGTGGTTGTGGAGGGGGCGGGGGTGGGAACACACATTATACTGATATTCATCAACTCTCCTTTTATGTGATGCTGCTTTGTTTATATGGGAACTTGAATTAAATTCTGATCTATTGATTTGAATTGAAGTTGATCTAATTCAATATTTCTACTGTACCCAGTCCCTGCAGCAGAATGTGCTTTAGATAGCATCAAATCAGAGCACCATGTGGTTCACAAGAATCTAAAAGTAGAGGGGATTTTGTTCAGGCTGTTTATAGTCAGTTTGATCTTAATTATTTGAAATTGCAGCTGATTTGAAATTGGCAGTACAGTATTATATTTCACTTGGATGCATAATCTATTGGTTTCACAGGCACATTTGTGTGTCTGAGTTCAAGAGTCAGGCACTTGGTTGAAACTGGAAAATAGGATAAGAGTGGGGGTAGCACCGTAATATACAGTACTGCATGCATGAGTAGCGCAGTTGAAAAACTAGACCCAAGGATCTGTGGGTCACTGCAGAATAGTCAGCTTGTGCTTATTTATCCTGTAACTTGAGCTGAAGTTTGATGTATCTTTACATTTTCTGGAAGACTAATTTATATTCTGGCCTTGTTACAACATAATGGCTTTGATTTGCGCTGAATGGCATTGCTATTCACCTCCACTGACAGCTGCCCACAAACTTTTTATGGCCTTTTTAAGTGGAGACTTGCTCTAATTCAGCAACTGACCCAGTGTGACACCCTCTACAGTGAATCTGTGGTGTCTGTGAGCAGGGCAAGCAACAGTGAGGTTCCCTAATCTGGTTTGAAGAATCCTTACTGAGATATGGGGCTGAATTTTATATACCTCACAACGTCGGGGGTCATAGCGGGGGAGGGAGGGGTGGCAAATGGCTCCAGCAGAGGCCCGCCACGGGCTTTGATGCCGGGAAGGCCCGGTCCGATATTGTCGGCAGTGGCGAGGCCTTGTGACGCCCCCGCCCCCGTCGTTCGGCAACAGAAGCCAAATCTACAAATGTAAAATAATGTGAATGAAGGAATAAATGACTTACCTGCTCCCGCCATCCATTCCGGAGCAATTCCAATGCCAGTGGCCGGCATTACCACGCCATCGGGTCCCAGTCCAGGGATCCGAGGTGGAACACTGGTGGGGAGGGGGGAGTCGGTAAGTTTTTCAGTGCAGTGGGAGGGAGGGGGGAGAGGCGTCTGTGATTTCATTGGTATAGGGGATGGTGGGAAGGGGTAAAGATTAAACTTTATGAATTTTGGGGGGTAAGGTCAGGTGCACAAGGTAAGTATTTGGGGGGGGGGAAGAGGGCAAGGAATTAAATCTATGGTTATTTGGGGGTGGGGGTAAGAGGGGAAAGATCAGTTTATTCAATTTTGTAACGTCCATTCTCCTTTTAAAAGAAATGCAAATGTAATGATAGGACTCGAAGCCATTTTTAAAAAGTGGCATCAGTGCCTGCACAAAGGCAGCTGACGCCATTGCCGGGGACAGACTGCCTGCCCCTCCACATCATCGGGGGAGGGGGGATGGTGGTCCACCCCGGCCATTTAAATGAACCGCCGGGTTTAATATTGCAGCGGCTCTGCATGTGCGGACCACCATTGCTTACGCTCACCATCAATTTCGACAGCGGAAATGTAAAATGCAGCCCACAGGGTGGAGTTTTCCCAACTTAGATCCTGGGAAAATGGCAGGACCAGTAGCGGGTAGAAAACCCAAATTGTGAAAGAGTGGACTTTGCCAAGGCTCTTTAACTGAGCCATGGCATTAGCATCCTGCCTCTGGGTTCTCTGACCAATCGAGAATGTTTCTTTGTTTTTTTTTTGTCAAAGGAAGGATTTCCAATTAAAATGGCCCCTGCTTGGGTCCCAAGGGCTCACCACCAGTACTTGAATTTTTGAGGCTGCAGCAACTGCAGGAATGGAGAGGAGACCTGGGAAGGCTGTTTGTTGGGTCCCTCACCTTTATCTGGTGGTCCTGCTGAAGCATCTGAGGGGCTGCACTGAGGTGATCTTTCCAAAGGAAGATGAAAGAGGACAACCGCTCCAACCAAGCAGGTGTGCATGAAACCTGGGGACAGAGCAACAAGAGGACCCAAGACCTCAGGGGCATGACAGGTGAGTGGTGACATAACACTTTTGGGAGCCAAGCCCCCACTATGACTTTTCCAGCATTCTCCTGCACAGCATTCCTCAGAACAACACATCTTGGGGGTGGGGAGGGGGGTGTGCGTGTGTGACGTGCTCTCAGTACATCACATCCCTATCTGTATAGCCAACACTCGTACTCAACCTATTGCCCTCTTACACCCATGCCTCACAGTCACCCTCCATTAATGTTGCCATTCCCTGCTATCCACACAAGTCATTGATAACACTTATAACTCTCTGCTATCTCTCCTTGCATGAGAAGCGAGCACACAACATTGAAGAGGCAGAGACAGGGCCGGAGGGGGTTGGTCCTCCAGTGACACTAGATGCATGCCCACCTGGGAAGGAGGTTTTGTTCCAGGAGGCTGCAATGTCTTGCTGTGAAAACCTGAGCTTCCTGATGCACTGGTGCTCACTCATGTTGAGAAAGCTGATCCTCTGCCTGTATCCCCTGTGTTGGGGTCTCCCCTCAATTACAGCTGGATCTCTGTGTCCATCCTTTCTACTCTGTGGAGGGCCCTGTAACTGGGAAGGAGGCACCTGGTGCTGATATTACCTCTCCACTTGTCACTCATCTGAGGTGGGAGGTGGAGCTGCATAAGTTGCTCCCATGCTGTGCTGAAGGCTGGCAGCAGGAAACTGATGCTGAAGGTGAGTGATGTGTTAGACAGGTGAATGTGAACTCCTTGGATGGCACATCACCTGTCAAGCAGTGATAACACTCTCTGAGAAAGAGTGCTATGAATAGCAGCCTCTCACCTGGCCATGGCTCGAGCTCTTCAGTTTCCACAGGCTTCCCTGCTTGTAAATTTCACTGAAGAAACATTCCCTGCTGTCCACTCGCCTCGGCAACTCTAGCAAGTTGCTGACAGGTCAGGAAACAGATGCCTTGGTTGCTAAAGTCAGAATGCTAGGTTAAAACAGCAGTTAATTACCTATCACAATATTTAAATGGTTTACCTGACAGTTGCATGCATGATTCCTACCCCTGTGAAACCTGGAAGTGGGCAGGTTGATGTCAGGGCTCTGACCCAACGTCAATTTTAGGGAATTTACCTATCTGCACGCATCCAAATCCACCTCCCCTTGCCTGGGAAAATTCCACCCAGGAAGTATAAAGCAGGAAATAGAAGTTTGATTCAAATCCATATTATTTTTTCTTATTCATTTGTGGGATGTGGGCGGTTGCTGGGTAGGCCAGCATTTATTGCCCATTCCTAATTTCCCTTGAGAAGGTGATGGTGAGCTGCCTTCTTAAACCGCTGCAGTTCTTGGGTTGTTGGTTCACCCACAGTGCTGTTAGAAAGGGAGTTCCAGGAATTTGACCCAGCAACAGTGAAGGAACAGCAATATAGTTCCAGGTCAGGATGGTGTGTGGCTTGGAGGGGAAATTGCAGGTGGTGGTGTTCCCAGGCATCTGCTGCCCTTGTCTTTCTAGTTGGTAGAGGTCGCGCGTTTGGAAGGTGCTGTCAAAGGAGCCTTAGCGCGTTGCTGCAGCGCATCTTGTAGATGGTACACGCTGCTGCCACTGTGCATTGGTGGTGGAGGGAGTGAATGTTGAAGGTTGTGGATGGGGTGCCAATCAAGTGGGCTGCTTTGTCCTGGATGGTGTCTAGCTTCTTCCATGTTGTTGGAGCTGCACACATCTGAGCAAGTGGAGAGTATTCCATCACACTCCTGACTTGTGCCTTTTATAGATGGTGAACAGGTATTGGGGAGTCAGGAGAGGAGTTACTCACTGCATGATTCCCAGCCTCTGACCTGCACCCTAGGAGGAGCATGGCATCTTTGACAGCAACTTCTGGTTTTCTGCACTTAACTGCACATGTGCAGACGCCAGAAGTTGCTGTTTGAATTAATCTATTATAATAGTGAGTGTTGTTAGCCTTATCATTAATACTTATGTAAAATCCCGGTGTCATGCAGGCCCCACCTGCCAAGAATGAGGCACATTAATTTCGCCACATGGACATTAAATTTCAAATTGTTGCTGGGAAGAAGAGAAGGCCTGATACAAGGGGTTGCCAGGCCCCTGGCTGGAAAGACATTTTTGCATATTAGCTGACAGTGCTTGGAACAAAGGAGCTATCCCCTGCTCCAATACAATCCACAAACAGATGTGGTCACTCCAATACAATCCACAAACAGACGTGGTCAAACCAGTTAGTCACATGACTAACCTACTTGGCAGTTTGGGTTTTTTTCTGAATTGTACAGTTTTGAACTGAGTCTGCAGAAAGCTGTTTTCCTACTGGATTGAAAAGACCTCTCCTGGCTGGCTCACCACAGCCTCTCCTGTCTGCTCCCATCTCTTTCTCACAGAACTCCAAAAACCCACTGAAGACCCATGAACCCCAAAAGAGAAAATTCTCCTACAGTGAACAAGGTCTAAGAAGAATACTGGGCTCCAACAATGAGCAAAATCTATCTACAATCAAGGACTCTACAGTGAGCTCAAAGAACCGTAACAACAACTCTTCAGATGTTGCCTCAAACTTTTCCACTTTTATTTTTCTTCTTTTTTCTATCTCTGTTTGCATGTGTGTGTCACGTATGCATGCTAGCGTGGGCGTGTCGTGTATTTGTAGACATTAACCGAATTAGAGTTTAAGTTCAAGTTTAATAAATTTTGTTTTTTCTTCGTTAAACCTAAGAAAGCCTGTTTGTGCTGGTTTCTTTGCCTTATAATTGGAAAGTGGTGAACAGGATTCACCAAGGCGGAGCTAAAAAAACACTGTTTGTAAAATTAAACTCTGTTATAGTAAGACTAGGTGAAGGCTGAAAGGGATTCCTAGACCTCTTTCTCACCTGGTCGTAGCACAGGTCAATAAGAGTACTGTTGAATTGTCATTATCATATAGCCTTAAACAGCATATATGAATTTTTGTTATATGAAGTTCAACTGCATACCACAAATTGTACCGAAGACTCTTTACATTTACCATATTCTTAAAATGATTACTGTAGGACTGGAGTTACATATAAGCTAAACTGGTTAAGGACATCAGATTTCCTTCTCTAAAGGAATTAATGAGCCTGTTGAGTATTTTTTTTAATGACCATCTGACAGCCACCTGGTTATAGTTGCACCTTTTCATTCCAAATTTTCTTCAAGATGAATTCAAATTCTCAAACTTCAAGGTGGGATTTGAACTCTCCTTCTATTAGTCCTGTGATACGACAACACTGTAATTGCTATAGATAAGGTTTTGGTGCTAAACTCAAATTGTCGCGGAATGAAGTTACATTTTACTGAAGCCAAAAAATAACAATTAATTCCAATTAGCCTGAGCTTTCACCAACTTCCTCAATATAGTTCGGTATATTGGCTGGCAATGATATAATTGCTAGCTGATGCATAACAACGGGACTATTCTATAGGTACTCCTCAAGCAGAATTAAGATTTGTTACTTCCATAGAAACAAACAGGTATTACTTGGTAACAAGTAATTGTGTCAACAACTTTGTGACTGAGCATATTATTTTAGACTGGTGAGCTACCTGGGCTCTGTATTTAGATCAATTTTCTTAGTCCATCTCCTCCTCTCTTTGTCTTTCAAATGTATTTAATCATTGTTTCTTTGTTCTTTGTTCTTTGTATTGCTGGAATATAATACTTTCCTACTATTTGCGCTCTGATAATTTCCCCTAAAATGCTGTTCTTAATGTACGTTCTTGATGGTGTATGTGTGGGAGAAAATCGCAGCAAAACCCAATGCTGTCTTCAGGTAATGTGCACTTCTCGTAGCTTCACAGGATCATAATCAGCTTTGAGAATCTTTTCCAATTTTCCTGTCCTAATCTAAAGGTGCTGAGGACAACTGTACTGCCACCCCAGATGAGATCAACTAACTTGGCACTGCCAGGAGATCAAAAGATCATTGGCCGGAAATTTACGCCACCATAATGAGTGGGATGGTGGCGGGGGTGGCGTAAAATGGAGCGGGAGGCTCCTGGAGGCTTTCCTGACCCGCTCCCGCCTCTACCGCCCTTTACATGTGGGGGGTGGGGGGCGAAAAACGGCCTGCCCGTCCTAGGACAATCAAGGCACTTAAATGGCCAATTAAGGGCCTTCGCCCGCCTCCATGCAGATTTTACGTGTGGCAAGCGGTGTCCTGGAGCCGGGAAATGCCGCCTGGGATAACTAGGTGGCTGCCGATCATCCCGTGGGAGGGGCCCTGCACCCTGCACAGGGTGCCCGATGGAGGGCTGCCCCCACTACTCCAATCATCCTCAGCACCCAATATGCCCCCCTTCCCACCCTCCCGCCCCGCCAGCCGACCGCGCTTGCCTCACTGGGGCCCGACTGATTTCCCCCGGTGAGGCAACCAAAACTTACCTTTCCTCCCGGCTCCACATCATCTATCTTCAGCTGGGCTGCAGTCCCAGCAGTGGCCACCACTCCCAGTGCGCTACTAGGGCTAAGAGCTGCCCACCCGCTGAATGGCCGGTAGCTCAATGAGGTGGGACTTCCTACCTCAAGCGGGTGGAAGTCCCGTCTCGGCACAATTAAAGCATGAGGACCCGTAAAATATGGAACGGGTCCCCAGGTGAGGTGGAAGCGGGTTCGCCACTGACTTTTAGATCAGAGGCCTGCTCCCATCCGCCCACAGTAAAATTCCGCCACTGCCGTTGATTATCTAAATTTGCCGAGCCATCAAGGAAGCCCACGGCTGATAATTGACTAATCTTTCTAGCTTGTGCATGTACAGTGAAATATGAAGAGTTTAGAAAGGTTTTTTTTTCCATTGTGACAAATGGTGTAATAATGCGCAGATCTATTCGGATTAAAGACCTTGAAACTTCCAATTGGGTATACGGCAGATTGTAGTGACTGAGACTGAAGGAGTGAACTGTCTTTCTCTAGTTCCACTTCTCAACAGGTCACAACATATATTTAAATGTTTACCCAGTTACCGATATGGTCAATTATATACTCTATTTTTATTTCAGAATAAAATCCACCAACTAGGTTTCTTTAATAAACAGCATTATCAATTTATGATAAAACAAGATATATTCAGTAAAGATGCAATCACACAGATTGCAATATGAAAGTTCCCTTTTAACTTAGCCCAACACACACGCAAACAAATTCAAGAAAAAATGAGGATTTCTCTGCAGAGATCTCTTTACAAAAGAAGACAAAAATACTTTGGACAAATACTTGTCAATTCTTGAAGGAAAAGGAGAAGATATAGAATGATATCAATTGTCCCTTTATTCAGGTGTCCCAAATACATGTAGACTGCTGTCACTGGGATCTTTTTGGAGCAGTTCTCTTCAGGTGACATTGAGGCTTAGTCTGGCAGGCTTTCCAGGAGAAGTGCGGCAATAGGGATTTCAGCTATTACACACTGGATTCTCGGGGTTTCTCAGAGGTGAAGAAAGGATGAACTGGTGTCTTCTCTCTTAGCAGGCTGACCACCTCCCCACCCCACCCCCACAACTGACTCAAAACAATATCTGAAACAAAACTAAATCTTGACATGCCACTTCTCTGTAAACAACTCACCCTGGTCACCAAGGCTCCTGTTTTATTTAGCTTAAGATATGTAACATCCAGTAAGAGGAGTTGTTAAACAGAAAGCTTAAGTCCTTCTAGTGACCTTTTCATTTTGAAAAAAAAACAAAGCACAGCATCTATGGAATCACTTCAGTCCTCCAAATGAATCCATTTCCACAATTCTAAAACATGAGTCCTTAAAAAATATTTTAAAATGGAAGCACTTTCATTGCATTTTATCTTCATGCTACTGTTATCTAGGGATTGGGTGCACACCTCCTGTTTTTATTCACTGATAGTCCCATTATGTTTCTCTCTCCATAGATGCTGCATGACCTGTGGAGTGTTTCCAGCATTTGTTGTTTTTATTTCAGATTCCAGCATCTGTGGCATTCACTTCCCCAATTTTTGTACAACACCCTGCCTCAAATCCTAGACTTAGAAGAGCACATTTGCTGCATCAGCATGACCTTTACCTACTTTTAAAATAGTCATTTATAAGTGACATTAACAAATCAGAATCATAGAACTTTGGTTTTTGGGCCTGTTCTCATTAGGCTGGATTGAGATACTGCAATCTCATTTCCTATAGAACTCTTATAGCCAACAGATAGAGAAGACTTTTTATTCTTTAATTTAGGCTAGATTCCCATCTGGTCCCAGAGATTAAAGGATAGGACTATTCCCGTCAGGGGGGGAAAGGAAGTGCATCCAAAGCTAGAGATAACTAAAGATTTAGATATTAAAATGAAACCGAAAAAGGAAGCTTCTGATAAATGTCAGGCTCATACAACAGTAGAGAACCAAGCTATACAGAAAGCATAGAGGAGAGAAAGGAAATAAGAGTGGCCAAGGGGGTGTATGAGGATAGATTGGTGAGTAACCGAAAAGGGAAGCCTGAAGTTTTTTACAAACCTATAAATATTAAAAGGGCGGGGCCAACTGATCGGAAAAAAATCATCTTCTGGTGGAGGTAAAGGCCATAGCTGAGCTATGAAATGAGTACTTTGGCAGCATCCTCTTCTTACTTGAAGAAAGATGCAATGTCACAAAAAAAGGTAGTAGAGAAATTAGGATACAATGGAGACACTTAAGAGGTTTGCTCCAAGTAGAAAAGTCAGCTGTTTTGTATGAGATGCATCCTAATTTGCTGAGGGAAGTAAGGTTGCAGATAATAGAGGTTGACATATTAATGGATTATGTTGGTACAGTGTAATCTGCATAGGCAAATTAGGTCAATCGTAAAACCGATTTTTCATGTGACTAAAAAATGGCACTAATAGCTTGGCATATACTTGATGGTATGGATAATTATGCAGATGTTAACTATTATAAATACTATACAATTTTATATGTACAATGTATGTGATTGATTGTGAAGCACCTTGTGATATCCCAAAACCTGAAAGGCACTATATTTCAAAGAATTCTTTTACACAGAACCCCAACAAATGAGGCACTAGTAATTTCACCCTTTATGAAAAGTGTCAACTATAATTTCTATACCACTGGAATGGCACATTAAGGAATTAGAATAATTACGTATAATTTACAAATTTCAATTAATTTATTTCACATGTAACTCAACTTCTGTTTGTAGATTTAGGAAACTTCAAAGATCTATTCTATTACAAGTAATGTATTAGAATCAAGGCGACAGGGGTCTTGACGTCTGGGGAAACTGATGCCGAGATACCTGTGTCAGCTCAGGCACTAAATTTGGTGGGCCTTCCATACAAATCAGGCACTTAACTGGACAGCAGGGGGCCTTCTGTACAATTGAAGACCCCATAGGCGAAAGTCCCAACCTTGCAGATCTGCCAGCCAATCAGACGCCGGCAGCTGCAGTGCCACCACAGAGGCAGTAGTTGCTGCTGTAGCTGCAGCAACCAGACACTGAGGAGCGATGCTGGAACCAGGCTCAAAGTAGGTTAGGGCAGGGTGGGGGTCACTGGGGAGGGGGGAGGAGGGAAGGAGGGTCCTCAGAGTACGCCCCCCTCCTCAATTCTGGGTACTGCCTGTGCGGAGTTTGCAAGTTCTCCCTGTCAACCGCGTGGGTTTTTGCCGGGTGCTCCGGTTTCCTCCCACAGCCAAAGACTTGCAGGTTGATAGGTGAATTGGCCATTATAAATTGCCCCTAGTATAGATAGGTGGTAGGGTAATATAGAGAAGGTGGGGATGTGGTAGGAATTTGAGATTAGTGTAGGATTAGTATAAATGGGTGGTTGATGGTCGGCACAGACTCGGTGGGCCGAAGGGCCTGTTTCAGTGCTGTATCTCTAAATAAAATAAAAATAAAATAATAAAATTAAGGATCCCATATGCTTTTTAAACACACTTCTCATTGTCCTGTTTATACATCCCTAGGTCTCTGTTCCAGTACATGCCTAAAAATTGTACCATTTAATTTATATTGCCTCTCACAGATCACCTAACACTTTGCTGTGTTAAATTTCACCTGTTTTATGTCCACCCATTTTACCAGGCTATGTCCTCCTGAAGTCTATACTATTCTTACTGTTCATTACATTTGAGTTTTGTGCCATCTGAAAACTGAAATTATGCCCTATATACCCAAGTCTGGGCCATTAATATATATCAAAGCACAATGGTCCTAATACTGATCCCTGGTGAATACCACTGTATATTTTCTCCAGTCTGAAAAACAACTGCTTATCACTACCTTCTGCTTTCTGTTCCTTAGCCAATTTTGTATCTACACTTCTCTTGTTCATTTAATCCCATGGGCTTTCATTTTACTTACAAGTCTATTATGTGGCACTTCATCACATGCCTTTTGAATGTTCATATACACATCAGCCATATCATCTTCATCAAGCCCCCCTCTGTTGTTCAACAAATCACTAAATCATGTTAGTCAAAAATGATTTGTTAATAAATCAATGCTGACTTTTAGTAATGAGCCTATACTTCTCCATAATGCCAATTAAATTTGTGCCAGATTATTGTATCTCAAAGTTTTCCTACCACCCATGCAGGCTAACTGGCCTATTGTTAGCCCTCTTCCCTTTTTTTGAACAGGGTTGTAACATTTGCAATCTTCCAGTCCTCTGGTACCATCTCCATATCGGAAAAAGATTGGAAGATTGTGGTCAGAGCCTCCACAATTTCCACTCTTGCTTCTCTCAGTAGCCATGGATGCATTCCATCTGGGCCGGGTAACTTTTCCAATTTGAGAACTGCCAAACTGATAAGCACATTCTCTTTATTTTATCCTATCCGATTTCTTTACTACCACCTTCTTTACAGTGACATTGGGAACATCTTCTTTAGTGAGGACAGATGCACAGTACGCGTGGAGTAACTTAGTCATGCACTAGAAAATCTCCATTTTGGTCTCTAGTATTTCACAAGTTAAAGTTCTGCTCCTTCCAAATCATCTGTCTGCATTCCTGTTTTGTTGTACGACCACACTTCTCTTTAGGGCACAATTTAGTTCTCTTAAGTAATTGCTGAAGAGACTTTCACTTCATGACCTCAAAGCAGCAAATGAACCAGCTCAACCGATGTCTGCTGAATTTTGCATCACAATCTTTCCTAGCTTGTAAAGGATAACACTTCCAGTCGTCTAAACCAAGAAAGCTGAAAGACAAGTAGTTCCCTTCTAGTCCTGGTTGATAGATGAATGCCTCCTCTGTCTGCTGGCTGCAAGACTGTAAAATGAGCTCTGTAGTCTCAATCTGTAAGGGTCTTTGAGAGAGTTACTTTGCATGTAATCATCTAGGATTGAATTTTGCTGACATTGGATGGCCAATACACTCTAATTTATTGTGCTATATCTCACCTGAGGTCAGGAAGTTTGCATTACATTCCTGTCAGATGCGTTTTTACTTTGGTCCACAAAAGTAAGCTCCCATTTTCCAATCATGTTGTCATCAGCGCCACAATGCACTTTCAGCTAGTAAACTCGGGAGGCAGTAGAATGTGCAGAAGAAGTCACGCTAATAATTTTAAAATATGGCCGAAAATAGAGACATGTTGTTGAAGCTTTTCGTCTTGCACTCATCAGGACACTCCGTAAGAATACCAATGTAAGGGAAAACAACAACTTTATAAATAAGAATGAAGCTGTTGTTTTCCCTTACATTGGTATTCTTGCCGATTGTCCTGCTGAGTGCAAAACGAAAAGCTTCGACAACATGTCTCTATTTTCAGCAATACTCAAGTTCTGTACTACCAAATGACAATTTAAAAATAATTATTGAGAGAATTACTCATGGGCAGGAAGCTTGTGCCCCAGAAGGAATCCTTGCCCTTCCTCCCCCTCGCAGTATTGGAATTTATCCTCCCTGCTCCTCATTCCCCACCACTAACCTTGTGCCTGGTGGCATCCAGGTCCCCTGAAAATTCACATCCCACTCACCTGCCTTGACATGATCTCCACCGGCATTGAGTGGAGACTCTTCAGACTAAGTCAAAGGAAGCTCGGGAGTTAAAGTGGCCTAGGCTTTACATTCAGCTACCTGCAGCGGTATCCCTTCTGTCCTGCACCCCACCCACCCTGAATATTAAAATCGGGGTCACATTGCAGCATTAGAATTCTTGGGGAAAAAATTGCTGAAAGGTCCTAGTCCTTTCTGTAAACTTAAGAGGGTGGCCTTTTATAATGAAGAGTTCATATTGACCAAATTAATGTCTGAATGCGATATACAACTTATTTATATAATACATATTATGAATATGAAAAAGGTGTAAATGGCTTGCTGTTTTCTATTAAGGCTCAGTAAATGTGTTCGATACATTGAATAAGCAGGTTTTCTTCAATTAGCAAATGATTTTGAGGTAGAAATTCTGGTTGGTTAAGTATGATTGTTACTTGTTGATATTGTACAATTCATGTTGTTAAAGTCTTATGAAGTTCCAGGACACAAATTCAGAGTTTTTCAAAAGCTGAGAAACAATATTGAAAATAATCTTAATTGAAATAAGTATCACAGATGACTACCTGACAATATAAAAATTAAAATTTATTAATCTCAGTACAGTGAGAACTTTTATAAGTTAATCACATACAAAACAATTGCTTTTGAAGATACTTTGCAGGTGATACAGTCTGTTTTAAAATACATTCCATTGTTGATTACTTTAAAACCTTTTCCTGTAATATTTAGTATTTTTAAAATCCAGAATCAAACTGTCTTTTGCTAAAGAGGTTACTGTGAGCTGAAATTTTGTGCAGATCTGACTTCAGTACAATAGATTTTTTTCCTTGTTTTACAAATTGTATGAAGATCAATTTCCTAGGACCTTATTCTGTTTCACTGTCATAATTTGGCAGAAGTTCAGCAGAAATATGTGCATAAACAGGCATCCTGCCAAAGTTACAGTGGTGGAGCAGGGGAAATTCACACAAAGTATTTCTTGCTTAATATAGTGCTGTGCACTTCAGTGACAATGTCTCTGGTCTGGGGCATGGTTGTCATATTTAGCTGTTAATGTAGCTTTAAGATAGCTGTTCTAAATTGCAAATTTCTGTTATTGTAGCTACTTGTAAATTGCTGCAGATAATTGGAAGGTAGTTGTAACTGCTTGTAAATTGAGGTGAGAGTGATTGTGCTTGATGTCAAGGCAGCATTTGACTGAGTGTGGCATCAAGGACCTTCAGCACAATTGAAGTCAATTGAAATCAGGGGGGAAAATCTCCACTAGTTTGAGTCATACTTAGCACAAAGGAAGATGATTGTCATTGTTGGAGGCCAATCATCTCAGCCTCAGGACATTGCTGCAGGAGTTCTTCAGGGTATTGTCCTAGGCCCAACCATCTTCAATTGCTTCGCCAGTGATCTTCCCTCCAACATATGGTCAGACGTGGGGATGTTCGCTGATGATTGCACAGTGTTCAATACCATTCACAAATCATTAGATAATGAAGCAGTCTGTGTCCATGTGCAGCAAGACCTGGACAACACTCAGGCTTGGTCAGATAAGTGGTATTCACACCACACAAGTGGCAGGCAATGACCATCTCCAACAAAAGTGACACTAACCATCTCCTCCTACGACATTCAATGGCATTACCATCGCTGAATCCCCCATCATCAACATCCTGGGGGTTACCATTGACCAGAAACTGAACTGGACCAGCCATATAAATACTGTGGGTAGAAGAGCAGGCCAGAAACTGGGAATTCTGCTAAGAGTAACTCACTTCTTGACTGCCCAAAGCCTGTCCACTATCTACAAGGCACAAGTCAGGAGTGCGATAGAATACTCTCACTTGCTTGGATGATTAGCTCGAACAACACTCAAGTATCCAACTATCCAAGACAAAACAGCCTACTTGATTGGCACCCCATCCACCACCTTAAATGTTCACTCCTTCCACCACCGGTGCATAGTGGCAACAGTGTGTACCATCTACAAGATGCACTGCAGCAACTCGTCAAGGCTTTTTATTTTATTTTTTTAATTTATTCATTGATGGGATGTGGGCGTCGCTGGCCAGGCCAGCATTTATTGCTCATCACTAATTGCCCTTGAGAAGGTGGTGGTGAGCTGCCTTCTTGAACCGCTGCAGTCCATTTAGGGTAGGTATACCCACAGTGCTGTTAGGAAGGGAGTTCCAGGATTTTAACCCAGTGACTGTGAAGGAACGATGATATAGTTCCAAGTCAGGATGGTGTGTGACTTGGAGGGGAAGTTGCAGGTGGTGGTGTTCCCATGTATTTGCTGCCCTTGTCCTTCTAATTGGTAGAGGTCGCGGGTTTGGAAGGTGCTGTCTAAGGAGCCTTGGTGCATTGCTGCCGTGCATCTTGTAGATGGTACACACTGCAACCACTGTGCATCGGTGGTGGAGGGAGTGAATGTTTATAGATGGGGTGCCAATCAAGTGGGCTGCTTTGTCCTGGATGGTGTCGAGCTTCTTGAGTGTTGTTGGAGCTGCACCCATCCAGGCAAGTGGAGAGTATTCCATCACACTCCTGACTTGGGCCTTGTAGATGGTGGACAGGCTTTGGGGAGTCAGGAGGTGAGTTACTCGCCTCAGGATTCCAAGCCTCTGACCTGCTCTTGTAGCCACAGTATTTATATGGCTATTCCAGTTCAGTTTCTGGTCAATGGTAGCCCCGAGGATGTTGATAGTGGGGGATTCAGCGATGGTATTGCCGTTGAATGTCAAGGGGAGATGGTTAGATTCTCTCTTGTTGGAAATGGTCATTGCCTGGCACTTGTGTGGCGCGAATGTTACTTGCCACTTATCAGCCCAAGCCAGGATATTGTCCAGGTCTTGCTGCATTTCTACATGGACTGCTTCAGTATCTGAGGAACAAAGAACAAAGAACAAAGAAAATTACAGCACAGGAACAAGCCCTTCGGCCCTCCAAGCCTGCACCGATCCAGATCCTCTATCTAAACATGTCACCTATTTTCTAAGGGTCTGTATCTCTTTGCTTCCTGCCCATTCATGTATCTGTCTATATACATCTTAAAAGACGCTATCGTGCTCGCATCTACCACCTCCACTGGCAACACGTTCCAGGCACCCACCACCCTCTGCGTAAAGAAATTTCCACGCATATCCCCCCTAAACTTTTCCCCTCTCACTTTGAACTCATGACCCCGAGTATTTGAATCCCCCACTCTGGGAAAAAGCTTCTTGCTATCCACCCTTTCTATACCTCTCATGATTTTGTACACCTCAATCAGGTCCCCCCTCAACCTCCGCCTTTCTAATGAAAATAATCCTAATCTACTCAACCTCTCTTCATAGCTGGTGCCCTCCATACCAGGCAACATCCTGGTGAACCTCCTCTGCAGGAGTCACGAATGGTGCTGAACATTGTGCAATCATCAGCGAACATCCCCACTTCTGACCTTATGATTGAAGGTAGGTCATTGATGAAGCAGCTGAAGATGGTTGGACCTAGGACACTACCCTGAGGAACTCCTGCAGTGATGTCCTGGAGCTGAGATGATTGACCTCCAACAACCACAACCATCTTCCTTTGTGCTAGGTATGGCTCCAGCCAGCGGAGGGTTTTCCCCCTGATTCCCATTGACCTCAGTTGTGCTAGGGCTCCTTGGTGCCATACTCGGTCAAATGCTGCCTTGATGTCAAGGGCAGTCACTCTCACCTCACTTCTTGAATTCAGCTCTTTTGTCCATGTTTGAACCAAGGCTGTATTGAGGTCAGGAGCTGAGTGGCCCTGGCAGAACCCAAACTGAGCGTCACTCAGCAGGTTATTGCTAAGCAAGTGCCGCTTGATGGCACTGTTGATGACACCTTCCATCACTTTACTGATGATTGAGAGTAGGCTGATGGGGCGGTAATTGGCCGGGTTGGACCTGTCCTGCTTTTTGTGTACAGGACATACCTGGGCAATTTTCCACATTGCAGGGTAGATGCCGTGTTGTCGCTGTACTGGAACAGCTTGGCTAGAGGTGCGGCAAGTTCTGGAGCACAGGTCTTCAGTACTATTGCCGGAATATTGTCAGGGCCCATAGCCTTTGCAGTATCCAGTGCCTTCAGTCGTTTCTTGATATCACGCGGAGTGAATGGAATTGGCTGAAGTCTGGCATCTGTGATGCTGGGGACTTCAGGAGGAGACCGAGATGGATCATCAACTCGGCACCTCTGGCTGAAGATTGTTGCAAATGCTGCAGCCTTATCTTTCACACTGATGTGCTGGGCTCCCCCATCATTGAGGATGGGGATATTTGTGGAGCCACCTCCACCAGTTAGTTGTTTAATTTTCCACCACCATTCATAGCTGGATGTGGCAGGACTGCAGAACTTAGATCTGATCTGTTGGTTATGGGATCTCTTAGCTCTGTCTATCGCATGCTGCTTACGCAGTTTGGCATGCAGATAGTCCTGTGTTGTAGCTTCACCAGGTTGACACCTCATTTTGAGGTATGCTTGGTGCTGCTCCTGGCATGCCCTCCTGCACTCTTCATTGAACCAGGGTTGGTCTCCTGGCGTGATGGTAATGGTAGAGTGGGGATATGCCGAGCCATGAGGTTACAGATTGTGGTTGAGTACAAGTCTGCTGCAGCTGATGGCCCACAGCGCCTCATGGATGCCCAGTTTTGCATTGCTAGATCTGTTCAAAATCTATCCCATTTAGCACAGTGGTAGTGCCACACAACACGATGGACGGTATCCTCAATGTGAAGGCGGGACTTCGTCTCCACAAGGACTGTGCGGTGGTCACTCCTACCAATACAGTCATGGACAGAAGCATCTGCAGCAGGCAGATTGGTGAGGACGAGGTCAAGTATGTTTTTCCCTCATGTTGGTTCCCTCACCACTTGCTGCAGACCAGTCTAGCAGCTATGTCCTTTAGTACTCGGCCAACACGGTCAGTAGTAGTGCTACCGAGACACTCATGGTGATGGACATTGAAGTCCCCCACCCAGAGTACATTTTGTGCCCTTGCCACCCTCAGTGCTTCCTCCAAGTGATGTTCAACATGGAGGAGTACTGAGTCATCAGCTGAGGGAGGGCGATAGGTGGTAATCAGTAGGAGGTTACCTTGCCCATGTTTGACCTGATGCAATGAGACTTCATGGGGTCCGGAGTCAATGCTGAGGACTCCCAGGGCAACTCCCTCCCTACTGTATACCACTGTGCCACCACCTCTGGTGGGTCTGTCTTGCCGCTGGGACAGGACATACCCGGGGATGGTGATGGCAGTGTCTGGGACATTGTCTGTAAGGTATGATCCCGTAAGTATGACTATGTCAGGCTGTTGCTTGACTAATCTGTGGGACAGCTCTCCCAACTTTGGCACAAGCCCCCAGATGTTAGTAAGGAGGACTTTGCAGGATTGACAGGACTGGGTTTGCCGTTGTCGTTTCTGGTGTCTCGGTCAATGCCGGGTGGTCCATCCGGTTTCATTCCTTTTTATTGACTTCATAGCGGTTAGGTGCAACTGAGTGGCTTGCTCAGCCATTTCAGAGGGCATGTAAGAGTTAACCACATTGCTGTGGGTCTTCGACAACACCTTCCAAACCCACGACCACAACCACCTAGAAGAACAAGGACACCAGACGCATAGGAACACCACCACCTGCAAGTTCTCCTTTAAGTCATACACCGTCCTGACCTGGAAATATGTCACCATTCCTTCACTGTTGCTGGGTCAAAATCCTGAAACTCCCTCCTTTAACTGCATTGTGGGCGTACCTACACCCCGTGGACTGCAGCGGCTCAAGAAGGTGGCTCATTACCACCTTCTCTAGGGAAATTAGGCATGGAGTCCTTCATCCCTGGCCCCATTTTGGTAAATCTCCTCTGAACCTGCTCTGAGGGCTTGACATCCCTCCTAATGTGTGGTGCCCAGAATTGACCACAGTACTCCAGCTGGCACATAACCAGTGTTTATAAAAGTTTAGCATAACTTGCTTTCGTACTCTGCCTCTATTTATTAAGCCAAGGATCAAATATGTCTTTTGCAACAGCTTTTTTGAATATTTTGCTTAGAAGTTGGCTGAAATCCTCTACAGTGGGTGAGGGTGAGGGAGGTTTACTTGATTGGATACTACATTAATTCCTGGCTTTAAGATTCTTACCTAATAGGGTGGCGGGCAAAGGTGATTATGGTAAGGGGTATGAAATATAGAAACAAAAGATGGACCCATGGGAAGGGTAAATGATTACATCCGAATAGCAGAGGAGAGGGAAGCATGGAAAATCTGGCAAAAGGAGAAGGCTTCCATGGCCCAGGAATGTAATTATAATCAGTTGGTCATTTCAGATACTGATATAATATCTTTAAAATCTTGAGACCACGCACCCCTTTTAATATTTAATGCACTGTATGAATTTGCAGTGCTCATATAATGAGGTTCTCGGATCAGCATTATTGAGCTTGTTGGTGATACTTTAACACATCATTATATCACAACACATTTTAAGCCAAACATCAAAGTAATTACCAGAAATGCACTTAATACAGCAACAATGTCTTTTCAGTCACTACTCGGCTAAGTCACAGAGTAATTGTGCTACTTGTTAAATAGTTGTGCAAAATAACAGAAGCAACATAATAGAGTCATAGAGAGGTACAGCACCGAAACAGGCCCTTCAGCCCACCGAGTCTGCGCTGACCATCAACCACCCATTTATATTAATCCTATGTTAATCCCATTTTTCCCCTCTCACATCCCCACCTTCCCTCAATTCTCCTACCACCTACCTACACTAGGGGGAATTTATTTACAATGGCCAATTCAACCCGCAAGTCTTTGGCATGTGGGAGGAAACCAGAGCACCCGAAGCAAACCCACGCGGCCACAGGGAGAACTTGCAAACTCTGTACAGGCAGTACCCAGAACCAAACCCGGGTCGCTGGAGCTGTGAGGCTGCGGTGCTAGCCGCTGTGCCGCCCAATAGTAATATTGAAGTGTTTTTATTTTTGCAGGAGCGGGCCAATTTTATGAATGCTCACTATTGACAGACAAGGCTCTCCATCAGTAACAGGGATTCATTAAAACAGTCACGTGTGTTTCTTTTTTGCAATGCATGTAATTTAAATAAAGACTGGTTCCTGCATATTGTCAACAACACAAAATCACAACTGATCTGCCCTATCAAAGTATTTATTTGCTAGATCGGGTGTTGTATTTCTTTCAACTTCTGTTTCTCCTGTATCTTTTGAAACTGGTTATTATTCCCTTTCTTGTCATGAGTCCTGATATATTATTGTAATATATTATAATGAAGGGTATTGATCTGCCTGTTTCTGCTAGCTGCATAAATGGATACCTACAATTCTACATCTGATATGTGTCTCCATAGGCACATGTATCTCCATAGGCACATGCACAGTGATGAAACATAACTGGATTTAAAAATAACTGGACTGTCCAGTACTTGAGATTATTCAAATTGACTCCATTCACATGATTTTAAGTTCATCATTTGTAATACCAAAGAGGCAGACACCCAGTAGTAGGTAAATAGCAGCACCATTAATGCACATCACAGTGTTGTGATGTACAATAGCTTCTGGAGCATTTTGTCAATTCCATTTGTTATTATGGAGCTGGTATAATGCAAATATACAGTAAAAACACTGACAGGCCCACATCTACCGGTCAATGCTTGAATTTAGTAATGCACTTTCCATTAGAATGATGTGAGTAAAGTGCAAACATCAAGTACAGTTGGTTATTAATCTTACTTCTCTCTGTCACTCCCTAATACCATAATTATAAATACAGAACATAAAGGTAGAGATCCTAACATTTTTATCAATACCTGTTGTATGGATTCTGCACTTGCTAAAATTTGACTCAGCACTATCCTGTAAGATGCAACTGTCCGCATGGAGAGTGATTTTCACTAGAGGGCTATTTGCAATAACCATCTATTCCCTCAAGATTGAAGAACTGGCTGGAGAATAATCTCTGTTTCGCATACATGCATGAACTGTTATATTACATTTGGGATGTCATGGGGAGAATTTCCTCCTTGCCATATCTGGGAATTACTGAGTTCTCTGGTGCAGTAAAAAGAAAAGGCAGATGGAGACTCAGTAGGGTAGTGTTTCCACGTTGTGTACAGCGAATTGTGAAAATTGTTCCCAAAATTTTGAAAAATGTTTTTTTCTCATCCCTCCTCCCCACCCCAAATTTCTGCCCCAATATATTTGAATATCGGCAAATGCAAAATCTGCCATGAGCCAGTGCAATCAGGCACTTTTTAAAAAAATTGCCTTAAATATATCCCTGGATATAGTTAAGGGTGGTAGCTTGGTAAAGTTTGATAAACTAATTTTCAGCTGTGTTAATCACCAAAAATAAGGATTTTAAATCGGTGTCAATCCAGAACCTGTGAGTAACCCAATTTTGAATTACTGAAAATGACTGTTTAAAAAAATATACAAAACCCTTTCCTAGTTAGATTAGGATACAGCAGTCAGTTTCTTAATAAGGTCAAAACCTTTGAAAACAAACCTATTTAATGTCCTGGAGAGCAGAAGTTCAAGTTTAATTTTGGAACCTTCTCAAAGGCCTACAAACAACTACATTTAGCAGAAACCCCCAATGACATTTAATTAAATGGGGAGCGTGGCCAATTTTGTGGGCAGGGCCTACTTTGAGTGTGGTATTTTTAAAACTAGAGCAAAAGGACACAGGAACTACAGTTGAACTCAATGCCATTTGCGTTTAAAAGTCTGTGATTTTTTTTGCGTCACTTAGTCTGATATCAGGAGAATTGTGCTTAGTTTCTTTTGGCACAATCAAGTGGAAACTTGAGGCCATAGTTTTCACCCTCTCATCCCCACCCTGAGATTTCTGGACTTCCCCAAATTCATGTCTGTGGAGTTGGCATAGGCCCGTAACTGGTGTACTGAGATAGGGGGGGCCATTCCCAACCCCTCCTTCTCTGTTTTGTTTTCATTAGCCTCTGGTGCACCCAAGCAGAAAGGTGGCTAAAGAAACCTGGCAGTGGGACTTGCGTGGCAACCTTCCATGCATGCTGAACAAACATTGGACGTAAGTGAATTCCATAAATTCCCCCCCTCCACCCCACCAAGTACAAAGTGATCTTAAGACCTTGGGACTTTAGAACTGCTGCTGGAGAGCAGAAAAATGTAGGCAATTCTCCTCTGAAGGGCGCAGCACACCTTAATACTCTGCACCTAACTGGGTATCCAACAACAGCACATGAAGAAGAATTTGCTCTCATTGCACCACTAGAGAACATTGGCCTAGAAATGTGGCTGCTCAACATCTGTTTTACATGCACTAAATGGCCTCCAAAATGGCAGGCAGGAAGCATGCACACATTATAAATGAGCAGTGCACCCCTGCCATATTGGTAAAGGCCAAAGAATTGTCATGCAGTGCACACATCTGAAACAGGCATTTTGTTTGCATGTGTAAAGGAACTAATGGCTGTTTGAGGACCTTGCTGCAAAATTGGAATATCCTGAGGTAAATCAGGTCTACAGACGTCCTTATAGGGACCACAAGCAATAAGGTGCCAGGGTGAGTAGAAGAACGCAGGTCACTATCAGTGACATCCCAGCCATCGATTTGTTTTCCCTTAACCTGCACCGCCCCTTCCCGACTGTCCATCAATTGACACCCCTGATTACCCATTCCTCACTTACATGAGGCCCACTGCTAGCATAACAATGGCCCAAATTCAAACATGCTTTGCTGACAATCTACATATTCTTTGCAGCTCCCTGGGTTATTGGAAATTGGGCACAATGCCCATTATTGACTAACCTCACCATTCAAGTGCAGAGATAATATCCTGCATCTTCTCCATGCTGAAAAAATGGGTTCATCTAAAATTCTAGGATGTTGTTTTCAGATACTGATGTCAAGAGAAACCCCTCCATCATAGGCTTCTTAAGGGACATTTTAACTCCGCATAACGGATGGAAAATGAGTGAGCGGGTAGTTAAAATTACCTGTGGGATTTACCTGCCGAGGTCTTGCTCTCTACTCAGGTTCTGATTTTATTCCGCTCTTCTGAGCGGGCAGGAAAGACACCCTCTCATAAAAGGGGTCTGATGCTGACCACACAACTGCGGTTCCAAGTTAAAAAGTGGCAGTCATGTGAAGAAGTTACTTGAATCTATCAGCAGAGATCCATGACTGAGCATTTGGACAAGTATGAGCTGATCCAGATGGATTTGTAAAAGGTAGGTCATGTCTGCCTTTCTAGTTGCATTTATTTGGGAAGGTTGCTAGCATGTTGCCGAGATGGATTTCCAGAAGGCATTTGATAAGGTTCCTTAGAGGCAACTTTGTGACATGGATTGGTAATCGTTCTGGATAGGAGACTGAGATTAAGGATAAAGGAACATTTTCTGATTGGTAGAATGGAACAGGTGGTGGTCCCCAGGCATCTGTATTGGGGCCTCAGCTTTTCACCACGCATATTCATGAATTAGATGAAAGAAAGGAGAGCTGTATACCAAAATATACAGAGAGCACTAAGCTAGAAGGGACAACAAGTTGTGTAGATGGGAGAAGGAAGTTGTAAAGAGACATAGACAGGTTAATTGAGTAGTAAAAACTATGGTAGATGAAGTTCATTATGTTGAAGTGTGAGGTCATCCACTTTGGACAAATCCGGAAACTTTCTTAATGATCAGAGACCAGGTGCTGTGGAGGAACAAAGAGACTTGGGTGTCCATGTACACAAATCACTAAAAGCTAGTGCACAAGAACAAGAAACAATCAGAAAGGCTAAAGGAATATTAGCTTTTGTCTTGTGGGGATTGGAATACAAAAGTGATGCTGCAGTTGTACAGAGCCTTGGTCAGAACACATCTGCGCATAATAAAATTAGAGCTCGACCAAGACCAATTAGATTTTTGTTAGGTAAGAGTATCCAGGAATATGGATGCAAGGTAAAGGCCTGCTCGGGTATGAAATTGAAGCCCGACCCGACCACATCGGACATGGGCCTGAGAGTTTTGATTTTTTTTTCCTGCACCCGACCCAACCTGACCTGACTACCGTAATAAAGTTAATTATATCAAACATACCTTGTCCAAATGTTGTGATCCTCCATTCTGGCAGGAGGCTATTCCTGCAGAATCATGCAAGGCAGCATTGTGTCCGCGTCTAGCCCGACCCAACCCGAGCCCGAATGCCGGACCCAGAAGAAAGACCCGACCCGACCTGAACCCAACACATGTCGTCGGTTCGGGTCGGGTAGTCATGCTTTGATGCAAGGTGCGTTAATGGTGAATTACAGAACAGCCATGATCTTTATCAAATTCTGGAAGCTGAATGGCTTACTCCTGTTCCTGTGTTTAATTCATACCATAAGTAAACAATCCTGGGGCTAATGATTTCAGTGACTATCAACTGCTATAAACTTTTAAGTTTAAAAAAAGTTGGAGAGAGCATGTCTCCATTTTGGAATACCCTCTCTCTCACTTGCCATCAGAGCCTCCTGCTTCTTTCAAGCTGGAAGGCCTCAGGTTGGCCCTCCAGCTTAGAAAGCCTGCCCTCTGGGAAGTAATTGGCCACCCAGGGGAAAATCACAGTCAGTGATTTCTTCCCCCACAATGCGGGCTTCTGACCCAAATTTCAACCTATCGACAGGGTTCAGAAGCCCACAGGGAATATTCTGCCCTATGCCTCTATTTTATAAAGCCAAGGAGCTTCTGTGCTTTTTTTAGCAACCTTCTTAACTTGTCCTGTTGCATTCAATGATTTGCTCCCAGGTCTCTGTTCCTGCAGTCTTTTAAAAATTTGTATTGTTTAGTTTATATTGCCTCTCCTCATTCTACCTACCAAAATGCATCACCTTACACTTCACTGAGTTAAATTGCACCTGACATTTGTCTGCCTATTTTAGTAGTTTATGTCCTGCTGAATTCTGTTACAATTCTCCTTTATTATTTACTATTTTTGAGTTCTATGTCATTTGCAAACTTTGAAATTGTACCTTGCATATCCAGGTCATTAATATGGATCAAGAAGAATGATGGCCTTAATATTGACCCCTGGGGAACACCATTATATACTTACACCACCCCTCACCTCCACCCCAATCTGAAAAACAACCATTCACCACTATTTTCCACTTTCTGGCTCTAAGCCAATTTTGTATTGCTCCATTTTGTTTATTTATCAGGTTGGACCCTAGGTTTGGATTAAGGCTGAAGTTGTACGATAACTGCATATCTGTTGCACCAGTGATGTGGCTGTCGTGTAAATGGCTATACTATGTAATTCCATATCAGTCTATGTAGATGGAGCACAGTCTCTAAGATAATGCTATCATTCAGTCGGTTAGTTTATTGCTGAATGTAGAAATAAATGAATACGAACATGGGTGGTGAATGAAGAAATGGAAATATTGGTCTTCAATCAATTTTTCTTCAAATCTTAATCAATTCCACAGATACATTAAGTATTTCTTCAAAAAAATTATTGCTTTCACTCAGTATGTTCCAAATGTGTTAATATTTTAACCAACTTATGTCATTGGGAACATAATGTACAGTTGAGCTACTTATTTTGTAAAGTTGTTTTTCTGGTTGAGGAGGAAGAAAATGGAAAAGATTTGGGAAGCAGAATTGAAAGATAGCACACTAAGGGAATGAAACTCTAAAGCATTGATTTATTTGTTGCAATTATATGATAAGCATCTAAAGCGGCACTGTCTTCATGAAAAGTGGCTGCCATTATTTCTTTGCAAATGCATGATGTAAATTGCATTATGATCACATCGCTTGCTCATGATGTCATGGCGATGAGCATAATGTATGACTGTTAGCTTTTAATTTTCTAAAATATTCCTTTCTGGAAGATGTGTTCCTTTCAGTTCATAGTAAATCTTGGTGATAGTATCCTGTGATGTCCAAACAAGTTATTTTCTCAGTTTCACCTCCCAGTTTAATAGTTTTCTACACTTAATTTTGTGTTGGTTCCTAGCCCTTCTCCAAGTTTTCCTGAAGATTAGATTTCCCTCTTTCTTGCTGCACTGGGAAGCTTCTTTTCCAAGTCTCCCTGCCCTAATGGTGTCCCTGATTAATTTCTGGCTCTGCTAACTATATCCTGACCATGAAATTCTTCCGCGGGATCTCCAGTCTCTTGTCTGGCTTTACACAACTCTACCCTACATTTTCTCTCTCTGCTTCACCCTAATATTACCTATAATCTCTCATCTATCTATGGTGAGACACGAAATTCCATTATAAAACTTTCAGTGGAGGTAATAGAAAAACATGCAGATACTGAGAATCAGAAATACAGAAAGCATTGGAATATCGGCAACATGGCAGACAATTTGTGTACTGAAGGTCCCACAAACAGCTTTGTGATAATGGCCTGATAAAGTGTTTTTAGGTGTTGGTTGAGGGTTAAATATTTGCTAGGACATTGGGGAGAAATCCCTGTTCCTCTTCAAAATTGTGCCATGGTATCATTTACATCCACCTGAAAGGACAGATGGAGACACAGTTTAAAGACTCATCTGATAAACAGCAGTTCTGACAGTTTGGAACTCTCTCAGTATGCTCTGGAGTGTTAGCCTAGATATTATGGTCACGATCCTGAAGTGTGATGTGAACCCTCAACCTTGTGCCTCAGGCAAGAATGCTACCAGTGAGCCATATCTGAATTTTTAAAAAAAATCGTTGGATGATTTTACAATGATTAGTCTTACAATTAAACAGTGTTGGGGAGACAAAAGGAGGGGACAAGAGCTCAATAAGATTGTGAAAAGTTTTAGAACAAGTACTCATCTGTTTAAATTGATATTCCTATTTTTCTTTGGCCTCCTTGTCTCGAGACACAATGGGTAAGCGCCTGGAGGTGGTCAGTGGTTTGTGAAGCAGTGCCTGGAGTGGCTATAAAGGCCAATTCTAGAGTGACACTCTTCCACAGGTGCTGCAGATGAAATTGGTTGTCGGGGCTGTTACACAGTTGGCTCTCTCCTTGCGCTTCTGTCTTTTTTCCTGCCAACTGCTAAGTCTCTTCGACTCGCCACGCTTTAGCCCTGCCTTTATGGTTGCCCGCCAGCTCTGGCGATCGCTGGCAACTGACTCCCACGACTTGTGATCAATGTCACAGGATTTCATGTCGCATTTGTAGACGTCTTTAAAGCGGAGACAAGGACGGCCGGTGGGTCTCATACCAGTGACGAGCTTGCTGTCCAATGTGTCCTTGGGGATCCTGCCATTTTCCATGCGGCTCACATGGCCAAGCCATCTCAGGCACCGCTGGCTTAGTAGGGTGTATATGCTGGGGATGTTGGCCGCCTCGAGGACTTCTGTGTTAGAGATACGGTCCTGCCACCTGATGCCAAGGATTCTCCGGAGGCAGCGAAGATGGAATGAATTGAGACGTCACTCTTGGCTGAGGTACGTTGTCCAGGCCTCACTGCTGTAGAGCAAGGTACTGAGGACACAGGCTTGATACACTTGGACTTTTGTGTTCTGTGTCAGTGCGACATTTTCCCACACTCTCGTGGCCATTCTGGACATAGCAGAGGAAGCCTTTCCCATGCGCTTGTTGAATTCCGCATCGAGAGACAGGCTACTGGTGATAGTTGAGCCTAGGTAGGTATACCTATTCTTATGCTACATCCAGACATTTTGGTCTCATTGTGACCAACAGTGTCAATTATACCAGAGATGTAATGCATATTCAAGTTTCATAGATCAGGGACAAATTAATCAAAAATCTGAACAGTTTTGCAACATACATCATAATTTGAAATGAGAAGCTTTCAACCGGACAAACTATTTATTCAATATAACTCTGATTGTTACTGTAAGAACAGCTAATTGAATCAGACTATTATGTTCCTTTATATTATTGCACTTCTCCCACTGTCTCTCGGACCTCAAGGTAAAGGCTAAATATACTGTCTTTAATTGCGTGCAAAGGTCCAACTTTCCTTGAATAGGCCATACAAAGTGAGAGACGAGACACTTGTCTAATTTGGTCTCATCACTTCATTCATTATGGTTGATAGCTCATTCTAACTCCTTTGCTGTCAAATCAGGATTCCTGTAGGCTCAGTATTTGCTTCGACTCTGCCCTTTGCTCTTTCTCCATTTCAATGTCTCTCTCTCTCTCTCTCTCTCTCTCTCTTTCCCTCTCTCTCTGTTTTTCTCTCTCTCTCTCTCTCTCTCTCTCTCACAATTCCTACACGTGCCACTTCTTGCCACTAGCATCACTTTTAGCCCTCTTTCATTTATTGACAGTCTTGCTCTCGACTCAAGTTCCCATATCTCCTCTACAGATTAAGCTACCTCCTGGAAGCTTGGCTTTTACTCTTGCATGCCAAACATTTATTTTTCCTTTGAATATTTCAAACTGTCTATAAACCCAAAACTTTGATGCTTCATAATCTTGGGAAGGCCTTCTAGCATTTTAATCACTGTTCTGGCATGGAAACAAAGAGCTCATCATGAGCTCATCATTTCATCCTTATCACATTCATCCTCCCTTGGAAACATTTTTGGCTTTATCTATTTTTCATGACCATTATGCTAATTGTTCTTTTCAACTGTTCCTTTCTTGAAATCCTAAGTTCCAAATATTCTATTTTTGATCATTTTCTTCCACTCTGTATGCTTGGGATTTTTTTAACCTATGAATTTGTGCTCATCTAGTGTGGGATGTTCGTAGTGTAAGTGAAACCTCCCCTATTTCTTGTGTCTCTATTGATTATTCTCCAGTCCAATCTGAAAGTAACTCCTAGGCTGGAATTTTACGCCACCCCAGGGAGCCGGATGGTGGCGGGGTGGAGGGGGTGGTGTAAAATTGAGCGGGAGGCCTTCCCGAACCGCTACCGCCTCTGCCCCACTTTATGTGGGCCCGGGCGGGGGGAGGGGGTGGTGGCGAGAAATGGGCCACCCGCCCCAGGCCACTTAATGGCCACTTAAGGGCCTTCACCCGCCTCCGCGGGGAATTTACCCCTGGCAAGCGTGCATCCGGGAGACATGAAAGGCTGACCAGTGAAACCTGGTGGCCTCTCAGCGTACTGGGGGGGGAGCCGGACAAACAGGCACAGGGTTCCCGATTGAGGGCAGCCCCCACTTCCCCAACCACCCCCAGGACCCGAGATGCCCCCCCTTCTCCCCCCCCCCGCCCACCCCAGAGACCATCCTTACCTCGCTGGGGCATGACCCCATTAGCCTGGCGAGGCAACCCTAACTTACCTGGACTCCCTCCAGCGGGTCGAAGTCCCGCCTCGGAACAATTTGAAGTGCGAGGACCCGTATGATGTGGGTCAGATCCCCGGGCCGGGTGGAAGGGGGTTTGCCACCGACTTTTATGTCGATGGCCAGCTCCTGTCTACCCGGCGTAAAATCCAGCCCTTAATATACCAGTGCAATGTTTGCTATTTTCCCTTCAAGCCATTCCGTGGCCTTTTCTGAGAAAAATGATCAATTTACTGTCAAGTTAGGAAGCAACACTGTGCTTCAGGCCCATGCTCATAAGGGACTGATTAACACTGACAAAATATATTTCACATAGGACCTTTACAATCAATCAAAAAAGGAAACTTGAATCTCATCAATCTAAAGCCAATGTCTAATTCACTGCATTGCACTTATTTATATCTTTCTCTTTCCTTTTTTCCTTTTTCATTATTTTGTTCTCATCCAAGTTCCTTAGTATAAGTTAAAATAGTTCCATAAAGCTTCAGTAGTTTCAGCTACAGAGCTTTGCTTAAAAACTACCAGAACCTTAGTTAACACACCATAAACTCCTTGACGTAAACGAAAGTACTCGAGGCATTAAACAGGAGCTTTACTTATGCATAATGTGCATATTATGCACGGCTGCCTGCAACGAATTTGGCCTAACCATCAGCCTCAAGAAAACAAACATCATGGGACAGGACATCAGAAATGTTCCATCCATCAATATCGGCGACCACGCTCTGGAAGTGGTTCAAGAGTTCACCTACCTAGGCTCAACTATCACCAGTAACCTGTCTCTAGATGCAGAAATCAACAAGCGCATGGGGAAGGCTTCCACTGCTATGTCCAGACTGGCCAAGAGAGTGTGGGAAAATGGCTCACTGACACGGAACACAAAAGTCCGAGTGTATCAAGCCTGTGTCCTCAGTACCTTGCTCTATGGCAGCGAGGCCTGGACAACGTATGTCAGCCAAGAGCGACGTCTCAATTCATTCCATCTTCGCTGCCTCCGGAGAATCCTTGGCATCAGGTGGCAGGACCGTATCTCCAACACAGAAGTCCTCGAGGCGGCCAACATCCCCAGCTTATACACACTACTGAGTCAGCGGCGCTTGAGATGGCTTGGCCATGTGAGCCGCATGGAAGATGGCAGGATCCCCAAAGACACATTGTACAGCGAGCTCGCCACTGGTATCAGACCCACCGGCCGTCCATGTCTCCTCTTTAAAGACGTCTGCAAACATGACATGAAGTCCTGTGACATTGATCACAAGTCGTGGGAGTCAGTTGCCAGCGATCGCCAGAGCTGGCGGGCAGCCATAAAGGCGGGGCTAAAGTGTGGCGAGTCGAAGAGACTTAGCAGTTGGCAGGAAAAAAGACAGAAGCGCAAGGGGAGAGCCAACTGTGTAACAGCCCCGACAAACAGATTTTTCTGCAGCACCTGTGGAAGAGTCTGTCACTCTAGAATTGGCCTTTATAGCCACTCCAGGCGCTGCTGCACACACCACTGACCACCTCCAGGCGCTTACCCATTGTCTCTCGAGACAAGGAGGCCAAAGAAGAAGAAGAATGTGCATATATCTGGTAAATATAGCCATTAACAACTTTACCAAGTTCTCATTGATGCGCTGATTGCCTTTCAATGAGCTCCAAACACTCTTTTGTTCTGACACTTCTGTGTTTTTTCCCTGCCCTCCTCAATTCCTGTTCTCCCTTCTGTACATCTCAACTTATTCTTCTCTCCTGTCCATCTGCATCAGTTTTTCTTTTCTGTCCACCTCAACTTATTCTTCCCTCCCCACCCCAATTCTTGTTCGTTCCTCCCATCCACTTCAAATCTTGTTCTCTTCCCATACTTTCTCTGACCACCCCCCCACACCCCGCTCCAATTTGTTTGTTATTCCTAACCTGCACTTGGTGCCACTTTTTTTCACCCAACTTGAATCTACAAAGAATTTCTGTACCATTTGAGCTGGTGTGTACAGGGTGAACCATTCTGGAACAGCAAATTAAATACAAATAAAACTATTTTCATTTAATTTGTTTCATTCATGTAAACATACATTTTGTCCACTCTCCTAGTTTTCATCGCAAAGAGATTACCATATATTTTTCTTTTTTGTAGAAATGTAAGCGGTGTAAAGTTATTTTATACTGATCTCTATTCACTGTATGAACAAAATCACTTTGCTCTTTTTATGTGTCCCAAGATTCTGCTGCTGTAATTTTTTATTTCTTAGTTGAGAGCATGTGACATGTCAGGAGTCAAAACATTAAATGCAGTTTTAAATCAAATCGAATCTGATGGGCACATACAGTTTATGCTGCTGCTTCCTGATAAAGTTACTGTATTTATTATATTGACCGTTTGAACTTATTGAAAACCATAGTGTCACTGCTGAACTTACCACAGGCCATCAACCTCTTAAAATAAAAATTGTGCTGCTAAAAATCAGCTAATATCATGTACACATGTACACTACATGTGTGATATGTCACTAATGTGGTGCACAATTAATGTTGGGACCTCATTTTCAGCACAGAAAATGGGGAGAATATGGATGTTTTACGGTCAGAAACTAAAGTGAATTGTTTTATAACCAATCCACCAAGCTGAAGAATCTGGGAACTTGTGTTAGGAATCTGTTTTTTTTTTAAATTACTTTAATGCTCCCTGTGTATCATAAATTAATCACTTTTTTTTTCAAAAAAGTTTAACCCATAATTGCTCAAGTTTCAACAATAATCATATGGGGAAAAAAAGCACCTTGACCTAAGCTGGGATCTTGCATCTTGAAAGTATTTGAAATCTGTTTTAAAGTATTCTACTCTTCTAAATCTAATGTAAGCAGTGCAACTAATAAGTTATTGCTTTCATGAGAAAGTGTTTTTCAAATCATTTTTGAAGTGGAAGAGCCAGAATTACTCTTTTCAATTTCATAATTTTAATAATGTATTCCAATGCAATTCATATCAAGTGTTATATTAGTGAAAAATTAAACACAGTGTACCTTTGAATTTAGTAGCTATTAGTTGGATAACAGAATGGAATGTAGCCTGGGGAAAATTTTAAATTTCAGTCCCAAAATAAGTATTACATTTCCATCATTGATGAAAAAGGAAATGCAATGACATATATATTATTCCTCATATTGCATATTAAATGTTATTTTATATTGTGATTATTTGCTGAAAGAAGCTCAGCATGGTAAATCGAAGACTGCCTGGAGTAAACACAAGTGTGCATGTAATGAATTCATCTCAATTAAACTGTTTACATTTGCTTGCAGCTTGATGCTGTTTGTTTTAATCCAATCCAATGTATATGAGCCTTCTCTCCATTACAGTTTTGTTGTAAGGAGCTATATATAGTTTTGAAGTGGAACTAATTTTTAAAGATGCCCTATCAGGAAGACTGAACCTATCCTGTCCAGTTCTGGTGTAAAAAAGCCATGTATCATTGTCACTCCTTCAATTCCCTTCTCTGACCACTCATTTGGACTGAACTTAATTTACACAGCCAGTGTCCTATTCAGCCTTAGTCTGCTGTTGTTCTTACCTTTTTAACATCCATCACTCCTGAAAATTGCTCCATGACTTCACCCTATCCTAACTCTGAAACCTCCACTTTGCCAGCCCGAACGTAATTATGGTACAGAATGAGGCCATTTGATGCACAGAATTCATGCCAGCTCTCTACAGAGCAATCCACTCAATCCCACTTTCGAACTCCATCCCTGTAGCCCTGCAAATTTATTTCCCTCAAGTGGTCATTCAATTTCCTTTTGAAATCCTTCATTGTCTCTGCTTCCAGTACCCTTGTATGCAAAGAGTTCCAGGTCATTACTACTCGCTGCATAAAAAAAAGTTCTTCCTCACATCCCTCCTGTATCACTTTCCCAAAACCTTAAATCTGTGTGCCCAAGTCCTTGTACCACTTTTCTTTTCTCTACCTTATCCAAACCTATTATAATCTTGTACATCTCGATCTGATCTCCCCTTAACCAACTTTGCTCCAAGGAGAACAAGCCCAGTTTCTCCAACCTAACCTAGTAGCTAAATTCCCTCATCCCTGGAACCATTCTGGTAAATGTCCTCTACACCCTGTCAAGGATTGTCACATCCTTCCAAAATGTAGTGACCAGAACTATGTATGATACGCTAGTTGTGGCCTAATGACAGCTTTATAAAGGTTCAGCATAACTTCCCTGCTTTTGTACTCAATACCTCTACTTATGGAGCCCAAGATCCTATATGCTTTTCTAACTACTCTCTCAATATGCACACGACCCCCAGGTCCTTCTGACTTTGCATACTCTAGGACTGGGATTTGGTTCTCCTCCCGACATCAAGTCCATGGTGGGGGAGTTGGGCTGGGAGATTGGAGTGGCAATGGCCCTCCATGGAGCCCGTGTTAAGATTGCCGGGCCTGGTCTTCCCGGTGGCGGGGAAACTCCCTGGAGGCACCTTCGCTGCTCCGCTGTGGGACCATGCTTTAAATACTGAAATTACCTGTTTGTATCCATTTTAATGGAATTCACTGCGATCCTGCCAGCCGTTTCCAATCATCAGCTCAACATGTGGCACTCGCGTGCCTTTACATTTTCGTCCTTGAAAAGCTGGCACCATCGAGGTGAGAGTACTCGGTGCCTGCAAAGGTCGGTAGGTAATACCCTGCTCTTATTCATTTTTGCAGCCGATCTGACATTTGCATTAAACTTAAGCAGCCAGAAATTGGGGTGGTGGGGGCAGTGCGGGTTTGGAACTCTGCATCCATTAATTGTGCATCAGCAAGGGGGGTGAAAGGGGTGAACTCTGCAAGTGGATAAAATGTTTGTGGAGGGGGAGGGGGAGTGGCGGTGGGCAACTGAGAAACTGTATAGGTGGTGGTCCAGAACAGTCAACTGCAATGATTGCCTCGCACCTATTTAAAGTTTGTTCGTGCAACTTTATGCCATACCATACACCTCTTGGCTTCAGCAGTGTTTCAACACAAATCTCTGCCCAGATAGGTGAAATTGACCTTATGAAGGAACCCAAAATTACGAGGAGCATGGAGATGCGTATGATCCACCCTGTCTTCTTGGATCCCCCTTGCCATTATAAGGCATCTCTGCTGGAGGCGGGCACAAGAGGCAGATGCAGCCCACAAGGAACCTCCCAGATGTGAGCAGCAGCAGCTGCCACTAAGGTGGAGAGTGGCCCACACACACACACCAACGAGTCTAGAGGACTTGCATGACATACCTGCAGATTTCTGAGCGCCAGTGTCTGAGATGACTGCAGATGACCAAAGAGGCAGTTGCACAACTATGCGCACTCGTGAATAATGACCTGCAACCAATAGGCTTTGGTGGTCACCCTATGCCTGTGGCCCTAAACTTCTATGCCTCTGGATCATTCTATGGATCCACTGGCAACATGTGGGGTCTCTCAATCTGCAGTGCACTGCTGCATAAAGGAGGTGACTGATGCTTTGGACAGCAGGGCCGGCGACTATGTTCACTTCAGGACAGACCCTTAAAGTCAGGCCAAGAGGGCTGTGGGATTAGGGGCCATTGTGTGATTCCCGCAGGTGCAGGGTGTCATCGACTGCACTCATGACCATCGTGACCAACCAGCCACACACATAAACAGAAAGGGCTTTCATTCCATCAATGTCCAACTCTTGTGCGACCACAGGAAGCGCTTCCTGCAAGTGTGTGCCTACTTCTCGGGAGTCCCAGGTGCCGCTGCTGTTCACTCCCCCTGCTCAGCTTCAGGGGTGGATTCTTGGGGTTAAGGGCTACACCTTAATGACATGGCTTATGATGCTGGTGATGAACCCCAGCAACGATGCAGAAGAGCGCTACAGCGCCTACCATGGCTCCAACCAAACTACCATCGAGTAGACCATCAGTATGCTGAAGATGCGCATCCGCTGCCTCAATAGGTCTGCTGGAGCCCTACAGTATGCACTAGACAGGTGGGCACATCATTGTAGTGTGCTGCATTCTGAACAACATTGCGGTCCAGAGGGGGGAGGCCTTGCAGGATGAAGAGGTACAGGAGCAAGACACATCCTCCAATGAGGAGACAGAGGGCGACTAAGAACAACCACTCATGGGAGCACAGAGAGCAGTGATGGAGGGCCAACATGGTGAGCAGCGAGCAAGGGAGGCAAGGCAATGACTGATAACTGAGCGCTTCCACAATCCCTGAAATTCCATACATGTTCCTCAGGGCACAAAGCACCATCCTGCATCTCATCTGAAGTTTTCTGCTTCTGTAATGTCCATCTATCCAGCTTGATTGGCAGCAGCTAACTGAGCCATTGCCCATGTGACTTCATCCGTGCATATTGGTATGGCAGTGATATTGCTTGCATTGACAGTACTGTCAGGCTTAAGATGTAATGGAAAGACGCACAAACAACTCATGGCATGTATTATTCAGACAATAGAATAATTGGCAGGACAACATATTTAATTAAAGTGTACATGACCTATTTCTTCCGTGAATACCCATATGTGTCAAGGTGCCTTTTTAATACATTTGCGGGCACTCCTTTGCAATGTGACCTCTGCGCTAGCAGCTGGACTGGAGACAGGCTGGTCAGCAGGACGCTCCTTGGCATGGTGGTCATCCTCTGCGCATCTGAAGCCTGGAGGGTCTAGGCTGCCTGTGCCAGTGCAGGGCTGTCCTCTGGCATCGTGGCTGCTGGAGCTGGACTCACTGGCAGAGGGGCTGATGACCCGATGTCCACACTCTGATCACCCTGAAGGGAGATCCCAGATGTGGAGCACAGTCTCTCCTTCTCCCTGCTCTCCAGAGAAGGACCAAGAGTGGGAAAACTCTCCATGCTCCTGGTTCTTCTCTCGTCCAGCCACTGCTGGATTGCAGTCATACCTGAGGCAATCGTCTGTAAGTGATTGAGCGTCTGTGGAATTTGGCTCTCCATAAGGGTCACCAACCTCTCAATGGAGGAAGCCATGTGCTGAAATGCCAGGGACATGGCAGCACTCATGGCATGGATGGACTCCCCCATTGTCCACTCAAGGCTGCGCATAGCCTCTGGCATCTTCGCCAGATATTTCCTGCAGCTCCAGCATGCCCAATGTTGCTGATACCAGAGCTCATCAGCCTGGGGTTCAGCATGGACCTGGACACCCACAGTCCTTTGACTGTCAGGGGCCTCGGCTGTCTTGGCCTCAGCCGGCTGCTCGGGCGTGTGAATTGTGGTCTCACCAGCTTGTGATTCCGATTCTAATGCTGTTCGGATACTTACCGAGGTGACAGCATCTGCACTGGTGGAAGGGGCAGGAAAATCATAGGATGATGCATCCTCTAAATGCAGCTCATCGTCAGGTTGTCATCATTCCCTGGGTCCTTGAGGGTGTTTGCGAGCTTCGCCCTGAAAGATACAATGAGAAGAACAGACATTTAGGTGCTAAGGTACACATGTCACAATGAGGAAAGCATAGGAGATGAAATTTTGAATCATTCTGTGTTTGGCAATAATCACTGTCGTCAACTGGGACCCCGAGCTCCATGTCCAAAATGGCACATGCTCCTTGGCTCTCAGATAGCTCCATTGCCTGCGACAGTGGCCTGATATCGGGTACAGCGCGTCCGGTCCTGGCCAGTTCCCTTCTGTTATGGGCTCTCTTCTGAAAAAGCAAGGATGCGGATAGTAAACATTGCAAAACGTCAACATCGCGGTTGTACCAACATGGGTGCGTCACCAACACCTGGTGTGGGGGGGTGGTGGTGGTGCTTGGTCTGGCATACAGACTCACCCTGCCATGGGTCTAACTAGCTTTGAGGTACTAACGAGGGTTACTTGCTTCATATATGCTGCCACTCATGTGCCATCAACCCTCCCTGACCTCCCAGTTTCTGAAATGGCAGTGGCACCCATGTGGCATACCACGTGGAGACAACTAGATCACACCGAGCAATGTGGAAAAGTACCACTTCCCTTTGCTGAATGAAGGTCATTGATCCTCTTGCAGCATTGCACTCATGCAATGATCGTCTGATCACTCCATGGCTGTTGACCTCCTCTGGAACCTCCGTTCAGGCTTGCTAAGTCAGGCGGGAGGACCTCTTCCTGCTATCACTGGGGAAAAGGACCTCCTGCCTTTGCCTTGCAGCTTGGAGGAGAATCAACAGGAAGGCAACACTGAACGGTGGGGTCAGCCTTGGACCGACCTCAGCCATCATTCAAATGTTGATCAGTGGGGCCTCTTGCTGATTTTGCAATGTCTTCCACACTCCTACAATGCTGCTGCCAGAATTTTTTTTAAATTCATTCATGGGATGTGGGCGTCACTGGCCAGGCCAGCATTTATTGCCCCTCCCCAATTGCACTTGAGAAGGTGGTGGTGAGCTGCCTTCTTGAACCGCTGCAGTCCATTTGGGGTAGGTACACCCACAGTGCTGTTAGGAAGGGAGTTCCAGGATCTTGACCCAACGACAGTGAAGGAACGGCGGTATAGATGGTGTGTGACTTGGAGGGGAACTTGCAGGTGGCGGTGTTCCCATGCATTTGCATTTCTCAAAGATCACCCATTGTTCCCTTACAGTTATTCTTGTCAATCTATTTTACTCTGGCTAGATCCCCTCTCATTCCATTGAAGTTAGTGCTCCTCTAATTTAGAAGTGTGACTTTAGATTGTTCCTTGCTCTTCATTACTAATCCAACCCTTTATGATCTGATGATCACTCTTACCCAAGTGTTCTCTCACAAACACTTGGTTCACTTGGCCCGTTTCATTTTCCAGCACCAGATAAAGCAATGCCTCCTTCCCAGTTTTCTGAGACTTCCTCCCTAAATCCCTCTCTATTGCTGCTACTACTCACTCTTTGAAGAGCCTCCTTACTACCATGCTTTAGGCCAGGTTCTTTAGCTCTTCTATTGCTGATTGGTGTACATTTGTCCTCTGTGAAATACTTTATGATGCTTACTCATTGAAGACACAGAGTAAGAATTTGCTGAAAACTTAAACTATGGTAATAATGCATCTATGATGGTTACAATTATTATGGTGCAGAAATTCCAGGAAATTATGGCGTAGGTGTTCTCACTTTATACATCGTGCTATCATTTCCTGGGACTTTTACACCGTTCCACAGTTCTGATGAAAGGTCACTGACCTGAAACGTTAACTCTGCTTCTCTCTCCACAGATTCTACGAAACCTGCTGAGTATTTCCAGCACTTTCTGTTTTTATTTCTGATATTGGAATTTCGAGGGCTGATCTTGAACTGTACTCACTTGGTGGAAATGGGGCAGCAGCAGAGTTAGAATTGCTGTGATGAATTTGGTGCCTTGGTCTCTCTTTGCCTCCATATTTACTGGGATCTTCCGCTGGGTAGTCCAGATGTCCACCTGAATCAGGTGGGAGATTTATCACTGTATGACACCCTCAGATTTGGATTGGTGTCCTGTGTATAACTGGATAGAATGTGTGTCATATATGCTCTGCCCAATTGTATTGGGAGGTGAAGAGGAAAATGTGCCCTAAAAAGAGTGAAAAATTCTTTGTTGTGTCAGAAGCAGCAAGAGTGTTTCATAATAATATGGGCAGCTGCCACTCTGGGATTCCACCTCTCCTCTGTGTTTCATTTCCCTACAGTGGACCTACCTTCCTTCCTGCTTTCATGTTATTGCTGGTCACATGCATATCTCAAGAATTATTGGATAGCAGTGAAACATTTGGCCTTTACTACTACTTGTCTCGTCAATTGTCGTTTCTTGAGCACCAGCTCACCTGAGTCTGGCTTAGTCAGCAGAGTTGAGGAATTTTTACTGCAAACCCTCATTTCGACAAATCATGCCATTTTCTCTCAGCTGTGGAGTGTAATTACATGCATTAACTCCTCTGGTGACATTGGTTAGGGGGAAAAAAAAGCAATTGCACTCTTAATGTTTGTGTATTCTGTGAAGAGAATATTTAAACATTTTAAAATCGTTGGTCAACTTGAACGATTTCTTTCCCATTTACTTCCACTACATCATGATTTATATTATTGGAATGCTTTTATTTGCCATTCTGTCTTAATTTATTTTGCTGCAGCACTTAAATGTTGTGAAGCTGAACAGCTTGGCTTATTCTCTTGAGCTATGATGCTACGTGCTGCTCACACAGCACAACACAAAAGATCAAAGTGAAGAACAATAAGCAAAATCATTCAAAATGATCTAATTTGCATACAGTGTGTAACTGGCATCCAAACATATCAATAAATTGATATCGGGTGGACAGTAGGCAGAGCGATCGCACTTGACGCCTGATGGCTCTAGCAGGAAGCCTCCACCATTTTCATTGTTGGGTCTGGAATGTAATTGGCAAACTGATGGGAATTCGCCAATGAACCAAACTAAGCCAAAACCTAAAGGAGTGATGTAATCCTGGGGGAAAGAAATCCATGAAGTTGGGAAGTGGCAATAGGTGGGAAGGTTCTTTTCGGGCCAGGAGGACCTCAAAAAGTCAGTTTCGTTTTGGTGTTTGGGAGCAGCCTCCTGTCTCACAGGGTGCAACAAATGCTGCACACGCTGGACCCAGTGGTGCAAGAACATTGCATCAGCTTCCTGCAACTGGCATAGCAACCCAATTTTAATTAAGGCTTCTGGCCATTTTGAGGTCCACTTGAAAATCAAGTTGGGCACCCAGTGGGCAGGAGATTTAAAAACAATCATCTGTGAAAGCCCAAATAAAAACAAAAATTGCTGGAACCACTCAGCAGGTCTGGCAGCATCTGTGGAAAGAGAAGCAGAGTTAACATTTCGAGTCAGTTCCGAAGAAGGGTCACTGACCCGAAACGTTAACTCTGCTTCTCTTTCCACAGATGCTGCCAGACCTGCTGAGTGGTTCCAGCATTTCTTGTTTTTATTTCAGATTTCCAGCATCCGCAGTATTTTGCTTTTATCTGTGAAAGCCCAGTTTGTTGCAGCATTTCCCAACCCCGTAACAGTACCCAACAGCACTTCTGCCTCAGCTATTCCAATGCACTCCTTCCTGGCCTCTCGCTTTCTCCCTCTGTAAACTTGAAGTCGTCTAAAACTCTGCTGTCTGTGCCCTAACTCACATCAAGTTTTGTTTACTCATCACCTTGTGTTCGCTGACCTACATTGGCTCCTGGTTCAACACCGCCTAGATTTTTAACATTCTCATGCCTGTTGCACATTCCCTCCATGGCCTCGCCCCTCTCTGCAATCCCCTCCAGCCCTACAACTTTGCAAGATATCTGCATTTCTCCAATTCTAGCCTCTTGGCCATCCCAAAATATAAATGCTCCACCCCTGCTGGTTGTGCCTTCAGCTGCCAAGTTCTGGAATTCCCTCCTTAAAAGTCTTGATCTCTCTACTCCTCTTTCCTCCTTTTTAAGATCCTCCTTAAAGCCTACCACTGTGACCAAGTGTTTGGTCATCTAACTTTAGCAAACCTGTCGTGGGTCCTGATGGCAGACCCGGAAGTGGACGCTGTCGCCGCTCGTCATGTGTGCGGCTGGCCCATCGCGATCACGTGGTGAGTGGCCAATTATCATAATGGAGGCGCGAGGCCTGTCTATATGTAATGGGGGCGTGCAGTGAGGCACCAATAGCATAGTCAATGGAGATGACGCAGGTGCTGGTACCATGTTTAAAGCTCTGTCAACCCTGCTTAAACTGCTGCTTTACTGATTTTGAATTTGCTGCTTTGCCTTTGCTGCTGTGCTGCTGACCACCTCCCCACAACCCCCCACCCCCCACTCCCTGCACCACCACCCCCCCCCACTCCTCCAAGCCTGAAGTCCCTCTGCTGCTGACTGCTGTGCTGCTGACCAAGGCCTCAAAGGCCAGGAGCTCTCCAGAAGCCAAGAGGGACTATATCAGGTGCAAGACATCGGGTGGCCCCACGGTTCAACATTGCCGCCCTGGAGATTCTATTCTAGGCTGCAAGGGAAAAGCGGGAGGTCCTCCCTCAAAGGGATGACAAGAAGAGGTCCTCCCACCTGATCAAGCAAGCCTGTATGGCGATCATAGAGGAGGTCAGCAGCTTGTGGTCACCCAATGCAACTGGCGCCAGTGCAGGAGGAGAATCAATTACCTATTTGATTCTGCCAAGGTGAGTGCTCCATACCTCTCTCCTCTTTTGGAGCTCGCTTGTGAGTAGCAGTGGGAGGAATCCAGAATTGAATGCTATTCTCAGTAATACTTTCATCACGCCATCATTGATTGTCATAAAAATACATCTGGTTCACGATTGTCCTTTTAGGGAAGGAAATCTGCCATCCTTACCTGGTCTGGCCTACATGTGACTCCAGACCCACAGCAATGTGGCTGACTCTTAGCTGCCCTTTGAAATGGCCTAGCAAGCCACTCAGTTGCCAAGGGCAATTTGGGATGGGCAACATGCTGCCCATATCCCACGAAAATAAATGCCCCAGTGGATCCCTAGAAAGAAACAAACAAGTAAAAGTTAATTGCCACTTTGATCTTCAGGGCCACTGACAAAGGGTGGCCACTGAATCCCATAGGTCGCAACTCATTCTGCACCATGGCGTATAGGTTGTTCATGGCCTCCCTGGAGACCCATAGTCTCCACTGATGATGCTGCTTGGACATTTGGAGGTAGCTGAGGCAAGACCAGTACAGGCGCAGGTGGGCCCTCCTTGGCAATGCCGGCTGCTGTTGCTCACATTGTGGAGTTTCACGGGCAGGCGTAGCTGCCCTCTGGCCCTCCCTCCATCAGAGGTGCTGCATCACGCCAAGGAGGTGCACAAATACAGGATATATGAGACCCATGCGAGCTAATCAGTAGGCCTCCAGAGTGCTGTCCCTGGCATCTTGGCCTTTGCTACTCCTGTCGGCTTACATGCTAATGACCTTCTGTGTCCACCCTTGTGGATAGCCAACCCTCTCGCCCAATAGTATGGCCATCCGTGCCGACCACCAGATAGTATGGTCACACGGTACTGCCACCCGACACCAAGCCCACCTGTGCAGACCACCCAGGACCAAGCCACCCCGCACCCCACCACCCCCATGTAGAGCACACAACAATGAAAGCTGACAATGACCTGTGGGGCAACCCTCCACCCCCACTGCCGTTCCCCTATCCAGTGCTGGTCATGGCTGCCTACCCGTCATGGTACTGAGGCCTTGCCTCAGTGCCACCATCTGTCAATGGCCGTGGATCCGAAGGAATGTGAGATCTGTCTGTCATCCGCTTAATTCCAAGCCCCCTCATTGAATTGCGATCAATTGCATGTAAATGCATTATAACTAACTGTCCTTCAATTTAAATTGCAGTCCAGGCACATCGGGCGGCATTGCTGCCCTTGTTGCTTTCCCATCGCTGACTAAATCATGAACCGATGTCTGATTTCTGGGCAGACATGTCCAATGCTATTCTTCGGTCCTTCACGTCTTCATTCCCGCTCCAAACGGGCTCACTGAATTCAGTCCAATGTCTCTAGGTACCTTGGTGACAAATTCTGTTTGATAATGCTTCTGTGAAGCTCTTTGGGACATTTTAATATTTTATAAGTGCAATATAAATGCAAGTTGTTGCTGCATTAAGGGCAACAGAAAGATAAAAAATCTCTCCCAGAGTCATTGCTTATATTCTGATGCAGGGCCAACACTAATAAATTGAAAAGAAACTTATTCATAGTTTGAGTATAATTTTCACATCATTTAATGTTGAATTTATGAAAATTATACCCATAAAGATAACTGCATTGTTTTAGTTGGCATATGTCATGTGTGCTCATGGGCATTTTCTAAACACTATACCAGGCCTCTGGGGTGTGAACTCCTTATCATGAGTGACAACACTGCAGAACTCTTTGTAGCTGTCGTTGCAAATTACCAGAATAATAGCATGCATACATAGCTGTATATAGTGTAATCTATTATTGAGTACAGAAGTTTTATAGTGTTAGTGATTTAACAAAGTTTTAAAGTTTTTTTTGTGACTTTGCTCATTCTGCTAAGCTTTCAGGTATTTTCTTTACTCCATATCTGTTTCCTGTAGTTATTTTCATGGGCAGTGATCATGACAGCAGATCTTCTGTTGCTTGTAGCTACTCCTACCAGCAGCAGCAGATCACTTCTGTCCTGGTTGCTTGAATAGGTGCTAATTACTATGAGCAACAGAAGCGCAAGGGGAGAGCCAACTGTGTAACAGCCCCGACAAACAAATTTTTCTGCAGCACCTGTGGAAGAGCCTGTCACTCTAGAATTGGCCTTTATAGCCACTCCAGGCGCTGCTCCACACACCACTGACCACCTCCAGGCGCTTACCCATTGTCTCTCGAGATAAGGAGGCCAAAGAAGACTATGAGCAGGAAGCTGAGTCAGCACTTGTAACATGGCTGTGGCTCAAAAAGGACAATGTGGAAAATTGCCCAGATATGTCCTGCCCACAAAAGCAGGGCAAATCCAATCCGGCCAATTACTGCCCCATCAGTCTCCTCTCAACCATCAGCAAAAGGATGGAAAGTGTCATTGACAGTGCTATCAAGCAACACCTACTCAGCAACTGGGACCCTACCAAATTCATGGGCAAATTTTACAAATTTCATGGGCATGGCATTTTAAGAATCATGAATTTCACGATTTCACCTATTTAAATTGCAAAGTTCACGGTGTTGCAACAAACCATGAAAATGATCTATTTAAGACAAAGAAAGACAATCGAGATTTATTGTATACTCAAAAACTATTGTAAAAAGCCGACTATAAACAGGTTACATTCTTTACACACTGAAGTCAGTGATTGAATGTGAGTGTGGAGCAACCTGTAAATGTCTCTTTCTTCATTCCCTGTCTCTGCATTGTGAACACTTGTCTGTGGTTAGACACAGCTCTCTCCATGTCCAGAGTTTGCTGGAATTGTCTGACAGTGCTGTGCTGCCCTTGCAAGGTAGGGAATTCTGCATTCCACAGATTTCCACTCCTCGCAATATATAGCAAAAACCTTTGGTAGGTAGTCCTGTCGTAGTTTATTTGCCCTTGGCAAGCAACCACCATTTTTTACATTACGTTGAATGAATATTCGCAGCTTTGGGTGAACAAGTTTTTCCAATGGTATGTTAGCACTTGCAAAAGCATCCACAAGTTCCATTGTAACCAACTGATGTTCTTCTGAGCTCTGTGTCAACTTCTTGAAAAGAGATGAAATCGTTGCTTGTTTTTGTGCATGTTCATTCTGGTATTCTCGCTTGTCTGCTAACACTTGAGACCACTACACTCAAATCTGCACCAGAAGCCCCCTCTCATCTACCTATCAGCGAGTTGAGCCTTGTGTCAATCAGTAAAATGTACAAAGTTCACAAAATGGCCAATTTCATGGAGGACCCGCAATATCAGGATCAGTGACACATTTTCCATGGTCATGAATTTGATAGGACGCTACCAATAATCTGCTCACTGCTGCTCAGTATGGTTCTGCCGGACCACTCAGCTCCAGACCTCATTACAGTCTTGGTGCAAACATGGTCAAAACATAGACAAAAGAGCTGAATTCCAGGGGGAGGGTTAGAGTGACTGCCCTTGACATCAAGCTAGCATTTGACTGAGTGTGGCATCAACAACTCCTAGTAAAATTGAAGTGAATGGGAACTAGGCAGGGTGGTGGAACCTCTCCACTGGTTGGAGTAATACCTAGTGCAAAGGAAGATGGTTGTGGTTGTTGGAGGCCAGTCATCTCAGTGCTAGGGCATGACTTCAGGAGTTCCTCTGGATAGTGTTCCAAGCCCAACCATCTTCAGCTGCTTCATCAATGACATTCCATCCATCATAAGATCAGGAGTGCAGTTGTTCATTGATTGCAGTGTTCAGTACTGTTCACAGCTCCTCAGATACTGAAGCAGTCTGTGCCTATATGCATCAAGACCTGGACAACATTCAGGCTTGAAGTGCTGTAACCTGTGAGGCTATGGACCAGGTGCTGGAAGGTGGGATTAGATGGGATGGCTAGTTTTTTTGGCTGGCACTGACATAATGGGCTGAATGGCCTCCTTCTGTGCTGTAACTTTTCTACGGTTCTATGGTTGGGCTGATATGTGGCAGGAATGTTACTTACACTTAAGTGGCAGACACTGACCATCTCCAACAAGACAGAATCTAACAATCTCCCCTCGACAGTCAATGACATTACTGTAGTACTGTTTTGAAATTGCAATTGTGTTATGCATTGTGTACTCCAGAGGCTGCCGTAGAACACATATACTAGCAAAGGAAAAGTGAAAGTAAAACGGAATACAGCTGTTTCTATGTCATCATGCTGTCCCAGTCTAAGCCTCACATCTTACTCTAAACTTGGTCAGATCTTAATAAAGTCCCAAGAGACATCACAATTACCATCGCTGAAGCTCCCACCACCAACATCCTGGGGGTTACCAGTGGCTTAATTGGATATGCCACATAAATACTGTCAGCATGTCAGAGGCTGGGAATTCTGTAGCAAGTAACTTTTTAAAAATTCTTTCATTGGAATGCTGTTACTGTCAAGGCCAGCATTTGTTGCTCATCTCGAATTGCCCTTGACAACTGAGTGCCATGCTTGGCCATTTCAGAGGGCAGTTAAAAATCAACCACATTGCTGTGGGTCTGCGGTCACCAGGTAAGGATGGCAGATTTCCTTCCCTAAAGGACGTTGGTGAACCAGATAGGTTTTTACAACAATCGATAGTTTTTAATTCCAGATTTTTATTAATTAATTGAATTTAAATTCCACCAGTGGTGGGATTTGAGCTCATGTCCCCAGGCCATTAGACTAGCCCTCTGGATTACTAGTGTAGTGACATTATCACAATGCCACTATCGCCCTCATCTTCTAACTCCCCAAAGCCTGCCCTACATCTACAAGCACAAGTCAGGAGTGTGATGGAATACTCTCCATTTGCCAGGATGAATGCGGCTCCAACTCAAGACGCTCGACACCATCCGGGACAAAGCATCCCACTTGATTGTCAATCATCCACCATCTTAACCATTCACTCCCTCCAGCACTGACTCACAGTGGCAGGAGTGAGCACCATCTACAAGATGCACTGCAGCAACTTGTCAAGGCTCCTGCGTCAGAAACTTCCAAACCCGCAACCTCTATCAACTAGAAAGGCAAGGATAGCAGATGCATAGGAACACCACCACCTGAAAGATTCCCTGCAAGCCACACACCATCCTGACTTGGAAAAATATCACCGTTCTTTGATTGTCACTGGATCAGAATCCTGGAACTCCCTTCCTAACAGCACTGTGGGTGTATCTACATCCCATGGACTGCAGCAGCCCAAAAAGGTTGTTCACCACCACCTTCTCGAGGGCAATAGGGGATGGACAATAAATGCTGGCCTTGCCAGTGACACCCAGATTCTATGAATGAATTTTTTTTTTAAAAAGCAAACAATATCTGCTGGCAGATGGTTGTAAATATAGTTTAAAAGTTGGGAATTTGGTGCATGTGGGAATTCTGTGCAGAGCGGGAAAGAGGTGCTGCTTTTGTAGTGATTTTGTTACAGGTAAATATTTCATCTACCTACACAAGTTTTTAGTTTTAGTTTTAGAGATACAGCACTGAAACAGGCCCTTCGGCCCACCGAGTCTGTGCCGACCATCAACCACCCATTTATACAAATCCTACACTAATTCCATATTCCTACCACATCCCCACCTGTCTCGTAACTAGTTAGAAGTGGCTGGGAGAATAGGCAGACATGTGGCAGATGAAATGTTGCAGGGAATTGTGAAGTGATACATTTTGGGAGGAAGAAACATAAGAAATAGGAGCAGGAGTAGACCAAGCCTGCTCTGCCATTCAGTGTGATCATGGTTGATCTTCTACCTCAATTCCAATTTCCTGCTCGTTCCCCAGATCCCTTGATTCCCTCAGAGGCTAAATATCTATCGCTCTTGGTCTTGACTATACTCGATGGAGCTTCCACAACCCTATGGAGTAGATAATTCAAAAGATTCACAACCCTTTGAGTAAAGAAATTTCTTGTCATCTCAATCCTAAATGATCAACCACTAATCCTGATGCTGTGCCTCGGTGTTCTAGATTCCCCAGCCAGGGGAATCAACCTCTGTGTCCAACCTGTTGAGCCTTTCAGAATCTTGTATGTTTCAATGAGATCACCTTTCATTCTTCTAAATTCCAGAGAGTATAGGCCCAATTTACTCAGCCTGTCATCAGATGACCACCCTCTTATCCCATGAACCAATCTCGTGAACCATCGCTGTACTGCCTCCGAAGCAAGTATATCCTTCTTTAGATATGGAGACCAAGAATGTGCACAGTACTCCAGATGTGGTCTTCCCAAAGCCCTATACAGTTGTAGCAAGACTTCCTTATTATTGTACTCCAATCTCCTTGCAAAAAGTGCAAAAGAACCAAAGGCGGCATGAGGAAAAACTCTTTTTACGTAGCGAATGGTTAGGATCGGGAATGTACTGCCTGAGAGTATGATGGAGGCAGATCCAATTGTGGCTTTCTAAAGGGTATTGGATAATTATCTGAAGAGAAGAATTTTACAAGGCTACGTGGAAAAGGTGGGGGAGTGTGACTAGCTGAGTTGCTTTTGCAGCGAACCAGCACAGACATGATGGGCCGAATGGCCACCTCCAATGCTATAACCATTCTATAATTCTACAAAAAGTATACAAATTGGAAGCTAATTTGATTAAATACAAAAAGGTTATATAGGAATGGCAATGCAGGTGGCATGCCACAACTGCAGCATGTTGGAGTTTGTGGGAGAGCATTGTGTGGGACCAATGAAGGAAGTAGCTATTTTAGATCTTGTTTTGTGTAATGAGGCAGAGTTAATTAGTAATCTCGTAGTAAGGGATACTCTGGGAAAGAGGATTTCACAATGAGTTTGAGTGTGATGTTCATAAATCCAAAGAATATTATATTTAAATAAAGCTAATTACATACCTAAGCAGGGTGAATTGGTTCAGGTAGATTGGGAAATTAGATTAAAAGTGTGATGGTAGATGAGCAACAGCGAACGTTTCAGAAATATTTCATAATTCTCAACAAATCTACATTCCATTGAGAAATAAAAACTCCATGGGAAAAGCCATCCATTCATGGCTGACTAAAGAGGTTAAGGATACTATTAGATTAAAAGAAAAGGCTTATAATATTGCCAAGAGTAGTAGTAAGCATGAGAGGTGGGGAAGTTTTAGATACCAAAAGAAATTGATAGAGGGAGAAATAGAATATGAGAATAATCTAGCCAGAAATATAAACAGATTGTAACAGCTTTGAAAAGTATGTAAAAAGAGTGTAGTTAAAGTAAACTTGGGTCCCTTAGGGGTTGAGACAGAATAAATTAAAATGGAGAATAAGGAAATAACCGAGATGTTAAACAAAATGTTGTCTGCCTTCACAGTAAAAGACACAAAAAACATATCAGAAGTTGAGTAACCAATGGTCTATTGAGAATGAGGAATTCAAAGTGATTAATAGTGTAAAGAAAAAGTACTGGGGAAATTAATAGGACTGAACGATGACAAATCCCCTGGGCCTGATGGCCTACATCCTAGGGTTCTAAGAGGTGGCTGCAGAGATAATGGGCACACTGGCTGTGATCTAACAAAATTCCCTAGATCCTGGAACAGTCCCAGTGGATTGGAAAATTGCAAATCTAATTCCATTATTCATGAAAGGAGGGAGAGAGAAAACTGGGATCTGTAAACCAGTTAGCTTGACATCAGTCATCAGGAAAATGCTGAAATCCATTATTAAGTAAGTGGTAACAGGGCACTTAAAATCATATGATTGGACAGAGTCAACATGATTTTATGTAAGGGAATTCATGTGTGACAAATCTATTAGAGTTTTTTGAAGATGTGACTAGCAGGGTATACTTGAACTTTCAAAAGGCATTAATGAAGGTACCACACAAAAAGTTGTTGCACAAGAAAATGGCTCGTAGGGTTGGGGGTGATATATTAGCATGGATTGAGGAGTGGCTAAAGGACCGAAAACAGAGTACAAATAAACAGGTCACTTTTGTGTTGGCAGGCTGTTACCATTGGGGTGCTGCAAGGATCAGTGCTGGGGCCTCAGCTATTTACAATCTGTTAATTACTTAGATGAAGGGACCAAGTGTAATGTATCCAAGTTTGCTGATGATGCAAAGATGGAAATTTTCCCAGGCATTTGGAGAAGGATTTGGATGTGGGGGGTGCAAGCAAATATAGGAAAAAATGTGCCGGGCCGGTTTGCCAATGAGTTCCCGCCTCTGGCTAGTTCTTCCTAGGGAGGGCTGGATCCAATGCCAGCAACCCGCGTGTCTGTGGCAGGGATAAATTTTCAGCAATTTTTCCAGCACCACACAGGCTGACACAGTTGTGTCAGCACCCCAGCAACTAAGAGGAGGCAGCTACACAGCAGGACATCAGCTGCGTGAGATATCAAGTCTTTTTAATGTTTACCAGCAGAAATTACAAAGCTGATGCATTCCCATGTCAAAGGCTTGCCATAGTGTGAGGATCCCCTTGGAAACTGATGTCTCTGATAGTGCTGGGACTAATACAGTGCCAGTCACTCCCCTGATGATAATGGCACCTCTGTTGTGTCCCTGCTGCTCCTGCTGCATGCCCCTCAGCAGTGCTGTAGCTAGTGGCACTGTGAAGGCTGTTGGTTGCCTTAACAATGGGCCAAGCTATATCCACCTCTTGCCTCTGGAACACACCCACTGTCTCAAATTGTTCAGCATACCTGGAGGCGGGCTCTTAACTGGTTGACCCACATAAGATCGAACCTGAAGTCCCGCTGCTGCTGCAGTCGGGGTAGGGACCTGAAAATGGACCAGTGGCTGAAAATGTTCAAATCTGAAAGATTCAGCCCAAGAGTTTGCAATATGGAGAGGTTAAATGAGTGGGCAAGATGGTAGCAGATGATGTATAATGTGAGATTTGCTTTGGTATAAGGAATAGATAAGCAGAATCTTATTTTTTTTTACTGGTGCGAAACCTTTAAATGTTATTGGTCAGAGAATTTGGATGTCCTTGTACATGAAACACAGCAAGTTAACAGCTTGATACAACAAGCAGTTAGAAAGACAAAGGCCTTTATTGCAAGGGGTTTGAGCATAAGAGTAAGAAAGTCATGCTGCAGTTATACAGAGCTTTGGTGAGACCACACCTGAATTACTGTTAACAGTTTTGGTCTCCTTACCGAAGAAAGGATATACTTGGCTTAGATGGGGTGCAATGAAGGTTCATTGGATTGATTCCTGGGATGAGAGGGTTGTCCTATGAGGAGAGATTGAATAGAATGGGCCTAAACTTTCTGGAGTTTAGAAGAATGAGAGGTGAACTCATTGAACCGTATAAGATTCTTAAAGGACTTGACAGGGTAGATGCTGAGCAGATTGGAGAATCTAGAACTAGGTGGTATAGTCTCAGGATAAGGAGTTGGCTATTTCGGACTGAGATGAGGAGAAATATTTTCACTCAGAGGATTTTTAATTTTGGAATTCTCCACCACAGAGGGCTTTGGATGCTCAGTCATTGAGTATATTCAAAGCTGCGATTGATTAGATTTTTGGACTCCAATGAATGAAGGGATTATATGGGATTGGGCAGGAAAGTGGAGCTAAGGTCTCAAATCAACCATGATTTTATTAAATGGCAGAGTAGGCTTGATGGGCCATATGGCCTACTACCTCTGATATCATGTTCCAACAACGCCGAACTTGTATAAAACAAAAGCAAAATACTCTGGATGCTGGTCATCTGAAATAAAACTGGAAAATGCTAGAAGTACTCAGCAAATCGGGAGCATCCTTGGAGAGGGAAACAGGATTTACGTTTCAGGGCATTGACCTTTCATCAGTTAGAGATGTAACAGAGTAAGATCAGGCTGAAATTTATATGTTTGTATTATTCTTGTTGATGCCAAGAAGTATTGTGTGACATAATCGGTAGTTTTCAGTGATACAGAAATAAGTCTGTATTCTGCTTCAACATTACAATCCCTGATAATCCTAAAGTATGCATTGAAGCACCACTAACAAACAAAAATAAAATTGCAGCAGGGACTGAAACTATTTTTTTTTACATATATGTGAGCAAAAGCTAGCCTGAAATGACAAAGAATCCTGCCCATACCACCACAGCCTACATACAATCAAATCTGTCAGGAACAGGCTGTAAGGGACAAATGGCCTACTCCTGCTTCTATTTCCTATGAACTAGCTGATCCAACTAATTTTCTGGTGAAGGGTTTTGCAAGTGTCTCCTTGTCTCTCTATATAAAAATTGAGGGTAACTTCTTTGGCATAACATTTGTATGGGTTCAGATACACACTTTTAAAATGTGAGGATGTTAATAAAGCTTTTTTAAAAAAATGTTTTCAAAAAATAGGGTGCAAGAGTACAAAAAGCAGATGTTATGTCAAACCTATATAAGCCACTGGTTCAGTTGCAGTTGGAAATTTATCCGGTTTAAGGGTGTTACTTCAGAAAGCATTTCAAGGTCATGGAGGAAGTGCAGAAGAGAGTCCCTGAGGCGTTTCTACAAGTAAATCAGGAAACCTTAATTCCACTCAATTTATGGTCATCAGCAAAAGAACAAAGGGGAGAGGTTAGGAGAATTTCTTTTTACAGAGTGTTGTTACAGTATGCACGCATGGATTGAATTAAAGGCCAGAATCCATAATAGCATTTAAAAAGGAAGTGGTAAATAACAAAAAAAATCTTTTTAATAAAAAGGGTACGGGGAGAAGGCAGAAGAATGGGAATCATTGGAAATCTCAGTCAGAGACTCTGCACAATGCAAGTTCAAATCTAAATGTCGCAATTTTGAGAATTTCAATTGAATTTTTTAAAAATTCTGGAAATAAAAGAATTTGTATCAGCAAAAATGACCATGAATCTGTTAGGTTATTCTTTAAGGGAAGGAAACTTGCTGTCCTTACTCAGTCTAGGTTTAGTCCAGGGGTGGGCAATTATTTAAGCTGAAGGGCTACTTAACAAGTTTTGGTAAGTTGTTGAGGGTCATACTATTAAATAGATTATATTAACAACAGCTACCATTTAAAATTTGTCATGGCATTTATTGTACAATGAAACCTCTGTCCTTTCCACATTTAATTAAAAATAACACTTGTTAACATGCTAATGAACATGATACAGGTTGATCCAAATCTTATCTTAGCCATTGATGTTATGCCATCATTAAAACTAGATACTTGACAACTGCTAACATTTTGTAAAAAGAAAAACTTCAATTAGTTCTGAACTTTCAGAAGATATAATTTTAGCAATTATAGATAAGAAATAAATCATGTACTAACATTCAAACATCTACAATAAAATTAATTTTATTTCAAAAACAATTGTCTTTTTTAAGGCAGTGTGTATAAAAGTGGTTGTATTATAGGTCAATACAATTGTGTATTGAATTTTGGGTGAAAGAAAAACAAAGTAACTCACTCACTGGGAAGAATGAAGCCTGTGATGTATATTAATCAAAAAAGTGAAGTCAGGCATCATCTCTGTTACAGTCGAGAGCACTGCTACAAAGTGGCCATCGCTCATCAAAGATCTATGTCTTGATTTATCAAATTTCATCACAGAAAATGTCTGCTTGGATATATATTTTGATCCAAACAGCACAAGCATCTTCCGGGCATAGGCCTTGATCTTTGGAAGACTCTGTTCATTGAGAGAAACTTAAAACCCAGGAAGCAGCACCAATTTGAATTGCGTCACATTGCAGGTCGATAATCTTGAGTTGGACATCGCATGGAACATTGTAAACAACAAATGTGAGGATCCCAAAGACAGGTCATATTCTATCATTCTAAAATCCTTGAATTGGCAAGAAAATTCAGCATGTAAGTCAAGTAATGATGTGTACTTTTTCAGCTTTTGATCATAACAGCAATCTGTCACAAAGTGGAAAAATGGGTAAACAGCTTGTTTTCTATCTGACAGGAGAAAAGATTAACTTCTTCGTAAATGGCTTGACACTAAAATGCAAATCATGAACAAAAAGCTCCCTTCCCTTGCAGTCTTAAATGCACTTCATTCATATGGCCCATGATATCAACAGTGAAAGCAAAATCAGAGCCAATCATTTTGTTTAACAGTGGAAAATCCAAATCTTTTTCTTTCATTTTGATCCCTTGGAGATCAACAATCCAAAAGAACTGAATTTACTGAACGACCCCAAATAGAAAAAAAACCAAAGGGACAAGATTTCACTTTTATAACTTTCACTTTAACAATCAAACCAAAATCAACATAAACTCAACAGGAATTAACAGACAAATCACTGTCTATATGTATTACCAATTATACGGTAACTATCAGATCCAACAAAGATAGACCTCACATATTTACTGGGCAGTTCACTCAGTATATATGACATCAATTATAACCATAAAGTTCTTCCAAGCTCTGAACTTCCTCAGGTAGATCTCTAATTCCTTTCTTCTAAGATGCAGGCATCGATTCTCATCCTACAGCAGTTCCCCGACAATCCCAAAGCAGCACACTTCTCCAGAGCCTTCTCAGCTCTGCTCACTGCAGGCTTGATGGCGAGGATCCACCAGTACTACCATTATCCAAGCCCTTCAGTGACAAACCTGTGCACGGTGTGGTCAGGTCTGGTTAATCAGTTAACTTTAAGTAACAGGAATAGCCCCTAGATCCAGCCTTCACTTTCTTCAACCAGCCTGTCCTCTGAGCTCCGATGGTTCTGTGTGTCTTTTGTTATCTGGTTCCAACCAGTTTCAGTTTTTCCCAGAAACATAAAATTGTTTCAGATTCTGTTAGGACAGTCTGTCCCAGGTCTTCATAGTCTGTTCCAGTACCGCACAATCTGTCTCAAGAAAAGAAACAAGCTTAGCAACCAGGGTCAGTGCACCTACAGAACATCGCCCACCATCTACTCAGACAACAGCTCACACACACTCTCCCCATGGGTCCCAAGGACCACAGATTCCATGACCATGTTCAAAAACAAACCTATCTTGGTTCTCAGTTCCAACACTCTGCTCAAAGCTTTACCCAAGCTAAGCCACCTTACTTCAATATGATATAGAACATCTGTGAGCTCTGATTCAGATTCCTCAAGTAGAGTTACAAATTGCCTGTGGTTTAATTCTTTTCTTTTGCTTGAATGTAGTTGACCACTTTCATAACTGTCCATGACCTTGCTTAGTTTTAGAATTCTTTTAAGAGGATTGCTTGATGAATAATGCAATGTAGAGAAATAATTTCTGATTCTGGATTTGTTTCTCTGACTTGGTCTGAAATTCTTTTCAGTCATCGAGCATATTTGCCTTCCGATTTGGGCTTCCATCGGTGGTCACATCACCAATTTTTTTCCACTCAGCTTCAAATTTTGACATGCACTGATTTACAGTCTCAAATAAATCTCTTCCTGGTGTCATATCTTTCATCAACTGCATTGATGGCATTTCATCTGTGAGCTCAATTTTTGGTGTTCCTTGAATGAAAATCAACAACTGGATTGTGTCTTTGACATCATAACTCTCATTCAGTGCCAATGCAAAATAGGAGAAATTGTTTACCTTTTCAACTGGACATCCAGGTTCTCTGAGATACCCTTGACATGTCTCATTATAGTTCATCTTGTCAAGCAGATGCTCTTGAGCTGCTTTTTTTTTGTCTGGACACAAAATTACAGCAGGTTCAACCATACATTCCTTTTAAAATTTCTTCAGAGAATACTTTGCTGTTCTAGGCACAGTTATCCAGCTATACTTAATGAATTCTGTAATTAAATAATAGCTTCACTTGATAGTAATGTCAGGTCAATTGTGTGTGTTTTTTAATATGAGTAGCAAACAGTAGATATGAGTAAAAAGTGACAATGGAATAAAATGCCTAAGGATGTCTTCTACCTCTATAGAGAGAGTAAAAAGAGCAAGAAAAAAGTGAGGGGCGGGAGAGAGAGTGATTTTGTTTTACTAGTTTAGGCCTTGTTAAAATTCATTGGCCCACATTTTGCTCTCAGTGGTGAACTAATGATGCTATCTGCTCATTACACTTAAACTTGCTTGCAGAATTTCTATGGGATTTTGCACTGGAATTTAATATAATTAGAGAGCTATCTCAGTGCAGCACCCTCAATGAGGATCTGGGACCTGTGTGAACAGGGCAAGCAATTGTGTATCTCTTTATTCAATAAGATTGAAGACGTTGATGAGCAGCACTGAATCTGAACTAGGAAGTATTGGTTAATATTTATTTCAATGTCAAATCTGGTCCAAATAGAGAAATAAAGAGGGGAAAATAGAATTAAAAGAGAAAGATAAGAGAGAAAAAGTAACCATTTTTATTTTTTAAAATCCCCAACAATAATTAAAATCTGAAGGAATGAGATCCCACACTTGTAAAAGTTATTTTTCAGTGCCAGAGAGATTGTTTGTCAGTAATTAAGACTTATTACACAGTTAAAATTTACTTACACTGGAATGGACAATCCTTGGCTTTTCCGAGCAAACTTCGTGGGTATATAATCACATTAGTACAGTAACTTCACGCCGTTCCATGTATTTCAACGCTTGAGTTTCTCGGCAAGATACCATTATAGCACAGCTTTTGGAGGAGCAGGGCAACTCACATAGAAACATCCTAATTTCTGTGTTTAGTTGCACGATTTACAATTTAACGGTGAATGCTGCTAGCCTCACCTGTATTAATAGTAAAATTAGGCCTATCAATGCTGAACTTCTGCAATTCCAGGTTGCCTGGCGTTAGAGAGTTTAATGCTGGGGAATGTTTGGAGTCAGTATCATAATAGGTAACACTTAACTAGTGTGAATAAATTTTTTGCCTCAAAGAATATGTGTATTGTTCATTGAAAATTATATTACAATGAAACAAGAGAAGTGGGCAACTCTGAAGTTCAGAGGGTATCTGCAACTGCTATTACCCCATGTAATAGGTCTACTGCAACTTATATACGGTGGAGTAGTAACACACGAGGAAGCTCGAACTCAGCAAGATGATGCCATATAGTCCACAAAGACCTGCAACAAAAATCAACCTTCTTCCATGAACTGTCGGTGGTACTGGAGATCAGCACTGCTGTCAACGTTCTTCTGTAGCAGCCTTCAAACAACTGTGATTTTATTTTCCGCACAATGAAAGGATGACAAATTGCAAACCATATTAAAAATAAATTATTTTTTTCAATCGTGCTTGGAAACGTGTTTAATGTCCTTGGTGGAGATGTTTGCTTCTGTCTTGAATTTTCCCTATTGGTTATGCATGTGCTTTACTCCTAAATGCTATTCTAGCTGAGGAAATAGGTCTGATGAACAGCTGCAAAGTCAACTTGATTACTGCAGTAGATGTGAGGCTTTTACCTGTATCTGTGACTAATCAAAATAGAATTGCTTCAGAACTAGGGGGTCTCCTTTCCTGGAGCTGCTGTGTTATTATCATCAGTGGTACTGTCTCCTTGTGTGGAGCTACATGATGGCTCATCAGTGGCAAGGTAGCCAATTAAAGTCTGTATCCCTTTTCAAATCAGACTATGAACACAATAGACGTTGGCCCACTCCTCTATCAATTCTACTCCTTGCTCATTAAGAGTTTGTTATTCCTTGTGCATCCTCATTACTATGTTCTCCTGTCGTGTGTATATCTTGACCACTACTTGCTTCAAGTGGGGTGCTGATGGTGCTTGGTCCAGCTGGTGGTTAACTGGAATTTCTTCATTTTGTGAAGATAGTAGATCTAATTCATAGGTATTGTATTCAATATTATGTACTCTCTTCAGTGTAATTCATAGAAAGTATCATGAATATGGCATATACTAGGAGTATTGTGAACCTCTCCAACCTTAGCATGGACCAAAGCCTTCTAAGCTATGCCTTGTGAATAAATCAATGACTTCCTCCTATGATGTGACACTTTGTCCAACACCTGTTCTGCACTGTCTTCCATTTATCATCGAGTCGTACAGCATAGAAACAGGCCCTTCGGCCCACCACGTCCATGCCGATCATAATGCCTATCTACACTAATCCCACCTGCCTGCATTAATTCCATATCCCTTTATGCCTTGCTCATTCAAATACCTGTCCAGATGCCTCTTAAATGTCGCTACTGTTCCTGCCTCCACCACCTCTTCAGGCAGCTCATTCCAAATACCCACTATTCTTTGTGTGAAAAATTTACCCCTTTGATCCCCTTTAAACCTCCTCCCTCTCACCTTAAATCTATGCCCTCTAGTTTTATTCACCCCTACCATGGGAAACAGACTCTGGCTATCTACCCTATCTATGCCTCTCATAATTTTATATACCTCTATCATGTCCCCTCTCAGCCTCCTTCGCTCCAGGGAAAACAGACCCAGCCTATCCAATCTCTCTTTATAACTCAAGCCCTCCAAACCAGGCAACATCCTTGTGAAAAAGCAAAATACTGTGGATGCTGGAAAGATGCTGGAACATCCTTGTGAATCTTTTCTGCACCCTCTCTAGCTTAATCACATCTTTCCTGTAGTGCGGCGACCAGAACTGCACACAGTACTCCAAATGCGGCCTAACCAACGTTATGTACAACTGTAACATGACGTCCTAACTCTTGTGCTTAATGCCTCGGCCAATGAAGGCAAGCATGCCATATGTCTTCTTCACCACCCTGTCTACCTGTGTTGCCACTTTCAGGGAACTATGTACTTGCACGCCAAGGTCTCTCTGCTCAACAACACTCCCCAGGGCCCTGCCATTCACTGTATATGTCCTGCCCTGGTTTAACTTCCCAAAATGCATCACTTCACACTTGTCTGCATTAAATTCCATTTTCCACTCCCTTGCCCACTTTCCCAGTTGATCTATATCCTGTTGTAACCTTAGACAATCTTCTTCACTGTCCACTATACCACCAATTTTGGTGTCATCTGCAAACTTACTAATCATGCCCCTTACATTCATATCCAAGTCATTAATATATATGACAAACAACAGAGGGCCCAGCACCGATCCCTGCGGCACACCACTGGTCACTGGCCTCCAATTTGAAAAACAACCCTCCACTACCACCCTCTGCCTCCTATCACCAAGCCAATTTTGTATCCAATTTGCTAGCTCACCCTGGATCCCATGTGTTCGAACCTTCTGGACCAGCCTACCATGCAGGACCTTGTCAAAGGCCTTGCTAAAGTCCATGTAGACAACGTCCATCGCCCTGCCCTCATCAATCCTCTTGGTCGCCTCCTCGAAAAACTCAATCAAATTCGTGAGACATGATTTCCCACGCACAAAGCCATGCTGACTATCCCTAATTAGACCATGCCTTTCCAAATGCATATAAATCCTGTCTCTCAGAATCCCTTCCAATAACTTTCCCATCACTGATGTGAGGCTCACTGGCCTGTAGTTCCCTGGCTTATCCCTGCTGCCCTTCTTAAATAAAGGCACAAAATTAGCTATCCTCCAGTCTTCCGGTACCTCACCCGTGGCTAACGATGATACAAAAATCTCTGCCAGGGCCCCAGCAATCTCCTCCCTTGCTTCCCATAGCATCCTAGGATACACCTGGTCAGGCCCTGGGGATTTATCCACCTTAATGCGCTTCAAAACCTCCAACACCTCCTCCTTTGTAATGTTGATATGCTCCAGGATATTGGTGTTCCCTCCCTTGAACTCACTAGTTTCCATGACCTTCTCCATGGTAAATACAGACAAGAAGTATTCATTTAAGACCTCGCCCATTTCCCGTGGCTCCACACATAGATTGCCACACTGATCCTTTAGGGGACCTACTCTCTCCCGAGCTACCCTTTTACTCTTAATATACTTATAGAATCTGTTCGGATTTTCCTTTATCTTATCTGCCAGGGAAATCTCATGGCCCTTTTTCGCCCTCCTAATTTCCTTCTTAAGTGTAGTCCTACATCCCCTATACTCCTCGAGGGACTTGCTCGATCCCAGCTGCCTATACCTGACATATGCCTCCTTCTTTGTCCTGACCAGACCCTCAATATCCCTCGTCAGCCAAGGTTCCCTAAACGTGCCAGCCTTGCCCTTCCAGCTAACAGGAACATGCCGGCCCTGAACTCTTCCTATCCCACTTTTAAAAGCCTCCCACTTGCCAGACGTCCCTTTACCTGTAAACAGCCTCTCCCATTCAACTTTTGAGAGTTCCTGTCTGATGCCATCGAAATTAGCCTTCCCCCAATTTAGGACTTCAACCTGAGGACCAGTCCTATCCTTTTCCATAACTATCTTGAAGCTAATAGAGTTATGGTCACTGGTCCCAAAGTGCTCCCCCACTGACACATCAACCACCTGCCCATCCTCATTTCCTAAGAGGAGGTCGGGTGTAGCCCCTTCTCTAGTAGGGCCATCCACATACTGCTTCAGAAAATGATCCTGGAAACACTTAACAAATTATTCCCCATCTGATCCCTTAGCACTAAGGCAGTCCTAGTCAATATTAGGGAAGTTAAAATCACCTACTATTACAACCCTATAATTCCTACACCTATCTGTGATTTCCCTACATATATCTCCTCCACTTCCCTCTGACTATTGGGGGGCCTATAGTATAATCCCATCAAAGTGATCACCCCTTTCTTATTTCTAAGTTCTACCCATATGGCCTCGCTGGACATTCCCCCCGGGATATCCTCTCTAAGTACTGCCATGATATCCTCCCTAATCAATTGTGCAACTCCCCCTCCTCACTTACCTCCACCTCTGTCACGCCGGAAGGATCGGTACCCCGGAACATTGAGCTGCCACTCTTGCCCATCCCTCAACCATGTTTCCGTAATAGCTATAATATCACAATCCCATGTACTGATCCATGCTCTGAATTCATCTGCCTTACCTGTAAGGCATCTTGCATTAAAGTAAATGCAGTTTCGCCTACCAGACCTTCCACGCTCCCTGTCCTGCCCCTGCACGAACTGCATACTGGTCGCTTACTTTAACCTCTACATTTGCCTCAACTATCTCATCTGAGAGACTACTACTTAGGGTCCCACCTCCCACCCCCACCCCCCCGCAATACTAGTTTAAACCCTCCCGAGTCCAGTTTAGATGCAACCCGTCCTTCTTGTACAGGTCACCTCTGCACCAGAAGAGATCCCAATGATCCAAGTAGCTGAAGCCCTCCCGCCTGCACCAACTCTTCAGCCACACATTCATTTTCCTAATCCTCCTATTCCTACCCTCACTAGCACGTGGCACAGGGAGTAATCCTGAGATTACAACCCTAGAGGTCCTGCTTTTTAACCTTCTGCCTAACTCCCTATATTCATTTTGCAGGACCTCATCTCTCTTCCTGCCTATGTCGTTAGTACCAATATGGACCATGACCTTTGGCTGCTCACCCTCCCCTTTCAGAATGTCCTGCAGCCGCTCCGAGACATCCTTGACCCTAGCACCAGGGAGGCAACATACCATCCTGGAGTCTCGTTTGTGGCTACAAAAATGCCTATCTGCACCCCTTATGATAGAATCCCCTATCACTATAGCTTTTCCAACCCTTTTCCTTCCCTGCTGTGCAGCAGAGCCCTCCGTGGTTCCACGAACCTGGCTGTTGCTGTTTTTCCCTGGGAGGTCATCCCCCCCAACATTATCCAAAGCGGTATATCTGTTTGAGAGCAGGATGGCCACAGGGGACTCCTGCACTACCTGCCTGCGCCTACTACTCCGTCTGGTGGTCACCCATCTCTTTTCTGCCTGTGCAGCCATTACCTGCGGTGTGACCACCTCACTAAACGTGCTATCCACGACTTCCTCAGCATCGCGGATGCTGTATATTTATATATACAGTTTGCTTTGTACATGAGATCAATGAGAATTGCAAGACTGTGATTTATTCCTTTCCACAGTGTATTCTCTTTCCAATCAAGGAATATATGTATTGTAACTTGCCAAATCTTACAATTTTCACTGGTGATATGTTACTTGCTGCACCTTTGCCAATATTTCTCTGCTTTTATGCAGTATTTGTTGTAAGCTAGTGGCATTGCACACTGGGAGTCAAGTTCAAGCACAATATTCGGGTCAAGGAGGATTAGAAGGTTGTGGGGCCAGTTGGACAAAGGCAGGGAGGGGGGTGAAGGAGGATATGGGGTGGGGGGAGAGTATGATACAGTGAAAGGAATGAAAGGAGAAAAATAGTGGCTGGACTGGGCAGATGAAGGGTTGGCGAGGAGCATGGATGGGTCAATTTGGAAAAGGGACAGTGGGACAAGGAAGGCTTGAAAGTCTTGGAGTGGGGGAGGAAAGTACTGAATGTTTCTAAGCTGGGAGGAGATTTGCAAAGCCCTGAAAGTGTCTCAGCGGGAGTGGGGAGGTGTTTGCAAGGTCTTAACTTCCTTATGAGGAGGAAGGGACCAACCTCAGAGTAGATTTGGGCGATGGGTGGGGCGGGGGGGGGTTGCATTGAAGACTGTTAAAGGGCAGTAAAAGAAAATCATTAATGACTGGTGAGTCCTGTGCACTGGCAGTAGATGCTGTCACTAATCAATGATGTTCAGCACGGAGAAGTTGTGGAGTTGGAGGGGAGTATTAGATTTCAAATGGGGGTGGGTAAGCCAACAGCTGAGCAACAACAGTGCGAGTCAGGATGAGATATTGATGATTAAGTGGCTGCAGTGGTGAAGAATGCTGCAAAGAAAATTGTTGCTTTGCTGTAGTGGACTGCAGCTGGTACAGGAGAGAGAATGGGTTTTAGGAAGGGGGAAACTAGAGGATACTCCACATATGAGGAGAGTGTAGAAGCCTTAGGCAGGGTTTACATTTGGGGCAGCAGACTTGAACCTCCCTGTCAGAAATCATGGAGGGCCTGATGAGCAGCACTGAAATGTAGCTTTAAAATTCATGCTATAGTTTAAAAAGAACAGTTTTACTGAGAAAATCTGAATTGCAATTAGTTTGTTTTATCTCATAAGCACAGTCATAAAACATTTACCTTTTATCCTTAACTTAAGGCTCAGATTTAAGGGCTTCATTCATATTATTGCAGAGTTTCACTGTTGGGATTTTTGCTGTTATGGGCCAGAAATACATTGGCACAGTGCCTGTTTTACAAGCTTAATAATGAGCACCTAAGCATCCAATATAAATGTGCACACATTCCGTGCCAGAGCTGCACCATATGTTGGTAAAGGTTTCAATTTAGTTGTCCAGGGTCTATGTCTGAAACATGCCGTTGCATAGGCCATGCCTGTTGCATTCAGGATAACTACAACTGGAATATAAGATTGTCCGTGAAATTAAAACATTCTATATGGCAGTCTATTTTATGCTCCTTCACAAATATTAATAAAGGCAACAACTTGACACCTTTGAAGATTATTTGCGTAGACTTTTTTATAATGCTACACATTATCCCTGATAGCATGCAAGTTATTCAACGGGTGAATTCTGGTTGGAGAAAGTGATAGCACAGTACATTAAACAGTTATCTTAGGTGCACTCTCAGCTATAATTGCATAAAACATGTTTGGCAATTATAAACTGTAAATGGCATAGTTTTGGAAGGATGTATGGAAATAAATCTAGTCAAAACCAAGACAGTAAATTGGTTGTGATGCAGGTAATTTTCTATTATTCCTTTATATTGCCGTCAAACATGGTGTCGTGGTGCTATAGCTAACATGGTAATAAGATCACATATATTAACACAAGCAATGATAGGAAGATCAGAGGATATAAAAAGAACAAGACATTTTTTAAGCATATCCGCACAAATAATTGCATTCTATGCACAATGAATGGACACTAGTTCATTTTTCTATTTCTCTCTCTGGCCCTCCTCTTCAGATTTTTTGAGTTGTATTTAATCTTGAGGGTTTAGGTCCTCTAATATATTACATATATTGAGTTGTAATTAATCATAGTAAAGTAAACTACATTTGTTTGTATGTCTTTTCTTACAGTAAGTTTTGACTAGAGGTGCATGTGCACCTTTCAAGTGATTGAGAAAATAGCTCCCATTGCAATAAGGCATCAATAGATTGCAAAATGGTTGCATTTAATAAATATTCACTGATACTAACAGTATTTTTCTCTCAACCCATCAGAGATTTGTATAAAGATATACTTAGAGCATGATGTCAGGAGCAACTAATTAAAAGAATTAATATCCAAAAGTTAGTAAATGCAGAAAGATGAGTGCTTTCTGAAATGTATTTTGAACTGTGTGTAATCTCAGTATGTTCTGATGGAGGTGAGTTAGAGCTGTTCACTTTCTATTACAATGGGGGAGCTATGGAATGAGATTGTACAAATGCCAATCAGTACCAAAATGGGTTTTTACCAAAGTCACAAATGATATCCTATGTGACAAAGGTAAACTAGTCCTCCTCATCCTCCTTGAATTGTCTGCAGCCTTTGACATGGTTGCCCACACCATCCTCCTCCAATGCCTGCCCACCATCAGCCAGCTGGATGGGGCTGCACTCGTCTCATTCCATTATTATCTATCTAATCATAGGCATCGATGCACCTGCAATGATTTCTCTTCCGACCCTCGCATTATTCATCTGGTGTCTCCTGAGGATCGAACCTTGGTCCCCTCCTATTTTTCATCTACATGCTGCTCCTCAGGGACATCATCTGAAAACACATCAGTTTCCACTTACCTCACCAGCAGCTCTCTCAGCTCCTCCACTGTCTCTAAGTTGTCAGATTGCTTGTCCAACATGCAGTACTGGATGAGTAAAAAGTTCCTCCAATTAAATATTGGGAAAGCCGAAGCCATTGTCATTGGTCCATAAACTCTGCTCCCTAGCCACTGACTCCAACAAAGCAGAATTGTCAGTGGCTGAACCAGGCTGTTCACGAACTTGGGGCTGAATTTAAAGGGGCAGAGTGGATGGGAACGGAAGCGTGGGAGGACATAAAATTTTTTTAAAATGGGACATCTGTCCCATCCTGATCATGTCTATGATGGCAGATTTGGAGGGTGGAGGTCTGATGGCGACACAGTGTGCAGGTAATTAAGATACTTAATAGGCCAATGGAATGCTATTTTATGGAGCAGATTGAATTGTATAATGGGTCTCTGGTTTAAGAGGTGACATGGAGGCGGCAAAGCATAGTTGGCTGCAAGGGGACGCAATCGATGGCTTGGCAGGGCAATGAAAGGAGGGCTGTGTGCATCACATCAGGAGTGAGGGGAAGATTTGTTGAGCTGCAGGAGGGGTCATTACAAGGAGGGCAAGTGACAACTGGGCAAGGCTCACATGTGGGGGCAACAAGAGGGGGCCACATCAAGGCAGCATTTGACTGAGCATGGCATGAAGGAGCCCTAGCAAAACTGGAGTCAATGGGAATCAGGAAAAACTGTCCACTTGGTTGGAGTCATACCTAGTGCAAAGGAAGATGGTTGTGGCTGTTGGAGGTCAATCTCCTCAGCTCCAGGACATCACTGCAGGCGTTCCTCAGGGTAGTGTCCTCGGCCCAACCATCTTCAGCTGCTTCATCAATGCCCTTCCTTCAATCATCAGGTCAGAAGTGGGGATGTTCGCTGATAGCACAATGCTCAGCACCATTTGCAACTCCTCACGAGATCGCAATATGACCAGGAGCCTCCTTTCCAGACCACCTCGTCATGTCGCTGTCAGTCATCTTGCATCTACTGACCCATTGACTGCATCTCGGGGTTTGACCCCTCCCTCCAATGCACCATTCTGCTTTGCCAGATGCAAGGCTCAAGACGATGAAGGCATTAAAATATAATCACTTCCAGAACCCAGATGAGAATGTTGAGCCGCTTGCGGCACTGAATCCATGTGCGCAGCGTAACCTCACAGCTGCTGACCTCCTCTGCGATCCAGAGCCAGGCCTGCTAGTTTTGGCTTCCAAGTCTCCCCTCATCCCTCGGGAACAATATGGCCCTCCTCTTCCTTTCAGCCTGCAAAGGTACCTGGAGGGAGGCGTCAGGAAAGTGTGGGGCCGCCAAGGGTCTCCTTTCAGCCATGTGGTTAGTTTTTGTACTCACCTCCTCCTCTTCTAGGCTTTCAGAATGCAGAGTTCAATGCAGGGCCAGCAGCCCTTTAAAATTAGCAGCAGCACCTGCCGTGGCATTACCTAACTCCATGCTCCCCATCTCTGAGCCCAAACCTGACCACGCAATTGGTTGGAGCTCGCAGCACATTAGGTTTAATTGACCAGCTGCTCTGTGTGCGTGCATGTGTGCGTGCGTACGTGCGTGTGTGTCTCCAACGCCGACGGTGGGATCGGCGTCTCTGTAATACAGTTCGGCCATATTTCACCTCCAGCTGAGCTTTCGACCACATATCTGCACCATCACTAAAACTGCCTATTTCCACCTCATAACATCACCTGACTGTGCCCCTGCCTCAGCTCATCTGCAGCTGAGGCCCTCATCCATGCCGTTTTTACCTCTCGATTTGCCTATTTCAATGTGCTCCTTCTCTGGCACCCAGGTGCCACCCTCTAGAAACTTGAGGTCATCCAAATCTCTGCTGCTCATGTCCTAACTTGTACCAAGTCCTGTTCACCCATCAAGAAACACCTTTTTAAAAAATTCTCATCCCTGTTTACAATTCTGTCCATGTTCTCACCCCTCCCTATCTCTATAATCTCCTCCAGCCTCACAACCCTTTGAAATACCTGCGCTCATCTAATTCTGGCCTCTTAAGTATCCCCAATTTTAATCACTCCATCATTGATGGCTGTGCCTTCAGCTGCTTGAGCCCTGAGCTCTGGAATTCCCTCCCTAAACCTCTCTGCCTCTCTACCTCTCTTTCTTCCTTTAAGTTGTTCCTTAAAACATATCGCTTTGACCAAGTTTTTGGTCATCTGCCCTAATATCGTTTTATGTTAGGCACCAGAAGTGCCGAGTTGATGATCCATCTCGGTCTCCTCCTGAAGTCCCCAGCATCACAGATGCCAGACTTCAGCCAATTCGATTCACTCCGCGTGATATCAAGAAACGACTGAAGGCACTGGATACTGCAAAAGCTATGGGACCTGACAATATTTCAGCAATAGTACTGAAGAGCTGTGCTCCAGAACCTGCAGCGCCCCTAGCCAAGCTGTTCCAGTACAGCTGCAACACTGGCATCTACCCTGCAATGTGGAATATTGCCCAGGTATGTCCTGTACACAAAAAGCAGGACAAGTCCAACCCGGCCAATTACCGCCCCATCAGCCTACTCTCAGAAACTGAACTGGAGTAGCCATATAAATACCGTGGCTACAAGAGCAGGTCAGAGGCTAACAATCCTGAGGCGAGTAACTCCCCTCCTGACTCTCCAAAGCCTGTCCACCATCTACAAGCAGAAGTCAAGAGTGTGATGGAATACTCTCCACTTGCCTGGATGGGTGCAGCTCCAACAACACTCAAGAAACTCGACACCATCCAGGACAAAGCAGCCCGTTTGATTGGCACCCCATCTACAAACATTCACTCCCTCCTCCACCGACGCACAGTGGCAGCAGTGTGTACCATCTACAAGATGCACTGCAGCAATGCACCAAGGCTCCTTAGTCAGCACCTTCCAAACCCACGACCTCTACCAACTAGAAGGACAAGGGCAGCAAATGCATGGGAACACCACCACCTGCAAGTTCCCCTCCAAGTCACACACCATCCTGACTTGGAACTATATCGCCGTTCCTTCACTGTCGCTGGGTCACAATCCTGGAACTCCCTTCCTAACAGCACTGTGGGTGTACCTACCCCAAATGGACTGCAGCGGTTCAAGAAGGCAGCTCACCACCATCTTCTCAAGGGCAATTAGGGATGGGCAATAAATGCTGGCCTAGCCAGCAACGCCCACATCCCTGAATGAATAAAAAAAAAAATGGCTGTGTCATATTTTGTTTTATTCTCCTTTGAAGAAACTTGGGATGTTTTATTATATTCAAGGCGCAATTTACATACAAGGCCTGCTCCTCCTCTTCCCAGTGTTCTGAAATTTTATTTAAATAATTTTTTTTTGTTTTATTTGTCAGTTTCTGGAATGAGTTATTCAATCCTTGAGTAAGTTTACTCCCATTGGTGTATAAAATCTCGTGCATGCACACAATTCTAACTTGTGGACAGTTAGGTATCAGCTTGAGCAGTTTTGTTGAAACTTTGAAAGAGCATCATCTCCTGGCATCCTTCACTTTTTGTTCCCAAATAGATGAAAGTTAGCTTTAAAATAATATTCTTGATGGTCATACTGCTATAAATTGTCATGATTCATCTAAAAAAATAAAATTTGATTTGGCCTAACCATATGTAATGACGGGCATGTAGGAAACAGCATTCAATGCTCCAAGAAATCTACCTTTTGGATGAACTACAATAAAACCCTCCATTTTAAAGTAATATAAGATTGTAATCATGAAAATATCTGGATTTTGGTTTGAACAAATATATGTGGAAGACCATGGCATATCATTTGTGTAGCATCTATAATGAAATTCCTTTCTGTCACATTTGTGGGTTGTTCATTAAATTTATGCTTTTGTGTTCACAAAGCCCCACATAAAGTCAGGAATGGAAATCTAGCACATATTTAAATGTCATTGTAGTGTTCAGTGTGCAAAATCCTATTCATTAACATGAACAGAAAATTGAAGATAATTTATTTCTTGGCTTTTTGGTCCAACAATGAGCTATATTATATTAATAAAATATTGTCACAGCCAGCACTTGGAGTCAGTTTGTGATGGAGGTTGAATACTGCCTAAGGTTGTTAAAGTGTTTATTTCTTTGATAATTGCAATTAGATTGGACTTAAAGCTAATTGGATGTAATAATTGTCTTGGACTTTTTATGTTTAGCTGATACATCAGTTTCGTTTTTCCCATTTTTAAGAAATACTTCATAAGCATATTAAAACACTTGCCCAATTGAACAGGTATAGTACTAATATAATTGGTCTTTGTATAATTGTTCAAATCAAGTAGTTTTTGTTGACCTCGACTAAAACCTAATTCCTGTAAATCACTATTTTATATGTAATTCAACAACAATTGATAATTGGATTTTGTAAAATAATGTACAAAATTGTATATACCCTGTTATGGATAGTTTAATAAATTGGTTGATTCATACCTAGTACAAAATAATATGTCAGTGGTTGTTGGTGGCCAATCATCTTGGCTCCAGGTTGTCGCTGCAGGACTTCCTGAGGGTCGTGTCCTAGGCTTCACCATCTCCAGCTGCTTCATCAATGACCTTCCTTCTATCACAAGGTCAGATGTGGGCATGTTTACTGATGGTATCTCCGTATTCAGTACCATTTGCAACTCCTCAGATACTGAAGCAGTTCGTGCCCATACACAGCAAGACCTGGACAACCTTCAGGCTTGGGCTGATAAGTGGTAAGTAATGTTTCGCTCCACACAAGTGCCAGGCAATGACCATCTCCAACAAGAGAGAATCTAACCCTCTCCCCTTGACATTCAATGGCATTACCGTCACTGAATCCCCCACTATCAACATCCTGGGGATTATCATTGACTAGGAATATAACTAGACCAACCAAACACTTGCTGTGGCAACAAGAGCAGGTCAGAGACTGCAGCGAGTAACTCACCTCCTGACTCCCCAAAGCTAGTCCACTATCCACAAGGCACAAGTCAGGAGTGTGATAGCATACTCTCCACTTGCCTGGATGAGTGCAGCTCAGTATACTCGCAGCTCAACACCATCCAGGATAAAGCAGCGTCCTTGATTGGCACCCTGTCTCGCACTTTAAACATTCACACTCTCCACCACCAGCATACACTGGAAACAGTATGTACCATCTACAAGATGCACTGCAGCAACTTGCCAAGGCTCCTTCGACAGCACCTTCAAAACCTGCCACCTCGACCATCTAGAAGAACAAGGATCCAGATGCATGGGAACACCAACACCTGCAAGTTCCCCTCCAAGTCACACACCATTCTGACTTGGACCTATATCGCCACTCCTTTACTGTCACTGGGTCAAAATCCTGGAACTCCCTTCCTAACAGCACTGTGGGTGTACCTAAACTACATGGACTGCAGTGGTTCAAGAAGGCGTCTCATTAGCACCTTCTCAAGAGCAATTCGGGATGGGCAGTAAATGCTGGCCTTGCCAGCAACGCTTTCATCCCATGAACGAATACAAAAAAAAAGTTTCTATCAGAAATTTTCCATGCAACTAAGTGGACTGCAAGCTATTTAGAGGAGTGTTTGAAAAATAGGTATTTGATTTATATACTAACAAAACAAAAAAAGACTATAAATCGAATCATGATTCATGATTATGGATTCAATTTTCAAAATGTTTGTAATTTTTCTGCAATTTGTCACCTCTGAATTAGACAAGTGCAATTTTTAATAAGTTTGATATTTTCAATGGAGCAACGCAAATTTTATGGCATTCACATGAATGCAGCTAGCCAACTAATAAACATAGAAATGTCTCCAATCAACCAAACTAGTGCGATAAGGGACTGTTTTGGAAGAAAACAAGGTTCTAAGAATTTTTTCCCTTGAACAGCTTAAGGCCAAATTCTTGAAGAAAGAAACAGGATTGTGGTAGAATTGTACATAGATCATACCCTGCAGAATCTCTACCACATAGGAAAATCTAACCAAAAAGTGCAAGTTCTCTAATAGTTAGATACATAATACAGCAAAGTTAGATATATTGCAATGCTAGCATATGGAAATTCAAACAGATTGCCCATAAATAAATGCTGAAGTTCCATAAATGGAACAACTGAAATGCAGTGGAAAAGCATTTCACATCCTGGCAGTAAACCTCATGGATGTTTCAAAGGTTAAGTCTATCATATGGTATACTGTCACATGCCAGGAAGATTGCTGGTATGATCCTTGATCTGTGCTGTGTGAGCACACCCCAGCTAGGGAAGCACTGGATCCATCTCAGTTGGTCTAAGGTACCTTGTGCTTAGTGGGGAAAAGGACAACCAGGGTCCCTAATCAATGTCAAATCACACTTGCTGCCAAATGTGCATGTGTGGTCATTGGCTAAGGGGCTGGATTTGAGGCCTCACATTTAGCCTCTGTTTATACGTTTGAGAAGAGGGGAAGTCATAAATCAGCCAGCCTACTCCTGATTTGGCAAGAGCACATATGTAGACATCAAGTATGTGTGGGGTTATCTGGACTGAAGCAAGGTTTAGCTGAGTTTAGTAAAAGCTATGCGACTGCTCCATGCTGTTGCAAACAATGGATTCTCCTTTATTCTCTTTACTTTCACTTTCCCTTTGCTGCTCGTGTGTGCATGGTAGCCTTAAGTGAACAAAATGTACAATGCAAATCTCAAAACACTACATCCTTCCCCTTCTTAGTAAATGAGAGACGTAGCATGTTTCAATGGTTTGTTTCTAAAAATATAAACAATAAACTTAAACATAAATAGTTCACTTCGTAACATAGTCACTTAAGTATGGTGGGCGTTTTCTCTCACGAATCGGATATCGCCTGACATCATGTGTAGTTTTATTTGACTCATGTTCTTCTGAGATGTCAACGTTGGAATCGAATTCAATGCTTACGAGTGCTGTTTACAGTGCTTTGAAGAATGACGCATTTTGTGTGATGAATTGCGCTTAGCATACAAATTAGGAGCAGGAGTAGGCCACTCGGCCCCTCAAGCCTGCTATGCCATTTAACAGGATCATGGCTGATCTGATTGTAACCTCAACTCCAGATTCCTGCATACCCCCAATAACCTTTCACCCCCTTTCTTAGCAAGAATTTATCTACTTCTGCCTTAAAAATATTCAACGATTCTGCTTCCACCGCCTTTTGAGGAAGTGAGTTCCAAAGACTCAGGACCGTCTGAGAGAAAACATTTCTCCTCATCTCTGTCTTAAATGGGTGGCCCCTTTATTTTTAAAGTGACCCCTCATTCTAGATTTTCCCACAAGAGGAAACATCCTTTCCATATCCACAGTGATCATTGATCCTTTTGTGTCGATCACAGCAAATGGTTGGATGTCATAATGGGTTGTTTTCTTTCCAACATGACCATCACGTTTCATAGGTACTTTACCTCCTGCCTTTAACAGTGTAGCTCTAAATTGCTTGTTTCACTGCATTTACCTTCATTCGATCCGTCTGTTCTCGATCGCATTCATGTACATGTTGATTATTGGCTCCGCAGGATAGCTCAGGAAAATGTGTGTGTGTAGGAAGTGCAAAGGTGAGTGTAGCTGGAGGTTTGCCTGTAGTCGAGTGAGGAGTCTCTCTGTAAAGAAAGTGATATAGCTCTTGCTTCCATGACTTGTGCTCAGCTGTAACTGTACGTATCACTTTTTTCAAGGCTCAACTTCTCCATTAGCTCTTGGCCAACGGGATATGATTTGAGTGAACCCTAGGTAGTTGGTAACTTTGCTGAACTCATCACTGTTGAATGGGGGTCCATTGTCACTTCTTACCATTTTGAGGGATTCCAAACATGGTGAAGACCTGATCAAGCTTTTGGATGACTGCTTTCGTTGAAGTTGACATAACTAATTGGGAATCTGCTGTAGTTGTCATTGACAACAAGCAAGTGTTCATCTGTGGGAAAATCTGTTAAGTCAACGCTAACTTCAATGCAAGGTCCTCGAGGTAGTTCGGCATCTTGAGAGGATCATGAAGATTTGACATTGTGGTTGCTTGACATGGCAAACATTGATTTTGTGCTCTACCATGTGGTTAATACTTGAGAATCATATCTTTTCCCTAAGGATATGTTTGGTTTTGACTATCCCTTTGGTGTCCTTCATGTGCTATATCGACAACACATTCCCTCAATGAGTGTGGAATGACAATACAATTGTTGCGTACTACAAGATCAGATGTGGTTGTAACGGTGAGCTCATTTCAAACATTGTGATGACCTTGTGTGTGAGTGATTTTGTCAGTAGATGCTTTCTCGATCACGTCTTTCCAGTTTCCTGATTCCATAATCTTCTTACATAATTACAAAGCCTCACCTTGTTTTGTTGCTGCTTTGATGTCAGCTAGTTTTACCAAATTTGTCACCACATTTAGGCTTGCGTGGTTAAGATGTTGTTCAGCAACCTTTTCTTTCACGACTAGTTGGAATGACTGCCATCAACGGATGTCACAAAATATAGTCCGCTGGGTTGAGCTTGCCTGTCAGGTATTTAACTTGCAACTCGTACTGTTATAGTATCCAGCATTCTATCTGAGTGGGTGCTTTGCTTTGTGGATGGTTGAACAAGCTCACTAGTGGTCAATGATTGGTTATTGCTTTAAACTCGCTTCCATACAAATAGAAATGAAAGTGTAAGATACCCCATGTGATTGAGAGCACTTCTCTCTCTGTTTGAGAATAGCATTGCTCTACAGACCTTAACAATGTGCTTGTCATCGCAACGATTGATAGGTTACCTATCTTGTCTTTCTTTACAAGAACTACACCTAAAGCCAACCAGGCTTGCATCCACAACTAACTGGATGGTTTTTTTGAAGTCGAAATAAGCATTTGTGCAACTTGCTGACAAACATCGTTTGATCTGGTGTACCGCCTGTTTGCGTGATTTTAGTCTATTCCCACTTGTTGATCTCCTTTGTCGGATCAAGTAGAGGGGCAGGTAGCACAGTGAGGTCGAAAATGAAACAACTACAGTATGTGATGAGTTCTCGCAGACTCCGGACCTCTTGCATGTTTGTAGGATCCTCAGCATTTGCAATGGCTTCAACTTTCCATGGATCAGGTGATACTCCTTCACCACCAAACACATGACCGAATAATTCAATTCTGCTTTCATTAAACAAGCACTTGTCTTTGTTCAAGGTGAGGTTACATTCTACGAGATGTAGGCATGCATGTAGGTGTCTTGCGAGTTCCCTTTCAGTGCAACTGTAGATGAGAATGTCATCACTGATGTACAGTGTGCCTTCAAGTCCTTGAAGTGCAGACTGAATCATGTACTCTATTCTATGTCGCATTTTGGAGAATGTGACGTGCTTATTCATTTCCACACAACAACAGATCTACACATGATTGCAGTCACATACCCTATTCCTATGCCAAACAACAACATTCTTGAACTATATGCTGACTGCTTCACTGATATCAGCAAACAGAAAGATGTTACGTGCAAGCTGCATGTAGACCCTAATGTGCCCCCAGTTGCACATTAACAGCAATGAATACCATTTAATGTCAGGAAACAGACAGAGATTTAACTTCAATGCCTACTTGACCTTGACATTACCCCTTGAGTCTCACCCATATAAGTTGTCAAGGAACCCAAGAGCGAGAACCATATTAGAATCTGCGCTGATATGCGATCATCAAACCAAACCATACAATGAGAAAGACACTAGACACCAACAATCAATGGCATCATAGGGGCGGCACAGTGGCGCAGTGGTTAGCACCGCAGCCTCACAGCTCCAGCGACCCGGGTTCAATTCTGGGTACTGCCTGTGTGGAGTTTGCAAATTCTCCCTGTGTCTGCGTGGGTTTTCTCCGGGTGCTCCGGTTTCCTCCCACAGCCAAAAGACTTGCAGGTTGGTAGGTAAATTGGCCATTATAAATTGCCCCTCGTTTGGTAGGTGGTAGGGAAATATAGGGACAGGTGGGGATGTGGTAGGAATATGGGATCAGTGTAGGATTAGTATAAATGGGTGGTTGATGGTCGGCACAGACTCGGTGGGCCGAAGGGCCTGTTTCAGTGCTGTATCACTAAACTAAACTTGACCTCAACGCAGGCCACCATCAAATTGAGCTTGCAGAGGAACCAAGATATCTTACTGTATCCTTGATCCATCTCGGACTTTTCTGATACAAGAGGCTAAACTTTGGAGTCAAATCAGTAGCTGAGGTATTTCAGCACATAATTCAGTCTTCACTTCAAGGACTTGAAGGCTCACTGTACATCAGTAATGACATTCTCATCTACAGTTTCCACAAGCTTTACACTGTTTACCAGTGGCAGGTGTTATGGTCAAGTGAGGGGGGGCGGTCTATGGGCTTCCCTCTTTTCCCTCTCCATGTTTGACTACAACAGGTTTATTTCTTAAAGTGGATGTACTGGCCACACTTTAGCCCCGCCTTTATGGCTAGAAGGAAGAAGGATGTACTGGCCAATTCAGTAGGTGTTTGATTACTTAAATGAGAGTAAGAGGTGACGTAATAGAAACATATAAGATCCTGAGGGGTCTTGACAGGGTGGATTTGGAAAGAACGTTTCCCCTTGTGGGAGAATCTAGAACTAGGGTCACTGTTTAAAAATAAGAGGTCGCCCATTTAAGACAGAGATGAGGAGAAATCATTTCTCTGAGGGTCGTGAATTCTCTTCCTCAAAAGGCAGTGGAAGCAGAGTTGTTAAATATTTTTATGGCAGAGGTAGATAGGTTCTTGATAAGCAAAGGGGTGAAAGGTTATAGGGGGTGGGTCGGAATGTGGAGTCGTGGCTACAATCAGCTCAGCCATGATCTTATCATAACAAGAACCGATCGGATAAATTTTCTTGAATTTAACAAAGAAAGAGGTTACATTTATTGTACTTAAACCGAACTACTTAAAATAATAAACTACATACCAACTGTCTCTCCCTCGCTTGCCTCACTCTAGGTGTTTACACACACACACGCACAGAGTAGGGAAGGGTAGATTGGTTGAGTTAAAGTCCATAGGAAAAAAGGTATAGTCTGTGGAGTTTGGTGAATCGGCTGGCTTCTAGCTGAATTTGGTGGTCCTGAGGCTTTTAAAGAATTAGATGATGGATTCAGGGGTCTCTTGGAGACAGCGATGTGGATGATTTCCTCCAATGGGGTTTCTGAGTGTAGCCAGAGTATGCAAAGGTAGTCAGTCAACAGGCAAGATTTGAAACATGCAAGGTGGAATGGAGAGAGAGAGAGACACCCACTTGGAGTGTACTTGTCAGAGTCCAGATGCTTCTCCTCGCTGCTGCAGGGAAACACAAGCTTAAACCCACAGATGAGGGCGGGGTCTGTCACATGACAGTTACTCAGTGATACAAGTATAGTTGTTCGCAGTATTTCTTCTTGCTAAAAGAACAAGCAGTTCCCTTAAATTTCCTGGGGCTTCATTCTTGCGGGGATGAGCAGACATTTTGTCTCCCTCTTCATAGGCCTTATAATGTAGGATAGAGTGTTACAAATTAGGTGGCCATCTTAAGCTGCTAGCAAAATCACCTTTTTATCTGTTTTTTAAATTTGTTCAAAAAATATAAATTCAGGTCTCCAATCAGTGGATTAAAGAAAATTATCATTCAACAAAGCAAGTTGGCATGACACCTCCATACCATGTGAAATGAAATGTTCTGGCTGTACCTTAGCTAATATTACTCTGTTTCAGATTCTATGCCTGTCTCCAGTTCTTCAGTGTCAAGTTTTAGGATTTCAGGCTTCCTAGCTGTTGAACAGATAGTAATCTCCAACTGCCCAAGTACATTCCTTAACTCTTCAACAGATAGGGCTTTTATCCTAATCCAAGTTACTTCACTCTGTTCTAGGAAGGTACTGGCCTCAAATTTGGACATTTTAGTACTCCAGCACTTAACACTTCTATTGAAGTTTTTAAAGTATTGCTAGAGATCAATTTAGTTTCCCTTTTCCAATTAACTCTTTGTCTTTTGGATTTGATCCTAAACATAGTGGGTATCTGGAATGAGCTGCCTGAGGAGGTGGTGGAGGCAGGAACAGTAGCGACATTTAAGAGGCATCTGGACAGGTACTTGAATGAGCAAAGCATAGAGGGATATGGAATTAATGCAGGCAGGTGGGATTAATATAGATAGGCATTATGGTTGGCATGGACGCGGTGGGCCGAAGGGCCTGTTTCTATGCTGTACGACTCTATGACTCTATGAGATTAGCCCCCAAATTACTATTACAGTCAAGTGAGGAGGGGTCGAAAGGCTTCCCTATTTTCCCTCTCCTTGTTGACCACAACAGGTTTAATTCTTTCTTAAAGTGGATCTACTGGCTAATTCAGTAGGTGTTTGAATAGTTCTTGTTATGATCAGAGCAAGTAAGTAAACAGGCAGGTCCTTTTGTGTTTAACAAAGAAAGAGGTATATTGGACTTAAACTGAACTAATTAAAATAATAAACTACGCCAACTTTCTTTCTCTCTCTTTCTCACTCTCACTCTCTCTCTCTCACTCTCTCACACACACTCTCTCTCTCTCTCACATTCTTTCTCACTCTGTCACTCACTCACCCACTCTCCATCCTACTCTGTCACCCTCTCTCGCCCTCTCTCTCTCACTCTCTCTCTCTCCCTTCATCCCCCTCTCTCTCTCTCCCTCATTCTCTCCCACACTCGCTCCCTCGCTCTCATTTGCTCTCACTCTCTCAAACTCACTCACTCCTTCACTCTCTTCCTCTCTCCCTCTCTCTCCCTCCCTCTCTCTCTCTCTCTCTCCCCCACTCTCACTCACACACTCCCTCTCACTCTCTTTCTCTCACACACTCTTTCTCTCACACACTTTCTCTCTCCCACCCTCTCTCTCTCCCACCCTGTCACACACACACTCTCTCACTCACTCTCACTCACTGACTCTCAATCACACTCACTCACACTCACTCACTCACTCACTCACTCACTCTCTCACACTCACTCACACACACACTCTCTCTCACTCTCACTCTCACTCTCTCTCACTCTCACTCTCACACTCACTCACTCACTCACTCACTCCTCACTCACTCACTCACTCACTCACTCACTCACTCTCTCTCTCACACAATCTCTCTCACACACGAAGAAAGATTGAGGGAGCTAGGGCTTTTCTCATTGGAGCGAAGAAGGATGAGAGGTGACTTGATAGAGGGGTACAAGATGATGAGAGGCATAGATAGAGTGGATAGTCAGAGACTTTTTCCCAGGGTGGAAAGGGCTATCACCAGGGGGCATAATGTTAAGGTGATTGGAGGAAGGTTTAGGGGAGATGTCAGAGGTAGGTTCTTTACACAGAGAGTGGTGGGTGCGTAGAATGCGCTGCCAGCGGTGGTAGTAGAAGCAGATACATTAGGGGCATTTAAGCGACTCTTGGATAGGTACATGGATGATAGTAGAATGAAGGGCAGGTAGTTAGTTTGATCTTAGAGTAGGTTAAAGGTTCGGCACAACATCGTGGGCCGAAGGGCCTGTACTGTGCTGTACTGTTCTATGTTCTATGTTCTATGTTCACACTCTCACTCTTACTCACTGTCATTTGCTCACTCACTCACTCTCACTCTCACTCACTCTCACTAACTCTCTCTTACTCTCACTTTCACTCACTCACTAACCCTCACACATTAACTCTCACTCTCTCACACACTCTCTCACTCACTGTCACTTGCTCACTCACTGACTCACACTCTCACTCACTCTCACTCTCTCTCACTCACTCACTCACTCACTCACTCACTCACTCACTCACTCACTCACTCTCACTCACTCACTCACTCACTCACTCACTCTCACTCACTCACTCACTCACTCACTCACTCACACAAATAGGTTACAGAGTGGGAAAGGGTAGATTGTTTGAGTTAGAGTTCATAGAAAAAAAGGTATACGGTCCATGGAGTTTGATGATTCTTCTGGCTTCTCACTGAATACAGTTGTTCTGAGGCTTTTAGCTTGAAGAGATAGATGACTGTTTCAGTGGGTCACTAGGAGACAGTGATACGGATGATTTCTTCCAACGGGGTTTCTGATTTGTAGCCGGTGTATGCAAAGGTCAACAGGCAAGATTTGAAGCTTGCAAACTGGAATAGAGAGAGACCGCCACTTGGATCTGCATGTGTCAGAGTCCAGATGTTTCTCCTTGCTGCTGCAGAGAAACATAAGCTTAAAACCACAGATGGGGCATGGCTTGTCATATGACACTCACTCAGGGATTCAAGTATAGTAGTTAGCGGTATTTCTTCTTGCTAAAAGGAAAAAAACAAGCAGTTCCCTTAAACTTCCTGGGTCTTGATTCTTGCTGGGATAAGCAGACATTTTGTCTCCCTCCTCACAGGCCTTGCAATGTAGGATACAGCATTGCAAATTAGGTGGCCATTTTAAGCTGTTAGCAAAGTCATCTTTTATCTGTTCTTCTTTAAATTTCTTCAAAAAATATAAATTCAGATCTCCAGTCAGTGGATTAATGAAAATTATCATTCAACAAAGCAAGTTGGCGTAACATAGAACACTTTGTCTGGTGTGGCCAAGCACGGCCTCAGTGGAAACATTCTTTGGATAAGTCACAACTCTGTCTGTGAGACAGCTGTTCTTGCTTAGCAGGTGATTTCCTGGCACGTGAGTGATTAGTGTTCACAGGAGTTGAGATTGGAATGTCGTTACTGTTGACAGCCTCAACTTCAGTAGCTTTGGAGAGTGATAGTGATCTTGTTAGTCCAACAGCTCTGACAGCTTTCTCTCTTCCTCGAGTGTTTTTGGCATAGCTGACTGGAGAGACAGTCTTCATTTATTTCTGTTTTGATTTCCTGTTTGACATGTTCAACATCAATGAAGTCACATTTGGTTACTAGTTGCCTTAATCGCATGCAATATTGTTCAATTGTCCCGTTTGCTTCCTGCTTAGCGCATATAGTTTCATACATGGTATTTTTCTTGGATGTGAAGTAGGTTGTCAGCACATGTTTTGCTGAGTTGTCATTTAGCTCAGGCATAAGTGTCTCAAAGATATCTTCTAATTCTTCACCTCCACAGTGGAGAAGTAGGGACTTTTCTCTTTAGTCGTTTTGTTTAGAGATACAGCACTGAAACAGGCCCTTCGGCCCACCGAGTCTGTGCCGACCAACAACCACCCATTTATACTAACCTTACAGTAATCCCATATTCCCTACCACCTACCTACACTAGGGGCAATTTACAATGGCCAATTTACCTATCAACCTGCAAGTCTTTGGCTGTGGGAGGAAACCAGAGCACCCGGCGAAAACCCACGCAGTCACAGGGAGAACTTGCAAACACCACACAGGCAGTACCCAGAATCGAACCTGGGTCCCTGGAGCTGTGAGGCTGCGGTGCTAACCACTGCGCCACTGTGATTGCAAAACCTGCCATTGCACCTTCGAACCATTGCAGCCGCATTTGCCAATGTGGGAATACAAACTATGGCTCTGAATGTGCATCAGAAGGTGGTAAATTGGGCATAGACAATGCCATATTGATCAGCAGTGCAGTGATAATGTGTGCTGAAGGATCCGGGATCGCTTTCCTTTCAGAGGAAGCTTCTCTCCAATGATCCAAGATTTTTTGATTGGATGGTTATTTTGGAGTGATCAGTGTGTGTGTATACCATACAAGCTTCCTGTGTGTGTCTAACACAGTCTCCAACTTAAGATGCTGTCTTCAGAAAGAAGAAAATAAACTTCCAAAAGTTTCATACCTGAAAGCAATATTTCCTGTTTCTCACCTTCCATTTTCTATTGACCTTGTCGTCATTGTGGTCTCAGGACTGAAGTAAGATTCAGCCGAGTTTAGTAAAAGATATGAGACTCCTCCATTCTGTCACAATTGGTCGATTCTTCTTTCTTCTCCTTTTACTTTCACATTTCCTTTGCTGCTCATCTGTTTGCATGGTAGCCTCAAGTGAACAAAATTTACAATGCAAATCTCAAAACACTATAGTATGGACAGTTTCGAGCTGAACATACCTGAAAATGCAAACAGGAATCAGATGGGGAGGGACTAAAAGGGGAGACATTGACAATGTAGATTCACCAGCACAACCACAGAAATTTATAGCACAAAAGGAGGTAATATGGCTCATCATGTCTGTGTTGGGCTTTCACGAGAGTATTCTAAAACTAGTCCTATTGCCTCTCTCTCTGTGTCTCTCTATTAAATGTCCTTCTGTATCTCAAGTCTCCTCATAATTATAGTTTCTTTTGCTTGGTATCATTGTGGTGAATCTGCACTTCCACACATTCAATACCTTTAATGTCCTTTCTATATAGGGGTGCCTAATACTCTCTATAGCACTCTAATTGTCTCCTAACCACTGCCACGTACAGATTTCTCATCACCTCTTTGTCCTTTAGGCCCCTATGTATAAAATCCAAAATGCTCCTTATCTTTTTATATGGTTTAAGTACACTTCCACTTTCATGGAATGATGTATTTCAACTTTTAGGTTTCTTCATTTATCCAGACCACTCAGTGTCTCTCCATGTATTCCCATTGTTTATTTTTGCTTTCAAAATTAATAACCTCCATACTTCTCCACTTTAAATTGCATCGGCCATGGGACTGTCCATTTTCTGACTCTGTTCTCTCAAAGTCATTCATCAGCTACTTGCAATTTAACAAACCATTTAGTTTTGTGTCTACCTCGCTCAATCCCTCCAATGCTTCAATGTTATTGAATTGTTTGTCTGACATTCAGTCCTGGATGAATCACAAAATGAGTCACTGGTAAGATTAAAGCCACCATCTGCAGCCTCCGCCACATATGTTGTACCAATTTTACCCTTCTCGCCAGCATTGTTGCAGACTGAACCATACTGTTCACAATCACAGGATTCCATTCAACCACAAGCTAAATTCCATATCCTGTCACAAAGGCTGCCTATTTCCCACTTCATAGCATCATCCACTTCCATCTCTACCTTTCCTCATCTGCTGCTGAAACCCCACCATCCCTGTGTGTTACTATCAGATTCAAATATTTCAATGCTTTCCTGGCCAGCCACTCAATTTTCACCCTCTGTGAACCTCAGCTCATCCAAAATGCTGCTGATTTTGTTCTATCTTGCATCAAGTCCTGCCTGACACATCATCCCTGTCATCACTGAATTACATTTGGCTCATAGTTTTCCAACACTTCAAATTTTAAATTCTCATCCCTGTGTTTAAATTCTTCATAGAAATCATAGAAATTTACAGCATGCAAGGCGGCTATTCAGCCCATCGAGTCCGCACCGGCTGACGTAGTCATCTAGCCTAATCCCACTTTCCGGCTCTTGATCCGTAGCCTTGTAGTTTACGGCACTTCAAATGCATATCCAAGTACTTTTAAAATATTATGAGGGTTTCTGCCTCTACCACCCTTTCAGGCAGTGAGGTCCAGATCCCCACCATCCTCTGGGTGAAAAAATTCCCCTCGAAACCTCCTACCTCTTACTCTAAATCTATGCCCCTTGGTTATGAACCTCTCAAACAAGGGGGATAGGGCCTTTCTATCTACCCTACCTAGACCCCTCATAATTTTATACACTTCAATTAGATCTCCCTCAGCCTCTTCTGTTCTAAACGAAACAACCCTAGCCTATCCAATTGCTCTTTACGTATTTATTTTAAAAAGTCATTGCGTTTTCCTCAATTTTGCTTGTCAATAGTTTTTCATGCCCTCTCTTTGCTTTCCTAATTTCCTTTTTAATTTTGCATCTGCACTTTTTATACTCTAGGTTTTCAGCAGTATTGAGTCTTCCATGTCTGTGATAAGCTTCCCTTTTTTCTTCATCCTCTCGTTTAAGCCCCTTGACATTCAGAGGGCTTTGGATTTTACTCCCACCATTTTTTCTTTAATGGAAATACTTCCTCTGAGCCCTCACTATTTCTTCCTTGAATGCCTCCCACTGATCTGGCACTGATTTACCTTCAAGTAGTTGTTTCCAGTCCACTTTAGCTAAATCACATCTCAGCTTGGTAAAATTAGCTTTCCCCCAATTGAGAACTTTTTAAAATTTCTGGTCTATCTTTGTCCTTTTCCATAACTACCCTAAATCTAACTAAATTATGATCACTTCCACCAAATTGCTCCCCAACTGATACCCCTTCCACCTCCCCAGCTTCATTCCCTAAAACTAAGTCGAGAACTGCCCCTCTCTTGAGCTTGCTACATACTGACTAAAAGCATTCACCTGAATGCATTTTAAGAATTTTACTCCCTCTGTGCCTTTCACACTAATTCTATCCAAGTTAATATTGGGGTAGTTGAAATCCCCCACTCTTATTGCCTTATTGTTTTTGCACTTGTCAGAGATTTGCCTATCCATATTTGCTGTTCAATCTCCCTCTGACTGGGGGTCTGTAGTACGCTCCCAGTAATGTAATTGCCCTTTTTTTGTTTGTCAGTTCAACCCATATGGCCTCATTTGATGATCCTTCTACCATATCACCCCTCCTCACAGCTGTGATTGTTTCTTTAATCAATATTGTGACCCCCCTTCCTTTGTTATCCCCCTCTCTATCTCTCTGTAAATCTTGTAACCAGGGCTATGAGGAATGCAAAGACAGGATAATAATGCATGAATGTAAGCAAACAAAATATGGTGAATAAGGTTGGTGAGCTACGAGCACAAATAACAGTATGGGAATATGATGTAGTGGCAATAACTGAAACATTACTTAAAAATAGTGAGGACTGGGTGCTTAATATTCAAGGATATAAAGTGTTCAGAAAAGATAGAGAAAGACAAAAGGGAGGTGGGGTAGCAATACTGCTTAGGGAAGACATTTGTAATGTTGGAAAGAGGGTGTGTCCTTGAGTGGGCAAGGAGAGAATCAATTTGGTTGGGGTTGAAAGGCAAAAATGATACGATCACGCTGCTAGGGGTATTCTATAGGCCTCCAAATAGTGAGAGAGATAGAGGAGCAAATCTTCAGGGAAATAAGAGATGTGCAAGAACTATAGAGTGGTGGTAATGGAGGGTCTTTAATTACCCAAATATTGACCTGGGTTTATCTTAGAGTAGAGGGAAAGGAGAGGGCGGGGGGTGGAATTTCTGGATTGTATTCAGGAGAACTTTCTTCATCAGTATATTCTTGGTCCAATTAGAAAGGAGACATTGCTGAATCTGGTGTTGGGAAATGAGATGGGCCATGTGAATGAGGTGTCTGTGGAGGAGCACTTGGCTAAGTGTGATCATTGTATCATAGACTCGTAATGCAGAAAAGCAAAGAACGATATAAGGTTAAACGGCTAGATTAGAAGAGGACTAATTTCAATGTGAAGAGAAGGGATCTAGTCAGGATAAAATGGAACCAAAGACTGGCAGGAAAAACTGTAATGGAATAGTGGGTTATCCTTAAGGAAGAGACACTTCAGGTACAGGCTAGGTACATTTCAACAAGGGTGAAAGTTAGGGAAAACAAAGATAGGGCTCCTTGGATGACAAGGGAGATAGAGATTATGATAAAACAAAAAAGAGCATATGATGCATATCAGGTAAATTCTTCAAGTGAGAACCAGGTGAAATCTAATAAGTTGAGAGGGGAGGTGAAGAGGAAAATAAGACTGGCAAAAAGACAATATGAGAATAGAATGGCAGCCAATATAAAAGGGAACCCAAAAATCCTCTATCGACATGTAAATAGTCAGCGGATAGTAAGAGGTACAGTGAGGCCTATTGGGGACAAAGAGGGTAATATGTGCTTAGAATTGCAGGGTAAGGCTAGAATCCTTAATGAGTACTTTGTATTGGTGTTTACTAAGGAAGAGGATTCTGACAAAATAGCAGTAGAAGTAGAGAGAGTAGAGGCAATGGATAGGGTAAAAATTGAGGGAGTAGCTACTCGAAAGACTGGCGATGCCGAGAGTAGATAAGTCACGTGTTTTGGATGGCTTGCATTCCAGGTTGCTAAAGGAAGTGGGGTGGAGATAACAGAAGGGCTTGCCATAATCTTCCAATCTTCCTAGATATGAAGGAGGTGCCAGAGGATTGAAGAGTGGCAAATGTGATACCCTTATTCAAGAAAGGGTGTAAAGATAGTTCGAGCAACTACAGGCCAGTTAGCTTAACATCAGTGGTGGGTAAGGTTTAGAAACAATAATCAGGGAAAAAACATCAAAGACACTTGGAGAGGTTTGAGTTGATTAAGGAGAGGCAGCACAAATTTGTAAAAGACAAATCATGCTTGACTAATTGAATTTTTTGATGAAGTAACAGAGAAAGTTGATGAAGGGAATGCGGTGAATGTTGTCAATGTGGATTTAAAAAAAGCCTTTGATAAAGTACCACATAAAAGGCTGGTTAACAAAATTGGGGCTCATGGAATAGAAGGGTCAGTGTCCAATTGGATAAAAAATTGGCTTAAGGACAGAAAGCAGTGAGTCATAGTAAATGGTTGTTTTTGAGACTGAAGGATCGTACACAGTGGTGTTCCCCAAGGGTCAGTGCTAGGACAACTGATGTTTTGCTATATATGAATGAATTGGATCTTGGAATATAACGTAGATTTTCAAAATTTGCTGATGATACCAAACCTGGAGGAGTGGCAAACAGTGAAGTTGATATGAACCACCTATAATATGACATAGATAGGCTAGCAGAATGGGCAGACAAGTGCAGATGAAATTTAATACAGACAAGTGTGAGGTGATGCATTTTGGCAGAAGAATTAGGGAGAGGCAATATAAACCTAATGGCACAGTTTTAAAGAGTATGCCGGAACAGAGGGACGTGGGGGTGCATATGCATTAATCGTTGAAGGTGGCAGGACATATTGAGAGAGTGGTTAGCTAAGCATATGGGATCTTAGGCTTCATAAATAGAGGCATTGAGTACAAAAGCAGGGAAGTTATGCTGAACCTTTATGAAGCTCTGGTTAGGCCCCAACTAGAGTATTGCATCCAGTTCTGGTCACCACACTTTAGGAACGATGTGAGGGTCCTTGAGAGGATGCAGAGGAGATTTACCAGAATGGTTCCAGGGAGGGAAGATTTTAGTTACAAGATTAGGTTGAAAAAGCTGGGGTTGTTCTCCTTGAAGCAAAGGAGATTGAGGGGAGATTTGATAGAGGTGTACGAGATTATGACAGGCTTAGATAAGTTAGACAAGGAAAAACTGTTTCCATTAACTTGGTTCAAGGACTAGGGGACACAGATTGAAGGTTTTGGGTGAGAGATGCATGGGGAGGTTAGGAAAGAACTAAAGGGAAGGTCTGTGATAGGGTGGAAGGCAGGAGAGAGTAAATGACAAAAGGGTTCACAGTGCAAGGCCAAAGGGAGTGTTAATGGAACAAGTAAAGAAACAAAAGATGGCTTTAGATGAGATGCAGATGTGAAAAGCAGAAACATCACCAACAGCTGCTGTCCGAACAATTAGGGGCAGTGGTTATGATGTGAAATTGTTGAACTTAATCTTGAATCCAGAAGGCTGTAAATTGCTAATCAAAAGTTGAGGTGCTGTTGCTTGAGGTTACGGTGAGCTTCATTGGAACAATGTAGAAGGCTGAGGACAGGGAGGTCAGAGTGGGAGTGGATCGGGACATTAAAATGACATGCGACTGGAAGCTCGGGATTATGCTTGTAGACTGAATGGAGGTTTCAGCAGAGTGGGCACCCAACCTCCATTTGGTCTTCCTTAAAGAGGAGACCATACTGAGTGCAGCAAATCTAGTGTACAAAAATGAAAGAAGTACAAGTAATACAATCTTTCACCTGGAAGGAGTGCTTTGGGCTGGGGATGGTGAGAAGTGAAAAGGTAAAAGAGCAGGTGTTGCATATTCTGCACTTTGCATGAGAAGCTGCCGTCAGAAGAGGAAGGGGTGTTGTTGTGACTGAGGAGTGGACAAAGGTGTTGCAGAGGGAATAGTCTCTTTGCAATGCTGAAAGGGGAGAGGAAGATGTGTTTAGTGGTGGCATCATGCTGGAGGTGGCAGAAATGGCTGATGAACCATTAAATATGAAGGCTGGTGGGGTGGAAGGGGAACCCCATAATTGTTTAGGGAGGGAGGGGAAAGGGTGAGAATAGAAGTGTGGGATTTGGAGCAGACACGGCTGAGGACACTGTCAACCACAGTGGAGGAGAATGTTTGGTTAAAAAAAACGGAAGACATATGGGGAGCAATGGTATGGAAGGTAGCATTGTCAGAACAGATGCGATGGAGAAACTGGGAGAATGGAATAGAGTCCTTGCAGGAGCAGGGTGTGTGTAAGTGTAATGGATGTAGTTGTGGAAGTCTGTACTTATAGTGAATCAAAACTACATTACTGTAGATGCTAGAAATCAAACAAATACAGAAGTGCTGGAAGTACACAGCATGTCCTGCAGAATCTGTGGACAGAGAAGTAGAGTTACTAGCCTCCTAATTGGTAGCCTCCAAGCTTGCTGTCCTACTAAGGATGGTGGCCAATCTCTTGATGCTGCAGGCCATATCAGAGGGCCAGCAGCTCTGCATCCTCGGCAGCCCAATCAGGAGAGATAGGCACTGCTGAGGCAGGTCGGAGATTGAGAAAGTGCCTCAACATAGGGGCGCCCTTGGAGGGGTATGTTTAAAATAAAATTTCAAGCAGGCCCCTTGGATCAGAAGGAAAACTTCTCCGGATGGTTCATTGGGTCTGTGAGGGTGGCCTTTTCCTGCATGCACCCCCCTCTGGGGGAATGGGGCTTCTAGCTCCAATAACCCCCTGGACTGCCACAGGGAGGCCTCCTCCATTAAGTTGGTAGCCTCCACATGTGACAGGAGGCCACTCTGCTGCTGGCAAAATGCCAGTGAGTTGGTAATATCACCCCTAATTGGGGCCTTAAGCATACAAATTGGCTGCCCGCCTCCATTCGGTGAGCAGTCGATTCATCTCCCTGCCCACCATTGGGAAACTTCCATGTGGCAGGAATGTGTCATGGAGCTATCCCAACATGGCTCCCCACAGTTTTCCCAGCCCACCCACCAACCTGGGGCTGGGAAAATGCTGCCCAACATTTCAAATCGATGACCTTTCATCAGAACTGGAAAAAGTTAGAGTAGTAATGGGTTTTAAGCAGGTGCAAGTGGGGAGAATGGGAAAAAATACAAAAAGGAAGTTCTGTGATCGAGTGGAAGGCAGGCAAAATTAAATGACAAAAGGGTTCATGTTGGATGGCCAAAGGAAGTGGTAATGGGACCAGTAAAGAAACAAAAGATACATCTAGCGGAGCTGTGAATGGCAGGCTTATGAATAGCTGCTGTCTGAAAGTGGGGGGAAAAAAGAGAGAAACAAGAGGTTAAAAAAACAAACCAGCAAAGTAAAAGGAAACAAAATGGGGGCAGAGGTTATGGTCAAAAATTGTTGGACTTGGTATTGAGTCCAGAAGGCTGTAAAGTGCCCACTCAAAAGATGAGGTGCTGTTCCTCGAGCTTGCATTGAGTTTCTTTGGAACACTGCAGCAGGCCAAGGACAGAGTGGGAGCAAGGTGGCAAATTAAAGTGACAGGTGACTGGAAGCTCGGGGTCACGCTTACGAACTGGATGGAGGTATTTTACAAAGCTGTCCCCCAGTCCACGTTTGATCTCTCCAATGTGGAGGTCTCACGCAATGTGAGCAGCAACTAAAATATACTAAATTGAAAGAAGTACAAATAAAATTGCTGTTTCACTTGGAAGGAGGGAGGAGGTAAAAGCGCAGGTGTTTCATGTCCTGCATGTGTATGGAAAGTACTATAGGAAGGGGAGGCAACATTGGGGTGAATGAGTAGCGGACCAGGGTATTGCGGAGAGAAGGATCCCTTCAGAATTCTGAAAGGGTTGGGGAAGATGTGTTTGGTGGTGGTATCAAGCTGGCGATGGCATCAATGGTGGAGGATTATCTGTTAAATATGGAGACTGGTAGGGTGGAAGGTGAGGACAATGGGAAACCTATCATCATTCTCAGGGAGGGGAGGGGGTGAGAGCAGAACTGTGTGAATTGGAACATACATGGTCAAGAGCCCTGTTAACCTTTGAGGGGGTCTGTTGAGGGAAAAGGAAAATGTAGCAGAAGGGCTATTATGGATGGTTGCATCTTCAGAACAGATGCGACAGAGAAACTTGGAGAATGGAATAACGTCCTTACAGGAAGCGGGGTATGAGGAAGGTAGCTGTGTGAATCAGTGGGCTTATGGTGAATATTGGTAGATAGTCAATCTCCAGAAATGGACATAGAGAAGTTGAGATAGCGAAGGGAAGAGTTGTAGATGGACCATATGAAGGCAAGGGAAGTGTGGAAATTAGAAGCAAAGTGGGTTACACTTTTGAGTTCGGGGCAAGAGAAGGAAATAACACTGATACAGTTATCAATGTTCTGGGAAAAGAGGAGAGAGAGGGGATCTGAGTAGGACATATCCCACAAAAAGACAAATATAGCTAGGACCCATACAATTATTATAACAAACTTATTGTTCACTTGAATAACAACAATGGCGGACAGTGATTACAATTATTTTATTAATTTCAGCATAAAAAGCAGTTTGCGAGTATTGTCAGCAGACAGGACACACTTAAATGTAGGCATGCATTCTTTCTTTTGTCTGATGAACAAAGGAAAAATGCTTATTCTTATCCACTCTTTGCCTTATCAAACTGTTACTGGTATTTCCTTATATGGTAGTCTCTGGCCTAATTGTCAGTGGCTCATGTACATTTCAGCGTACTCGTTATTGTTTGGAATATTTTATTGGCATGACTTCAGATTTCATCTCCAAGGCCTTGCTTGAATCCCTAACTTAAACACTGACTGTTGATAGGCTAATCTTTTTCTCACATACACTCACACTCACTGACTGATTGTTGCTAGGCTGGAGTAACTCTTTTCATGTAGCAGAACATGGTATCCCATAGTAACACCTTTTTATTTGGAGAAGTGAGTGGAGTCAAACGAGAAGTTGTTCAATGTTAGAACAAGTTCAGCCAGGCAGAGGAGAGTGTTAGTAGATGGGGACTGATTGGGCCTCCATTCAAGGAAGAAGCAGAAAACCTGCAGAGTTGGAGGTGTCGAGGGATTGGATGACCATGATGAAAAGGAGGCAGTTAGGGCCAGGCAACCAAAATTGTTAAAGTGCCAAATGGTGTTGGAGGAACTGCAGATATAGGGGAGAAAAGTAAAGTCAAGATGGGAAGAAATCAGTTCCATAGGTAAAAACTGGCTGAAACAATGGTGTAGTGGGGCAGTCCTATTTGCAGATCTTGGGAAGGAGATAGAAACTGGCTGGCTATGGGTGGTTGGGGTATTATGAGGTTGGAGCCATGGAGGGAAGATCTGTAGAGGAGGTGAGGTCAGTGGCAATTTTGGAAATGATGGCTTGATGTTTGGTAGTGGGGTCATGGTCCAGTACGAGGTGTCAGAGAGTTGGCATTCTGCCATCTCTAGGTAGTGGTCAGTTCGGTTATCAACAACAGTGCCACCCTTGTCAATAGATTTATTGACAATATTAGGGTTGGATCCCTAAACCTCACCACCTCATTACCTTCTCTTTCGTCCGTAAGACACTCCTTAAAACCTACCTCTTTGACCAAGCTTTTGGTCACCTGTCTTAATATCTCCTTATGTGGCTCAGTGCCAAATTTTGTCTGATAATGCTCCTATAAAGCAGTATGGGATGTATTACTATGTTAAAGTTATATAAATGCACTGCATATTCACATCTGGATCTGGTTGATGGTAGGGATGCTAAAATCATTGTCAGAATCCATGGATTATGGAGATTAAAAATCATCGTGGTTCCTAGTCCTGATTACAAACCAGAAATTCCCACAGGAAATGCTAGTGTGTGGATGCTGGGAGAGGACAGGCCAGAGATGAAGCCTGGTCCTGCTCCGTGCATTTTCATATACAGTAATTTTGTAAAGACCTCTGAACTGTTGAGGATTAATTAAATAAGCCCCTAATGAGGTTTATAAACCAGCTGTCTATCTATATTGTTTTATGTATGGAGGAGGAGGGGACAAAAGGAGCTCATGATTTTTATGCCAAATCTCTTGATGTTTAAAAGACAGATGGATTGGCATTACAGTCAATATAAGCTCGAGCAACAGCACCTCATCCTTTATTAGCACTTTACAGCCTTCCGGACTCAACATTGAGTTCAACAATTTCAGATTATAACTCTGCCCCCATTTTTTTGGACGCCAGCTATTGGTGATGATTCTGTTATTGCCATTTACACCTCCTCGAAATGCATCGTATTTTTTCTTTACTAGTCCCATTATCCTCTCTTTTTGCCTTGCACCATCATCCTTTTTGCCATTTAATCTCTCCTGCCTTCCATCTTATCACAGACCTTCCCTTTTGTTAATCTTCCCTCCTGAATTCCCTGCCTCTATACTTGCTTAAAACCTGTTGCATCTCTAACTTTTTCCAGTTCTGACAAAAGGTCATTGACCTGAAACGTTAACTCTGCTTCTCTCTCGACAGGTGCTGCCTGACCTGCTGAGTATTTCCATCATTCTGTTTTTATTTCAGATTTCCAGCATGTGCAGTATTTTGCTTATGGATTCTCAGTTTGCTTGCACCTGATAAGAGTAATTGATCTATTTTAACTTCCTTTCCCTTCTTGCAAAGAAGTAATACATTTACTTCCCTCCAGTTTCAAAATTTCATCAGCAACGTTACTAGAAAGTATTTTGAAAATGTAATTTTAGAGTAGTGAGAAAAAAAGCTATTGATTCAAAATAAAATTGAATTGAAATTAAATTATGTATTAAAAACAGCAGTTGGTTATAGAATTTTCAATTGTGAAGGATAATTTAAAGAAAAAAAAACGCCAAACCCCTAGTCTAAACAAGACTGCAAGTATGCAATACCAATTCCCAGCACTATGACTCCTCAATATGATGGATGCATAGGTCAGGCAGGTATGGAGGCAGGGTGAGAGGGTGAACAAAATGGCAGGGGGCACCATTCCCGACTTTGTCTGGTGCAGGAAAGGATGAGGACGGCCTTCTCACCCTAGGCACATTGAGGCTCTTAAGTGGCCAATTAATGGCCTTAAGGTGGCCTCTTCCCACCTCCACCTCAATTTTATGGAGGACGCCACCACATCAAGATGCTGCCAGGTAAAGGCTGGCAGCCTCCTAGCAGGGTCAGGGGGTCCCTCCTTTGGGGGAAATCCAGGGCCCCCCTGGCGGTGATCACCAACCTTGCAGGAAGACCTGCCACCACCCTCACCAACCCCCCCCCCCCCCCACCACTGCCAAAACCGGGGCCTGCCTGAATGGTCCTAGTGACCCTGACCCTACTTACCTGTCCAGGGATCTTCTCTCTCCTCGGTACTGCTGGAGGTACTCCCAGTAGCACTGCAGATACTGCAGAGCTGCCAGCCTTCCAATTGGCCAGGAGCTCATCTCTGAAAGGAACAGTGCCCCCAATGACAGGCAATTAATTGCCTGCCCACTGGCAAATTCCTTCGGGGATCTGATGGATCTGTTCTGAAGAAAGGTCACTGACCTGAAACGTTAACTCTATTTCTCTCTCTACAGATGCTGCCAGACCTGCTGAGTATTTCCAGCATTTCTTGTTTTTATTTCAGATTTCCAGCATCTGCAGTATTTTGCTTTTATTTTAGTCACATGACTAACCTGCTGGGCAACCTGAGTTTTTTGATTTGTACAAACAGTTTTGGCAGGAAGCTGTTTGCACCTAGACTGAGAAGATCTCTCTCCTGTCTGCTCCCATCTTTCTCATAAGCCTCTGAATCCACTGAAGACACATGAACCCCAAGAGAGAAAAGTCTCCTACAGCAAACAAGGTTTAAGAAGAATACTGGGTCCCAACAGAAAGCAAGATCCACCTACAATCAAGGACTCTACAGTGAGCTCGAAGAACTGTTACAACAACTCTTCAGATATTGTCTCAAAACTTCCCACTTTATTTTTCTTCTCTTTTCTGTCTCTATTTGCATGTGTGCATCACGTATACATGCGAGCATGGGGTGTGCCGTGTATCCGTAGGCATCAACCAAATTAGAGTTTGAGTTTAATAAATTTCAACTTTAAACCTAAGAAAGCCTGTTTATGCTGGTTTCCTTGCCTTATAATTGGAAAGCAGTGAACAAGGATTCACCAAGGGGGAGCTAAAACATGATGTGTTTAAAATTAAACCCTGTTACAGTAAGGCCAGGTGAAGGCTGAAAGGGAACCCTAGACCTCTTTCTCACCTGGTCGTAACACCCTCTATTCCCTTATTCCTCACATGTTTATATAGTTTCCCCTTAAATGCATCCATACTATTCACTTCAACTGGAGTGGATTATAATCCTAGCCCCTTTTTGGGACCATCCCAGATCAGGCGTACTTCTCAGTTGATCACTCTCAACTTAAGTTTGAGAAGGACTGATCCTAAACACACTGGGTCTGAAGGACTGATCTAACTCTCCCTAAAGGAAAGGTATCAGCTGAGAATATTACCACCACTTTAGTTGGCCTTTTTAACAAGTTTCAGCCAGATTATAATAACCCAGACATTACGAAAGTCCAGGAATCACTCCTCAGTACTGTTTTTTTTTCTTTGGCCTCCTTATCTCGAGAGACAATGGGTAAGCGCCTGGAGGTGGTCAGTGGTATGTGGACCAGCGCCTGGAGTGGCTATAAAGGCCAATTCTAGAATGACAGGCTCTTCCACAGGTGCTGCAGAAACATTTGTTTGTCGGGGCTGTTACACAGTTGGCTCTCCCCTTGCGCTTCTGTCCCTTTTTCCTGCCAACTGCTAAGTCTCTTCGACTCGCCACACTTTAGCCCCGCCTTTATGACTGCCCGCCAGCTCTGGCGAACGCTGGCAAGTGACTCCCACAACTTGTGATCAATGTCACAGGATTTCATGTCGCGTTTGTAGACGTCTTTCAAGCGGACATGGACGGCCGGTGGGTCTGATACCAGTGGCGAGCTCGCTGTACAATGTGTCTTTGGGGATCCTGCCATCTTCAATGCGGCTCACATGGCCAAGCCATCTCAAGCGCCGCTGACTCAGTAGTGTGTATAAGCTGGGGATGTTGGCCGCCTTGAGGACTTATGTGTTGGAGATACGGTCCTGATGCCAAGTATTCTCCGGAGGCAGCGAAGATGGAATGAATTGAGAATGAATTTCTCATCCACAGCTGTTACAAAAATTTCTAAATTCACTTGTAACAGCTCTTCAAAACACTCCCACAGGGGATGCTGAGACCAAGTGGGCCCACATCAGAGATGCCATCTATGAGTCAGCTTTGGCCACCTATGGCAAACGGGCGAAGAGGAATGCAGACTGGTTTCAATCTCATATTGAAGGGCTGGAACCTGTCATAGCCGCTAAGCGCATTGCACTGTTGAACTACATGAAAGCCCCCCAGCGAGTTAACATCCGTAGCACTTAAAGCAGCCAGAAGCACTGCACAAAGAACAGCCAGGCGCTGCGCAAATAACTACTGGAAACATCTATGCGGTCATATTCAGCTGGCCTCAGACACCGGAAACATCATGGCATTAAGAGAGCTTTTGGGCCAACCATCAAGAAGATCGCCCCCCTCAAATCTAAATCAGGGGACATAATCAGTACTGTACCTCCCCGTCAAACAGTGTAAGGAGACAGGTTCATGAGTTAGCAATACAAAAGACTATGTGAGACAATATAATTTCTAAAATATATAAAAAATAATCAAAGAACCAAACATTGGTGAGACAGTCAATTGCAACGTTAGTGGTTAGTAGTTCTAGAAAAAGATAGAATACAATCTTATTTCTAGTACAGAATCCAATTTTTAAAACAAAATATTATTACAGTGGAATATTTAAGTAGAATATCTATGAATTATTAAAATAACATTTACCTTAAATTCCCAAGTAGAATACTAGAGTTAGTGAGATACCTCTGTCCCAGTTAAGGGGAGAATTATCATCACTTTTTTACTCTAATAGTCATACCTTTACTATGAGAGACATTGGTGGTGAGTCTAACGAATCTAAATATCCAACGTGTGCTCCTAATATTTATACTGTTTTCCAAGTTGCATAACTAATTACTTACGTATGGGGGTGTTACCTCCGCTGTAGGTTTTGTCCCCCTTTATTTCCCAGATAAGGCTGTATAATAATTTCTGGTAAGGTTTGTCCTCTTTAATGCCAAAGAAAGGTGTATAACTGTTAATTTCTAGGTAAGGGCTAGGCCTCTTTGATTTCTAAGAAAGCCAGGCTGCAAGCCTCGTGATGGTCAATTTTTGATTCGTCATCGAACTGTAATTCAAGATGGGAGTGGTGACCATTGCTGGTACTGAAGAGGGCTTGGACCCAGGCTCAGTGCAGGAGACTCAGACCTCATGTAAGTGAGGCAGCGTTGCCGGGGCCAGTGATGAGGGGTGGAGGGTAGGTATTGAGTACAGGGGGATGATGGTACAGGAATGTGTTTTTTTTTATAGTGGGGGCCCTCTGTGGGTCCCCCAAACCTGCAGGGAGGTTGCCTCGTTTTACTGGGTGATATCCCCATGTGGCAGGGCCCTCCCCCATCGCTGGTTTAATGGTAGGAGTGGGTGGGGGGGGGGAGGGGAAGAGGCACTTAAGTGGCTGTTATAGGCACCTTCAGGGCCTCAATTGGCCTCTGGGTGGGAAGGCTATGGTCGTCCTAACCCGCGCCCGACAAAATTGTATTGCTACGGGGAGGCGACGGTCCTCCGCCCCCTGCCTCCCATCGAATTCTATGGGCTTCCCTGTCTCAGAGGCTCATAAAATTCAGCCTGAACTGTGGTCGAACAGGTTTAGCACAACTTCCCTACTTTTCAATTCTATCCCACCAGAAATAAAGCCTGGTGCTTGGTCTGCTTTTTTTGAAAAGTGGCCTTGTTAACAGGTAGTGCAACTTTAAATGATTGATGTATTTGTACTTGTTCCTCTACCCTGCCTAGGCTCGCGCTTCCTTATTCTTCCTACCAAAATATACTACCTCGCATTTATCTGTGTTGAACAATGTGGGCTGAGTATAGGATGGAAACTGACTTCTACAATCCAAGACACTCAAATTGCTGTGAGAGCTATCTACTTTCCTTAGTAGGTAAACTGAATCTGACAGTTCTTCACAGATCACAATGGCCTCATCACATAAGAAAGAAATTAAGGGAACTGGAACTGTTATTAAAGGGATCATATGTTAAGCAAATCTTTTACTTGCAATTAATTATTTAATTTAAGTTGTCTTTGCAGTTAAATTTGATAACATGTGCCAAAAATATTTGACTAAACAAAGCACACTAGAGAATTTTCAGTCTGATATATAAAGAGCAAAGACAAAGAACAAAGAAAATTACAGCACAGGAACAGGCCCTTCGGCCTTCCAAGCCTGTGCCGATCATGATCCTCTATCTAAACATGTCGCCTATTTTCTAAGGGTCTGTATCTCTTTGCTTCCTGCCCATTCATGCATCTGTCTAGATACATCTTAAAAGACGCTATCGTGCCCGCGTCTACCACCTCCGCTGGCAACGCGTTCCAGGCACCCACCACCCTCTGCGTAAAGAACTTTTCACGCATATCCCCCCTAAACTTTTCCCCTCTCACTTTGAACTCGTGACCCCTAGTAATTGAATCCCCCACTCTGGGGAAAAAACTTCTTGCTATCCGCCCTGTTTATACCTCTCATGATTTTGTACACCTCAATCAGGTCCCCCCTTAATCTCCGTCTTTCTAATGAAAATAATCCTAATCTACTCAACCTCTCTTCATAGCTAGCGCCCTCCATACCAGGCAACATCCTGGTGAACCTCCTCTGCACCCTCTCCAAAGCATCTACATCCTTTTGGTAATGTGGTGACTAGAACTGCATGCAGTATTCCAAATGTGGCCGAACCAAAGTCTTATACAACTGTAACATGACCTGCCAACTCTTGTACTCAATACCCCGTCCGATGAAGGAAAGCATGCCGTATGCCTTCTTGACCACTCTATTGACCTGCGTTGCCACCTTCAGGGAACAATGGACCTGAACACCCAAATCTCTCTGTACATCAATTTTCCCCAGGACTTTTCCATTTATTGTATAGTTCACTCTTGAATTGGATCTTCCAAAATGCATCACCTCGCATTTGCCCGGATTGAACTCCATCTGCCATTTCTCTGCCCAACTCTCCAATCTATCTATATTCTGCTGTATTCTCTGACAGTCCCCTTCACTATCTGCTACTCCACCAATCTTAGTGTCGTCTGCAAACTTGCTAATCAGACCACCTATACTTTCCTCCAAATCATTTATGTATATCACAAACAACAGTGGTCCCAACACGGATCCCTGTGGAACACCACTGGTCACACGTCTCCATTTTGAGAAACTCCCTTCCACTGCTACTCTCTGCCTCCTGTTGCCCAGCCAGTTCTTTATCCATCTAGCTAGTACACCCTGGACCCCATGCGACTTCACTTTCTCCATCAACCTACCATGGGGAACCTTATCAAACGCCTTACTGAAGTCCATGTATATGACATCTACAGCCCTGTGCTCTGTCAAGGCAAAGAGTGAATAAACCACCTGTTTTGCTGTGGAGACAGGTGCATGGCATTTATGCACACCGTATCCTCTGCTGTTTGCAGTCCTGATGCATTAGGGTTTAGAGAAATTTATAAGAATGGCTGGTTAATGCAGAAAAAGAATTGGCAAAGTTTATATTAGCACAATCTGAAACTTTAGAGGGTTCTGATGAGGAAGAAGGAGATTTATTTTTTTCTTTATGGGATGTGGGAATCGCTGACAAGGCCAGCATTTGTTGTCCATCCCTAGATGGCCTTGAGAAGTTGGTGGTGAGGGGCCTTCTTGAGTCGCTGCTGTCCGTGTGGTGTAGGTAGATCCATAGTGCTGTTAAGTACTGTGTTCCAGGATTTTGACCCAGCAATGGTAAAGGTACAGTGATATATTTTCAAGTCAGAATGGTGTATGACTTGGAGGGCTTGCTGGTGGTGGTATTCCCATGTTTCTGCTGCCCTTGTCCTTTTAGGCAGTAGAAGTCGTGGAGTTGGGAGGTGCCATTGCCTTGGTGAGTTGCTGCAGTGCATCTTGTAGATGGTGCATACTGCAGTCATGGTGCACTAAGGGTGGAGAGAGTGAATGCTTAAGGTCATGAGGAAACTTCATCACTGGCTGTGCACATTGCTGCCAGGAATTATTGTGTGATTCACTTTGGTTCCACCAGTGGACCCATCTCACACCCACATGCAGCAGTCACATTTTTGCTCCCCCCGCCCCCCCAACCCCTCACCAATGCCACCAACACAAAGCAGTCCTGCAAATAACCAGTCACACCTTTTGCATTCTCCTATTTATTGTCGTCAATTCAGGCCTTCCCATTCATCATCAAGCAACTTAAAAGGCCACTTGCCAGCCTGCTACCTCATCTGAGTCCCCTGCAGCAGAACGCCTGCGACCTTACCCTCCTGTGAGCTGGCACACGAGCTGTCAATTTCTCTGAGCCTGGCTGCAGCCCACTCATGCCAGATGACTCACCACATGCCAATCTCAACTGTATACTAAACCCTAATGTTTGAGCAGTGCCAGTGGCTGAGATGGTGTCTGCAAGTGTTAAATCAAGGGACAGCGCTTCTTCATCGGAGGTCTGGTGCGAGTGTTATGACTGAGGTGGGAGGAGTGCACTGTCTTTTCCAGTTCCCCTTCTCCACAGGTCACAACATGTACTTAAATATTTAGCCAGTTACCAATACAGTCAATTAAATACTCTACTCTTTATCCCCAAATAAAATGCACCAACCAGGTATCTTCAATAAACAACAAAATGATCAGTTTATTATAAAATAAGACTCATCCAGTCATGAAGCAAAGCATAAGCACACAGATTGAGATATGAACGTTCCCTTTTTAGCCCCTCACACACGCGTGGGCGTGCGCACATACACACACACAAACACATCAGTTAACAGAAAAATTAAGAGATTTTCTCTGCAGAGCTCTTTTACAAAAAAAATCTTTTGCCAAATACTTGTTAATTATTGAAGAAAATGGATGAGATATGTTGTTTCCCGAGATGGCATACAGTCTGGCATCTAAGTACACGTAGATGGGTCAGTGGGATCTTTTCTGGAGCAGTTCTTTTCAGGTGGCATCGAGAATTAATCTGCAAGCTTTCCAGGAGCTCCTCAGGAGAAATGCGGCATTTCACAGAGACAAGAGGAAGGAGGCAAGCTGGTTGTTTCTCTCTTGACTGGTTGATCGCCAACTGCTTTCAAACACAGTCCACATCCCAACTGAACTAGAACAATATCTCAGAAGCAAAACCAAACAGCAAGTGAGAACCTCCTGACCCTCATTAATCATGACATGTCACTTCTCCGTAAACATCTCCCCAAAGTCACCAAGATTTCTGTTGTTTATTGAGCTTAAGACATGTGACTTCCAGTAAAGGTTGTTGTCAAACAAGACCTCGTGTCCTTCTGGCAGCCTATTTTTGAAAAAAAAGTCCAACATCTATGGAATTACTTCAGTTCTCCAATGAATCCATCTCCACAATTCTAACACACGAATACTCAAATGAAAAACCAGAAAAAAAGTAGCTTCATAACCCAACTCCTTGTGTTGGTGGGATGTGAAGCAAGAGGTCCATGGTCACACCATTTGAAGCTTGCAGATCATACCAGATAGCAAGATGAGTTGTTGGGGTAGTTAAAAAGGGTCATAGACAGTAAAACGTCATCATCCTGAATGCTCTCGGCAACATCTTCATCAGGCTTGGGATGAGGTGCACCTGTCCCCTGCCATTTTGGCTTTGCTTTTCTATTGTGGGAACCCTTGTCCTGCAAAACAGAGGGCAGAATATCAGTGATTATGTTGCACAGTGCTTGGGTAATGTGCCTGCCACAGCTGAATAGCTGGAGGTATGTGGAGGCAGTGAGCAGGGTAGGGTGTGAGACTAGCATCATTGGAATCTGTGTTCGGGTGAGCTGAAGTATTTGAATGCTAGGTGTGAGTCCTGAGTGCCAGGATGGATGAGTGATGGGGATGTGGTGCATTGAGATGAGAGGTTGGTGGTGCAGTGGGCCTGAGATGTCCTTTTGAAGATACAATCACTATCCTTGACCACCCATTCTAATTCATGTGAAAATGAAAACAGGTTTTTTGGTTAAAATGTAACTTTTAAAGCTCATTTTATTGAATTTTTGTAATCAATTGTATTGTGTTATATACAATATGACCCAACATAGGCATAACATCTAACCCACAAAGTGTTTCCAGGAGTCAGGGCCACTGCAGACCAGTCACAGTAGTCAGGGCTGCAAACAGTCCTAACAAAGATAGCATCTCCATCATCTTCAAGTAGAGAAAGCAATCTGGAACTAAAATTGTCCAGAAATGTAAATCCACCGGCAGTGAATGCTCCCTGAACTATGTAATGACCCATTAAATGATGATTTGAGATTGACATATACTTCATAAGATGTTGAAGTATTTGTGACTTGTTAACTGTATGAAAAACACAGAACTTGCCCTTAAGGAGAAACTAGCACCCGGAGAGCATCCATTTTTTTAAGTTGAAAAATGTGGTCTCTGAATTTTCTTCTTGTGAGTCATTTTCGCTTTTTATTCATTCTTGGGATATGGGCATTACTGTTGAGGCCAGCATTTGTTGCCCATCCCTAATTGCCCTTGAGCAGGCAGTGGTGAGCCACTTTCTTAACCCGCTGCAGTCCATGTGGTGTGGGTACACACAGGCCGGAATTTTACGGCCGCCCAATGAGTGGGCAAGTGGTGGAGGGGCCTGTTCCCTACACCTTATCACCCCCACTGCAATTTTACTTGGGCTGGCAGTGGCAAGAAGAGGTTCGCCTGCCCCAGGCCAATTAAGGCCCTTAAGTGGCCAATTAACTGGCACTTAAGGGCCTCCTCCTACTGCTGCAGATATTTTACCCGCGACAGCCGGATGGCAAAGGCACCAAGAACACCGCCATGTAAAACCTGACAGCCTACTTGTGGGCTGGGGTGGGGGGGGGAGGTGCGGGTGCGGGCCTTCCTGATCGGGCACTCTATACCCCATGGAGGGCCACCCCCGACACCCCAACCGCCCCCACCACAAAACACTATTTCCCCCCCCCCCCCCAAACCCACTTGCCTTGCTGGGGCTTGGCTGATTGCTGGGTAAAATGTAAACCTTGCCTTCCTTCCGGGTTCATCCTACCTTTTGCCACTGATGGCTGGGTGTAGTCCCAGCAGTGGCCACCACTCTTGGCGGTGCTGCTGGGGCTAAGAGCTGTCAACCCGCTGATTGGTTGTCAGCTCCATTAGGCGGGACTTCCTGCCTCAAGGAGGTGGAAGTCCCTCCCAAATCCAATTAAGGGCCCGGGGAATGAAAAATCCCAGCATGGCTCCCCAGGCCCGCTAGAGGCGGGATTGCCACCAACTTTTCGGCTGATGGGCGAGGCCTCTGACCCGACATTAAACTCCAGCCCCACAGTGCTGGTAAGGAGGGAGTTCCAGGATTTTGACTGAGTGCAGTGAAGGAACGACATTATGCTGGATAATCTAAGTCCCACTGTATTGTTAAAATGTTCCTTTATATAAGTAAAGCTAAGAAAACATCACTTAGAAAGTATGGAAGAAGGTTGGCTACTCAATATTCTTCGACTGCATGTAATAAAGAAACTCAAATCTTGACACAAAATAGCACAAGAAGAGGGACTGCAAAATTGGGAATATCGAAAATCCAATAAAAAAAAAAGTTCAAGGTCACAGAGTTTCAAAATCTTTTAACACCATGACAAGAGATTTCTTTAACTTAAAATTGAACTCTTGTACCAAGATTATTTTCAACAAAACAGTACCAGGAGGCAATTTTATCTGCTGGATGGCATGTGGAGTTTAATGGAAGTGACCCATAACCCATTGACTTGACTTAGAGCTCAGTGCAGGCATTTCCAGAATGACCGATCAATAATTTAAGAAGTTAGTGAATAATGGAATAGTTCAATAATCATGTTTTTAGTGACAACTGATGAAATCTCTTCAGAAACATTAGAACAGAAGTCTTTCAGAACACATTTTGAACAGGCTTTTTATAGCCGTGATGCTCTATTTAAGCTCTCTCATTGACCTCTAGGAATGAAGGGCAACAAAGTTAAATCACATATCTTTATAAAATTGGATTATATAACCAGGGACAATGAAGACATATATCCTTTTAAATGAAAAAATGGATCATTTGTTAGTTAAGTGGAGCTGATTATGAAGGCATAAAGAGGTGTTGCTTCAGAACAAGTAAAGACTTTTGTTTTCCTTTTTTTTTGGCAGCCAACCAGCCTGTGATGAATCTTTAAGATCATCCTGAAAACATAACTACTTCCAATGGTCAAAGTGAATGATTTGTGTTAAATGTGTTTTTGAAGTGGCTATCAGTTGAGCACAGTCGCAGATAAAGCTTTGCATCACAATTTGCTTAAGATCAGGATTTTTTTAAAAAGTAGGTGCTGGGGAAGTAGTATTTTAATTGAGGAAAAACATTTTAAAAATTATAAAATTTCACTCATTTATAGAGTTGATAATCTCTCTGATAGAGGGATTTCCATTAAAACATTAATATGGAAATTGTTGACCACATTCTTCTTTCTGCCTCCTTTTGATCTACACCTTTTATTAATCACAAAAAATAAATTTAATAGAAAAGTACAAAGAAGTGCACTCGTGAAATTTGCAAGGAACTGTAACAAAAGTTAATGTAGATTACATTATTTATTCGGTGTTCATCTCGATTTTTCAACTTATACCTTTACCTCCGAACTGGAAAGAGCAGTAAGCACAATGGCATGAACCATTTTTTTTTTTGAATGAAACGTCTGGGCTTGCAGTTTTAGATTATTATGTTCCTTTTAGCCTACTATCAACCAAAAGTAGGAGACACAAAGGAAGAGAGAAAATGATCCAAACCCATTATCTCCTAGATGTTATTGCACGAGGCAGAGACCATGCTTCCTCCAGAGAGTCTGTAAATCCAGCAAGGCCAAGGTAATGACCTTCGTTCCACATATTACTGTTCAAACACCAGCTGCCTCAGCTTATACTTCATTTACTGTGGTCCCATGGTAGCCATTACATTATGATTTCCATGATTTCTGCACAGAGCCTCCAGGGATGAGAGTGAAGGTAGAATTATGGTACTCATTTCCTTCCACCTGCTGTATGCTACCCTGGATTATAGCATTGATATGCAACATTTGAATCATATAGCTTGTTAATGAGAATATACATTGCAATTCAAGGCAATAAACAATGAGACACGTCAAGGTTATAACCATCCATTTTGTCATAGATTAACCATCCTGCACTGAAATAAATAAATACCTTCATTTTCTCCATTCTTCTTCACTTGTTTGTTCTGGAAATACCAAACTACTATTGTAGTAGTTAAATCTGGATATGATGTAAGGCATTTTTAAGAATTTGAACAGTAAAGGTAATATTCCTGAGTGGAAGAGAGCAGTCTTTGCAAGGAGAGGATATTGGGTTTCAAACTCAGCTTCGGATGGAACTGAATGCCAAATTTGCAAAAGGTCTGATTGAACTGCAGACAGTGGCCAGGAAGAGGGTCACTGGCAAAGGAACAGAAATTTTGACAAGGGCTTGTCTTCTGAAAATTAAACTGGAGAAAGTTATGACTCATCCAAGACTGGATGTTGGATAAGTAGTCTAGCTGCACAGAGACATTTTGAAGAGTTGGAAGAATTGGTAGACAGGGAGAACTGGGTTTCATTGGATATATGCGTAAACTGGCCTTGTATCTGTAGGTGGTGTTGCTGAGGAGAATTATGTAGATGATGTTGGGAAGGATGCCAAAGGCCAATTCTTAAGATCTCTGAAATTACCAGTTCAGGAGAGAGAAATTATTCCCAAATTGGTCATTCATTGGCTTCTTCCAGATAAACAAAATCCTGGTAGTATGCCAAATGCTGCAGATTAGACATGGAGGGGTAATACACTAGGGTCACGATCACAGAAGATGTAATTTGTGACTGTGGTCAGGCCAGTTTGGTGCTCTGAAAAGGGTGAAAGCTGAACTGGATGAATGGGACAGACAGGCTGAGAAAATGGACTAGCGCAATTCGGCAAAGTGATTTGCCTTGTGTACTGGCTTTTGTTTGCTTGAGGCCTGACCAAAATTTGTTATCGGACCTTTATTTGCATCAAATAGGTGAGCTGTCGACACCAATAAGGTGTTCCGATGCAGCTCAGCAATGGGCAGCTGTCGAATTCTGTCAAGTATGTCTGAAGGGGGTGAACGTGGTGAGGAGTAGGAGGAGGTGAAGAGTAGGGGAGCAAGCCTAGGCCAATAGCAGCCAACATCACTTTTCTGTAGCCAAGAAGAGCACTTCTGATTCTTTTGGCTTACAGAAATGAAACTTTGAAAATCTTGGTGCCCATGTCTTGAGTGGTGTTAGTTAGGCCATTCAAGACCTGTACAATTAAGCAAAGTTTGCATGGCACAACGTCCATGCACTTGTACACCAATTTCAATCAGGTCCGACAACTGGCATTAGGATCTCAATTTGCATGTGCATAGTGGTTAACACTTATTTCAGGCAGCACCCTATAGACCCAAAAGTTTCTGGTTTCCAATTTAGCAATTGGCACACCACAGTTAGAGACTGGATGTGGGAGATCATGACCTGAATTTCACCCCCTTATCATTAATGTTGTGCCCACCAAGTGATGTTGAAATTTTCACTCACACTTAGGTGCAAGGTGGATATGGTGTTGAGATGCAATCAAATCACTTGGAGAGGAAAAAATAGCTGATGAGAATGGGGAAAAAGTCAAGAACCAATGTGACAAAAAGGAGGTATTTTTGCCTAAGATTCTCGAACAGTTGTCTTTTTAAATTGTGCAGAAAGTTCAGTCTCTTGATACAATGTTGCAAAGGGCAATGACCCTGTTGACAAGTTTTGGAACAAATTCCTTTATCATTTGTTTAAAAAAAAATATATATAGGCTTTTGGTCATAGTTCAGTTTGTATTTTACTGACTGCTCTTTTTTTTTAATTAAAGGGGATGGCTATTCAAGTAAAAGGAAGTCTTCAGTCTACTCCCAAATATAAAAACAATCTTCCTGTAAAGTGGGCCAGGTAGCAGTTGGAGACTCTCTTGTGAAAGGATAGTGATGTGAACTGCCTGTCTAGAAAACATAGCTGCAAATTGATAAACTGTCACACAGTTGAAGAATTCTCTCAGGTTTGCCAGTTACCTTGAGTGATTTGAAGAGAAGGAACTTATGACAGTTTATAAATGCAGGTAGCTTAGAGAAGTTTTATGTAGGTTTGAGTCAAGAATAAGTGATTAGCTTAGTTGTGATCTATATTTAACTTACAAAGATTTTAGATGATAGACATACAGTACTGTATCTATACAGTATCTATACTGTTAGATCATTAGCTTTTTTTCATTTGTTTAATAAATTCACTTCATGTTTTATATTTTAGCGGAGGTCTATTGAGTAGATTGATTGATTGCAATCTTAGGGTAGCATAAGGCACATTTTTGAAACCTTTTCCTGCAGATCCAGGTGAAGATAAACATTGTGAAAAAATTTTGGGAGTTGCCCAAAAGACAGTTCTAAAACTTGAAGGTCAAAAACAATTAAGATAAAAAGGTCTTGTTTCATCTGAAAAAGTGACAACTGGGCTATTTCATAATAATTCAGCTCAAACTCCCCATTAGTAATGGTACACAGGATCTCAGCAGAATGCCACGTGTGCTTTGAAACTCAAAGGCTGCAGCTATAGTTTTAACCTTAAGTAAACTTTTTGCAGATTGTCACTGTAGGTAGTTAGTTACATGTGTCTGGTGCACCACTATGCTTCTAAACAAAACCATTAAAGTCCCATATAATTGTAACACAATTATTTTCAGTTTAAGGTAATGCTAAATTCCTTTAAGAAGTATCTACAGAATCTCTATCATCCCAGGGGAGAGGTCATCCTGAGGACTCCTAAAATGTTCTGCTGTTGACTTATTGAGGCAAAATAAACTGAGTTGGGGACTGAGGGAGGGGGGGTGGGGTGGTGAGAAACAGCAGAGAATGAAGGAAAAGGTCTAAAAATCTAACCCTACAATACTTTTTGTGGTGACTATCTACCATAATCCTATCAACCATCGTTGAGCCACTAAGAACAGTTGGCAGATGTGAAGGATACTGAAGGAAATTTTCTATTTGAGAGAGCCAGTTTCTCCAGCTAGTCATAATGTGTGGCTTTCATTAGACAATTGTTTAAGAGCTACTCGGCTCAAATTCTTAACTTCATTTCTGGGTTGTGTGATTCTAGCATTGCGCTACTCGTGGATTCTGGGGTTGATGGAAGTAATCCTATTCATGATGTAGGAACTATATGACCTCCTCATCGACGTATTTCAATACTGAGATCAATTAAGAGTCAATGATTGTACAAGAGATCTAAAAGGGAGCAAGTTCAAAAGAAATACTGGCCCAAAAAATGGAAAGAAGACCTCCAGCAGTAGACAGAGCACAGAATGAGAGGCTGCAAGTAAAATCCTGCAATCATGTGAGTCATTGTGCCAATGGTCGAGGGTTACTGGTTTTTAACAAAACAAGCTTTGAAGTGCTTAAAAGATTGATTGATTTTTTTTTCTAAAGGCTCCATGGAAAAAAAACGGGGAAAATCCAATTTCCCCCTCGGGTTGATCGGGGCACGCCATTACAGGAAGCGTCTGATAGCAAAAAGCGCGGAAAAACCCCAAACACTGCAGAGTCTCCCTTCACGCAGCCAAAGTTTAAAAAAATCATTAAACCACTTGAGCGTGAAGAACATAAATGAACTCTGGCAAAAAAAAAAGCAATTGAACTGCATATTGAACAGTTGTGTAAACAGACAAGCTTAAGTGCTACAAACAAAATAAAATAAACAAAATAAACACAAACCACTGTCAAACACCTGCTCCTCACCATCCAAGCAGCTAGCCTAAATAACAGAGAATCTCTTAAAGGGGAAGCAGTGCAGTGTGATAGAACAAGTCTTAAAGCAAGTTGTAAGCAAATGAAAGGCAGGACGATGGATATCAAATTTCCCAACATGATCTGGAAGGGCATTGATATCCTATCCGAGTTGTTATGATCAGGTCTAGGGTTCCCTTTCAGCCTTCACCTGGTCTAAATGTAACAGGGTTTTATTTTTAAATACTGTTTTTAGCTCCCCCTTGGTGAATCCTTGTTCACCGCTTTCCAATTATAAGGCAAATAAACCAGTACAATGGGTTTTCTCAGGTTTAAAGAAGAAAAGTGAAATTTATTAAACTTAAACTCTAATTTGGTTGACATCTACAGATACACGACACATCCATGCTAGCATGCATAGTGATAATACATGCAAATAGAGACAGAAAAGAGCAGAAGAAAAATAAATATCTGAATAATTGTTGTTACGGTTCTTCGAGCTCACTGTAGAGTCCTTTTGTAGGTAGATCTTGCTTTTCGTTGGGGCCCATATTCTTAAACCTTGTTCACTGTAGGAGACTTTTCTCTCTTAGGGTTCATGTGTCTTCAGTGAATTTTTGGAGTTCCGTGGGAAAGAGATGGGAGCAGACAGGAGAGGAGGTCTGCTTCAGTCCAGGAGCATTCAGCTTTCTGCCAGTTCAAACACTGTCGCTACAATTTAAAACTCCCCAAGTTGGCCAGCAGAGTAGTCATGTGGCTGACTGGTATAAAAACTTTTGACTTTATGTATTGTGTGTCAGGGAATGGTCCTTTGTCTACAATCACTGTCTGTTAATATGCAAAAATGTCTTTTCAGCCAGGGGCCTGGCAACCCCTTGTAACTCTTTCCAGCCTCTTTCCAGCAACAATTTGAAATTTAATGTTCATGTGGTGAAATTAATGTGCCTCATTCTTGGCAGGCATGACAGAATTCAAAATTTTTAAACAAAGAATGCAGTTATGCTTCACAGACCAAGTGATTGTAGAACCAGAGAAGCAAGCTCTAAAAATACTGATAACAGTTGGAAATGAGGGATTATACAGAATCAATACCTCTGGCCTATCTGAAGAGGGCCAGAAAGATCCCGCAAAGCTATGGAAAGTGCTAGAAGATCAGCTAGGATTAAGAGTGAATTTTAGAATTCACCGCCTGGAATTGATGTCCTATAGGCAACAGCCACAGGAATCAATAGACCAGTTCATTGGTAGATGCCGGAGTAAAGTCAATGAATGTGATCTTTCAGAAACTGAGCTGTCAGAATGACTATTGGAGCTGGCGATCGTCTCAACATCCATTGAAACGTTTCAGAAGGACCTCTTTGGGGGGGATGGGGCAACAAAGGTCACAGTATTGATGCGCTGCTAGAACACGGCAGGAAATATAAAGCCATTGTAGCTGGACAACAGCACCTGCAAGCACCAGGTGCAGCCAACAGTATCTGCACGATAACCAGGTCGGAGAGAGTAGGCAAGCTGTGTGGTAAGTGTGGTTGGTCCCACTCACCGCAAAGTTGTCCTACATTTCAGGATCTGTGCAAGGCGTGCAGTGCAAGAAATGCAAGAAATCTGGCTCCAAAGACTCAGCCAGAAGTCACAGAGTGACACAAACAAACAGCAGACAGGCACAGCAACTTTGCAACAGCAGCAAGGAGAGCTCCAGAGACCTGCGTAAACACAAGCTGATGCGCAAAGTCCACAGCGAAACAGACCGAAGAGATTTAACGAAGCAATTCTCAGCCAGAAGATGAGCAGGTGTTTCACATTGTGAATCTGACACAATGTGTTGATGAAGTCAAACAACTGGAAGCTTTTGCTACCATTAACATCAAGTGCCCACAGAAAGTTGGCAGACATACACGCGGGTAAAATTGACACCGGAGCTAGTGCAAATATCGTACCAGTCCGAATACTGAGGGATATGTACTGGAGTTGTTGGAAATTCATGATACAATCGACAACTGAAAAGTTATCTGCATACAATGGGTCACCCATCCCTTGCAGTGGCACACTAACAATGCAATGCAGCTATGGCAAGTCAGCATGGAAACCACAAATATTTTACCTGGTAGAGATGAGCAGACCAGCAGTGGCAGAATTATCATTGTGTAGGGACCTTGACATCATAACCATCCACAAGGTCACCAAAGTGCGCATTACAGCAGAAGAGACTAAGGATATGCGCATTGAATCACAGTTCCTCCAGGATCTCCACGGTTCTGGTTTGGAAAGTATCAGCCCCTTCTCAGACATGCCACATCAAGAGAATGAAGATCCAAACTCAGATGGTGAAACTTCTTTGTCAATAGGCAGTGTTTCCTCCCGCTCCAGCAACTCAGAAGAAGAGACTGACGTTGTCACTACTGGGGAGCATGGCCAAGGGGAAATCTCCAAGGACTAGAACCCACTCACAGACTGTGGCCCGCATCAAATGGTACAGTCTGGAACCCCAGCAACAGCACAACTACGCCCTCCCCTCTGCTTTCTAGAGAACGACCAGCACCACAATGAGCCAGAATGGACAGGAACCTCCATGAGATCAAGTACTCCTCCCCCAACAAGTCCTCGACATTGAGCCCCAGATCTCCACATGCGGAGGATGAGGAGAGGCGAAGGACACTCAATGTCCTGAAGAGGCAGAGGAGAAATGAGTTGAAACATTGTCTGTTGGCTTTTTAAGATGAGGTGCTGGAACTTTCCAAGAATGACAAGGCCTCTTGAGAAAAGCAACAGAGTATATTAGCAGACTGAGGCAGAGCAACAGAAACTGAATGAAAAGAGGGAGAAACTGCAGAAAGAACAGCAACAGATGAAATGCAAATTCCCCAATCGAGAGTTGTCAAACCACCAAAATGATATATGGACTTTTGAGCCTTTGCACTTGTAAATTTTATTATCTATATTCCGTATAACTAATTTTGACGTATCTAATGTTATGTGTTCTTACTTGCAGAATACAAGATTTATCTTTGGAAAGGAAGGGGATGTTGTATGATCGCATTAAGAGTGATGTCCTTTTAAGATCTCAGTATACTAATGAGCTAAGTACCAGGATGTAGTTATGTGACTACAAGCCAGAGTCACTTTGCAACTGTAACACCTGGAGGAAGGTTCTGTAAATAGTTTGCTCTATACTGTACATACTAGTTTAGCTGTCAATAAACCTGTTGGAGATCTTCAACAAACTGGACTCCATGCATCTCATTTATGTTGCATCAGACAACATAAAGAAATCATTACATCAACTGGTGGTCTGAAGTGATAACATGTACACTGCTATCTTAACTTCATGCAAGATCCTTGTCTCAGAGGTTCAGGGCCACGTTTACAAGCTGCTTGTCATATAAATCAAATTGAACTTTAAGCAATGTGACTGGCGCTGCTGTGTGTTTAGGATTAAAATTTGTGGCTAGACAGTTGATCTGGGGACAAAACAAAATGCAACTCTGTTACATGAACAGTGCAAAACTGTCTCACTTTATTTGCAGAGGCACTATGTCAGACATGACATTATTGTCACCAGAACCAGATTAATCTCTCTGCACAGTACACTGTAGGTGTGCAGAATAAAATTTCTGTCTTAGGAGTATTTGATGCTTCATGCAGCCAGCTATACTCCCAGAGAAAAGCAAACTGACCAAACATGATCTTCGGCATCAATTTTAATAAAGGGTGTGTCAAAAATCAAAACCCTCACTCAACCTTTGATGCTACTTTAGACTCTGTCTCATTCTCCATAAATGTATGTCTGCTAATTTTGAACACATCATCTTGCTACCTCAAATGTCAGTCCTTTTATTTGCTGCTTGCTAAGTAAGCTGCAAGCTTCAGTAGTAGGTCCATTGAACTATGTGTAGCATTGAGACAAAGCCACTCTGGGGCCTACATTAATTTTTTGCAAAATGTTATTTGTTCTTGAAGGTTAAATTTTTGTTGCCACTGTAATCCTTGCAGTTAGTTAATTGCAGATATAAAGCGCTCTCATTGAATATGGTTAAATCCACAGCCTTGTTTCATTCTGGTTGTATGGCTCAGCTATGAACTCCCTGGCTATCAGAACAGCTCAGATATTCTGTTTCCTATCTTGATATCTGAAGCTGATTTTACAATCTAGTCATAATATTACCTACTTCCATTGTTGGTGATATGTGGAATATTAACAAATGAAAAAGGAAAGTTGATAACTTATGTTCATCCTCATTTCATTTTTCCCTTTACGTTTATTTACACAATTCATGACCTCTTTCAGCACTTTTTTTTTCTCATTTAAGGTCTTTGTTCTTAAGTTGATCAGCATTGCAAGTACCTACTGACTGATGTTCTGTTATAATTTCTGAATGCAAATTATGAGTTAACCTTTGCATTTTAAAGCTATAACTTTCCGCTATGTTTGTTGGTAAAATGTGCTTCATGGTGATTCATATAAGGCTTGGCTTTTTGCTTCCAGCGGGTTCCCGCCTGCCTGTTCCAGAATGAGATGCATCTCATTTTAATTACCAAGCATCATGTAAATTTCTGAAATAAAAACAAGAAATGCTGGAACCACTCAGCAGGTCTGGCAGCATCTGTGGAAAGAGAAGCAGAGTTAACGTTTCGAGTCAGTGACCCTTCTTCGGAACTAGCAAATATTAGAATTGTCAAAGGTTATAAGCAAGTGAGCCGGGGGTGGGGCAAGAGATAACAAAGGAGAAGGTGTAGATTGGACAAGGCCACATAGCTGACCAAGAGGTTCCAGCATTTCTTGTTTTTATTTCAGATTTCCAGCATCTGCAGTATTTTGCTTTTACTTTAGTATGTAAATTTCTGACTTTGCACACATTCCATGTGGGAAGACAGCACACTCTTGCTTTCCTTGACACCTCAAACAAAGTTTTAAAATTGAAAACTTGTCTTTCTGGGCCTCTACTGGACAGAAAGTGACTGGCAGCATACCCACAGTTTAAAATCTAGAGTGCCAATGGGTGAAGCTTGCAACAATAGCCCACCATGTAAAACTACTCCCTTAGTTTTCACTTTTCAAATATTACTTTATATTTTCAACATTCCCATATGTTGCCATATGCCACCATTCATCATGACCTGCTCGATAGGGCATGCAAGGGGTTGTGCTTCTTTGTAACCACCAGCTGACTGGTGGCTGACAGCAGCTTGATGTGAGCCACCTTATGGTTTATTCCTATCTCCTATTGAAAGCTTTGAGCTTCCATTCTGCTCCCTCACTGAATAGCATAACTGAAATTTAAAACTAACTGTGTGAATAATTACAAACATAAAGCTGCATTCTACAAACATAATGATGCATTTATTTGGAGCACCAACATATTTTGCCAGGCAGACTGGATTTTTTTTTAAATTCGGCTGACTGAAAATAACCTCGGAGAAGGCTGTGGGTTATTGTACTTACCGAGCAGAAAATAACACTACAAATGCGGAACATACATCGCAAAAAAAATAGTTGAATTACAGTGTTTCTGTACACTTGCATCATTATGCCCCCCTTGTTGCAACTGAAATAGCCCATCAGCTGGTTAGGGCAAATTGGATTACAGCTTTAAGACTGTTCATCATAAAGATTTATTTTTCCTTGTGATCTCTGTTCGATGTTATTTTTAATGGAAATTAAGGCCAGGGTGCTCATTATTATGTTCTTGGATTGAATGTACCATAGAATTACTGCAAGATTTCTGACCATGCTGCACATTGATAGTTGTACATATACTGAGTGGAAGCATTTTCCTAAACTATCATAGTGCTTTTTGAAAAAAAAATCCATTTATATATTGCCTTATCACAGTTCAGAAATATTCCAAAGCACTTCTCATAAAATTAATTACTTTAAAGTGCAACCACTGTTATTTACATGACAGGATGTAGCATCCATTTTGTGCATAACAAGATCACCGGAATAACAAAGGCAATTTTGGCCAGGTTTTTTTGTAGTATTAGCTATGGGAGTATCATTGGCTGAAACGTAGAGAGAATGCCATGCTCAGAATAGTGTCACACCTGTTTAAATTTAGCTTCTTCCAAATACTTTTTATTCATGTATAATGAAATAACAGCTTCCATAGGCAATCCTTGTGTTTCCGATGAACAGACACTTAGCTATATGCCTGAAGTATTCAAGACAGCACATCATAGTGTTAACAATGAATCTGTCCAATGTATGTTTCTGATCTCTATCCATTAGCAGAACCACCATGCTGGCAGCCTGCATGGTACAGCTAAAAGCTAATTCAGGTTAAGAAGTAAGATTATACAAAAATAATAAATTGGGAGGCAAAAATAGGAATACGGTGTTTAATTTCTCACTGGTACTGTTAACACCATTTTATGATAATACAGTTCTTTGAGCTTTCTGTTAAAGTGGACAACATTGTTCTCAGTGTGTCCTGACTTACTGCAGCAAACCATACATGTGATAAAACTCTGTCAACAGAACCAGCAAAATGGTGGTGGACAGTTAAATAACTAACTGGAGGAGGTGGCTCCACAAATATCCCCATCCTCAACGATGGGGGAGCCCAGCACATCAGTGCAAAAGATAAGGCTGAAGCATTTGCAACAATCTTCAGCCAGAAGAGCCAAGTTGATGATCCATCTCAGCCTCCCCCTGAAGTCTCCAACATCACAGATGCCAGTCTTCAGCCAACTCGATTCACTCTGCATGGTATCAAGAAATGACTGAAAGCACTGGATACTGCAAAGGCGATCGGCCCTGACAACATTCCAGCAATAGTACTGAAGACCTGTGCTCCACAACTTGCCGCATCCCTAGCCAAGCTGTTCCAGTACAGCTACAACACTGGCATCCACCCGGTAATGTGGAAAATTGCCCAGATATGTCCTGTGCACAAAAAGCAGGACAAGTCTATCCCGGCCAATTACCACCCCATCAGTCTACACTCAATCATCAGTAAAGTGATGGAAGGTGTCGTATAACCTGCTCAATGACGCTCAGTTTGGGTTCTGCCAGGGCCACTCAGCTCCAGACCTTATTACAGCCTTGGTTCAAACATGGACAAAAGAGCTGAACTCAAGAGGTGAGGTGAGAATGACTGCCCTTGGTATCAAAGCAGCATTTGACCGGGAATGGCATCAAGGGACCCGAGTAAAACTGGAGTCAATGGGAATTGGGGGAAAACTCTCCGCTGGTTGGAGTCATACCTAGCACAAAGGAAGATGGTTGTGGTTGTTGGAGGTCAATCATCTGAGCTCCAGGACATCACTGCAGGAATTCCTCAGGGTAGTGCCCGAGGCCCAACCATCTTCAGCTGCTTCATGAATGACCTTCCTTCAATCATAAGGTCAGAAGTGGGGCTGTTCGTTGATGATTGCACAATGTTCAGCACGATTTGCGGCTTCTCAGATACTGATGCAGTCCAGGTAGAAATGCAGCAAGACCTGGACAATATCCAAGCTTGGGCTGATAAGTGGCAAGTAACATTTGTGCCACACAAGTGCCAGGCAACGACATCTTCAACAAGAGAGAATCTAACCATCTACCCTTGACATTCAATGGCATTATGATCACTGAATCCCCCACTATCAACATCCTGAGGGTGACCATTGACCAGAAACTGAACTGGAGTAGCCATAAAAATAATCTGGCTACAAGAGCAGGTCAGAACCTAGGAATCCTGTGGTGAGTAGCTCACCGCCTGACTCCCCAAAGCCTGTCCACCATTTGCAAGGTACAAGTCAGGAGCGTGATGGAATACTCTCCACTTGCCTGGATGGGTGCAGCTCCAACAACACTCGAAGCTCAACACCATCCAGGTCAAAGCAGCCAGCATGATTGGCACCCCATTTACAAACATTCACTCTCACCACTACTGATGCACAGTGGCAGCAGTATGTACAATCTACAAGATGCACTGCAGCAACGCACCAAGGCTCCTTAGACAAAACGTTCCAAACCCATGACCATTACCACCTAGGAGGACAAGGGCAGCAGATTCATGGGAACACCACCACCTGCAGGTTTCCCTCCAAGCCACACACCATCCTGACTTGGAACTATATCGCTGTTCCTTCACTATCGCTGGGTCAAAATCCTGGAACTCCCTTCCTAACAGCACTGTAGGTGTACCTACCCCACATGGACTGCAGCAGTTCAAGAACGCAGCTCACCACCACCTTCCTGAGGACAATTAGGGATGGATAATAAATGCTGGCCTAGCCAGCGATGCCCTCATCTCAGGAATGAATAAAAAACACCCAGCACCCTCTGGGTGAAAAGATTTTCCCTCATGTCCCTCTAATCCTTCTACCAATCACATTAGTCTGTGCCCCCTGGTAATTGACCTCTCTGCTAGGGCAAACAGGTCCTTCCTGTCTACTCTACCTCGGCCTCTCATAATATTGTACACCTCAATTAAGTCACCCCTTAGCCTCCTCTGTTCTAAGGAAAACAATCCTAACCGATCCAATTTTTCCTCATAGCTGCAACTTTCGAGCCCTGGCAACATTCTTGTAAATCTCCTCTGTATTCTCCAGAGCAATTATGTCCTTCCTGTAATGTGGTGAACAGAACTGTACACAGTACTCCAGCTGTGGCCTAACCAGCGTTTTATACAGTTCCAGCATCACATCCCTGCTTTTGTATTCTATTCCTCGGCCAATAAAGGAAAGCATTCCATATGCCTTCACCACTCTCTATCTACCTGTCCTGCCACCTTCAGGGACCTATGGACATGCACTCCAAGGTCTCTCACTTCTTCTACCCCTCTCAATATCCTCCCCCAATATCGACTCGAGTATTAGAGGAAATTCTTCTTCTTGGATGCTCCAGGCACAGTCTTGCCTGTCAGGAATGTCAGGAAATTGTGCATATTCAGCTCAATAAATTAATGGATTAAAAATTAATGGCTGGAAGATTGTGGGCTGTGTGTGCATGATGCCCCAGTAGCCACACCTGATCAGCAAAGGCTTTGTACGGGGAACAGTCAAGTTGAAAATGTATCTTTAGATTCTCAAGTCCTGGTGTGTTTAAGCACATAATCTTGTGGCATAGAGGTGTTATGTTGCCAATTGCAGCATGCTGAATTTCATTTCAGTATATTCAAAGCATATTGAAATGATAAAATCAAGTACCTAAAATTTGTTGTGGTTTTATAGCACAAAAAGAAACACAATTTGGCTAGGTGGGATTTAGGTGCATCTTCCATCCTACCCCAACCGCTCCAGCTCATTACATAGGAAGAAATGAGAGAGGGGATCATGTCAGGTTTACTAAATTCTGACAGTCGACATCAGTTGTTTCTGATGCACTGTACACTCCACCATAGCTCTTTTAAAAGAAAGAACTTGCATTTATACAGCTTGTTTAATGACTTCAGGAAGTCCTGACTGGCACAGGTGATGGACTGAATAGCCTTCTTTTGTGGTACATGATTCTAAGGAGTTGTTTTTTTTTTGATGTGGTGCATATGCAACAATTAATTACAACTGACACTTTTTAAAACAGGAATTTGAAATTTGGGGCCTTTCACCCTTTCTTGGGTGAACCCTGAGCTGCTTAGCCAGCCTGGTAGGGTGCAGTCAGTGGCAGAAAGTCCAGCCTTTATCACTTCAGGTGGGTAAGTGGCCCACCTAGAATTTCCAGGTGGATGTGCATCAACCTGGTATTAACCTGAAAATTATTTAAAAGTTATCCCTATGGATGCTCTTGTTACAGACAAATGAGGAGGGGTTGAAGGGCTTCCCTTTCTTCCCTCTCCTTGTTTGACCACAACAGATTTAATTCCTTCTTACAGTGGATGTACAGGCCAATTCAGTAGTTTGATTGACTCGCGTTATTATCATAGCAAATAAGTAATTAATCGGACAGGTTTTCTTGAGGTTAACGTTATTGTACTTAAACCAAACTGATAAAAATAATAAAGTACTCACAAACTTTCACTCTCTATCTCACACACACACACACACACACACACACACACACACACACACACACACACACACACACACACTAGAGGTTTACACACACAGAGATAGGTTACAGAGTGGGGAAATGTAGATTGGTTGAGTTACAAACCATGGGGGGAATAAAGGTAAACAGCCTGTGGGGTTTGGTGATTTGGCTGGCTTCTAACTAAATTCGGTGGTCCTGAGGCTTTTAGTTTGAAGAAGCTCACTGGTTCAGTGAGTCTCTTGGAGACAGCGATGCAGATGATTTCCTCCAACAGGGTTTCTGATTGTAGCAAAGGTGGTCAGTCAACGGGCAGAGTTCGAAGCTTGTAAGCTGGAATGAAGAGCGAGGGGACCCCCCCCCCCACACATTTGGGTCTGCACATGCCAGAGTCCAAAAACTTCTCCTTTTGGCTGCAGAGAAACACAAGCTTAAATCCACAGATTGGGAGGGGCTTGTCGAATGACAGTCACTCTGATTCAAAAATACCAGTTCGCAGTATTTCTTCATGCTAAAAGAAAAAGGACAAGCAATTGCCTTAAACTTCCGGGTCTTCATTCTTGCTGGGGATGAGCAGACATTTCGTTTCCCTCCTCACAGGCCCTGCAGTGTTGGGTACAGTGTTGCAAATTAGGTGTCCATCCTAAGCTGCCAGCAAAGTCATCTTTTTTGTCTGTTGTCTCCTAAATTTCTTCAAAAAATATAAATTCAGATCTCCAGTCAGTGGATTTAAGAAAATTATCATTCAACAAAGCAAGTTGACATGACACCTCCCCACCATGCGAAATGAATTGTGATGACAGGAGCATTTCATTCTGAGGTCACAACTTAGAAAGAAACTGTATACACACATACTCATCAGTCTCACTGTCAGATTCAGTTTTTTTATATATCCCGGATGGTTCCATGCTGAAGTAAACCCTGGATAAAGTGTCAGTATCACATTGTTTTTCCCTGCAATGTGGATAATCTTCAAGTGGTAAAATTGCAGAAGCAGGTTCCAACCTTGCATTCTGGGTTTTGAATTTCTCTACAAAGGTCAAAGGATTGTGGTCGGTATAAGCTATTGTCTCTCTATATACATTTTAGACATATACCTCAAACCTTTTGAGACAGCAACAGTCCCAGGGTTTCCTTCTCCATAGTTGAGTATCTCCTTTGATGTTTGTTTAATTTTTTGAAGAAATACCCAACTGGTCTCTCAATGCCTAACTCAACATCTTGGAGCAAGATGGCACCTATCCCTAGGTTACTAGCATCCACTGCTACTTTAAATGGTTTGGTAAAGTTTGGAGCCTTCAGCCTCTCAAAAGCTGTAAAATCTGACCACACACTACCTTTGCTTTTTTCTGCAATGTGTCTGTCAGTTGGGCGGCAATAACTCTGAAGTTGGGGAAAAATTTGCCGTAAAACCCACACAACCCCAAAAATCACATTATTTACGATTTGGCCGCGCGGACGGGAAAATCTATCAGCACCTGTACCTTTGCTTCTCTGGGCAACACTCGCCCTTGACCCACAACATGCCCTAGGTAGGTTACTTGATCTTTAGCGAACTCGCTCTTTGCAAGATTTACCATGAGGTCAGCCGACTGTAACATTCAGAAGCGGTCTTCAAATTGGTCTAGGTGGCCCCTCAGATTTCACTGTACATCAAAAGATCATCCAGGCACACTACACAGTTGGGCAGGCCAGCCACTACCTGGTTCATCAGCTTTTGGAAGGTGGCTGGGGCATTTCTTAATCCAAAGGCCATCACACAGCACTGGAATAAGCCATCTGGGGTGACAAAAGCTGAGATCTATTTAGCTCGGGTGGGTTAGGGAACCTGCCAGTACCCTTTTAATAAGTCTATTTTGGTTATGGAGGTAGTGTTTCCTATTATATGCACTCTTCCAGGCAGGGAATTGGGTAGGAATCAGATCTGGTCAATGCATTAGTCTTTCTACAATCAATGCAGGGCCTTGTTGAGCCATCAGGTTTGGGCACCAGCACAACTGGGGAACTCCAACTGCTCTGACTGGGCACAATCGGCTTGTGCTCCAGCATATAGTGAATTTCCTCCCGAACCTGGATCAGTTTCCTGGGACCCAGGAGATAGGGATTTTGTTTTATGGGAGGGGTCTCTCCTACATCCACATCGTGCAGGGTGAGGGTTGTGCACCCTGGTTTGTTCCTGCATATCCCTTTAAAAGCTGTGAGCAGCCTTGTTAGGTCGCTTCTGTGGTCTGCATTTAAATAGGAGAGTATGGTGTCTAATTTTCCTAACATTTCAGTGTTAGCTAACAGGATGGTAGGGAGTTCGATTTTGGGAACCCTCCCAGCCTTCCTCTAACTCATCCTCACTGTCCCTTTCACTCTCCTCTTTCTTGACTGCCTGACAGACCTGTGCTTGTTTTTCCCCTTCCTGGCTGTGTTACTGTTTCAACATATTGTAGCACAGCCATTTAATAAGATCATGGTTGATCTGTTTCTGTCTCGAATTCCACACTCTCATCTACCCCTGATAATCTTTGATTCCCTTGCCTAACAAGAATTTATCTACCCCCACCTTAAAAATATTTAATGACCCCGCCTCCACCACCTTCTGAGGCAGAGTTCCAAAGTCGCACAACCCACCGAAAACATTTCTCCTTGTCTCTGTCCTAAAAGGGCGACCCTTAATTTTCAAACAGTGCCCCCTAGTTCTGGACTCACCCACAAGAGGAAACATCCCCTCCACATTAACCCTTTCAAGACCATTCAGGATTTTATATACTTCAACCAAGTCTCCCCTCAATCTTCTAAACTCCAGTGAAAACAAGCCCAGCCTGTCCAACCTTTCCTCATAAGCCAACCCATTCATTCCAGGTATCAATCTAGTAAACCTCCAATGCACTCACATCCTTCCTTAAATAAGGAGACCAAAACTGCACACAGTATTCGAGATGTGGTCTCACCAATGCCCTGCATGACTGAAGCATAACATCCTACTTTTATTTTCAATTCCTCTCATACTAAAGGATAGCATTACATTATCCTTCTTTATTACTTGCTATACCTGCATACTAACTTTTTGTGACTCATGCACAAGAACACCTAGATCCCTCTGTACCTCAGAATTCTGCAGTTGTTGCCCGTTTAAGAAATACTCTGCTTTTTTATTCTTCCTGCCAAGGTGAACAACTTCGCATTTTCCCATATTATACTCCATCGGCCAGATTCTTGCCGACTCACTGAACCTATCTATATCGGTGTGCAACCTCCTTATGTCCTCTTCGCAACATACTTTCCTACCTATCTTTGTGTCATCTGCAAATTTGGCTACTAGGCCATCGCTCCCCTCATCTAAGTTATTAATATAAATTGTAAAAAGTTGAGGCCCTAGCACAGACCCCTACCGGACTCCACTCGTCACATCCTGCCAATCAGAAAAGGACCCATTTATGCATACTGTTTTCTGCCAGCTAGCCAATCTTCTATCCATGCTAATATATTACCTCCTACACCATGAGCTCCAACTTTGTGCAATAACCTTTTATGTGGCACCTTGTCAAATGCCTTCTGGAAATTCAAGTACAGCACGTCAATGGGCTCCCCTTTATCCACAGTGCATGTTACTCTTTCACAGAACTCCAATAAATTGGTTAAACATGATTTCCCTTTCACAAAACCATGCTGACTATTCCCGATTACCTTGAGTTTTTCTAAGTGCCCAGCTACTGCCTCCTTAATGATTGATTCCAACACCTTCCCCATGACAGACATCAAGCTAAATGGCCTATAGTTACCTATTTTCTGCCTCCCCACCATCCATACCCTCCCCCCGCCCCCCCTCCATGAATAGAGGGGTTATATTTGCTATTTTCCAATCTGATGGAACCTTTCCAGAATCTAGCGAATTTTGAAAAATTAACACCACACATCTACTACCTCATTAACCCCCTCTTTTAAAACCCTCGGGTGAAGCCCATCACGCCCACAGTGGCGGTGCAGTGGTTAGCACTGCAGCCTCATGGTTCCAGCGACCTGGTTCTGTTCTGGCTACTGCCTGTGTGGAGTTTGCAAGTTCTCCCTGTGACCGCGTGGGTTTCAGTTGGGTGGTCTGGTTTCCTCCCACAGACTAAGACTTGCAGGTTGATCGGTAAATTGGCCATTGTAAATTGCTCTTAGTGTAGGTAGGTGGTAGGAGAATGGTGGGGAGGTGGTAGGGAATATGGGATTAATATAGGATTAGTATAAATGGGTGGTTGTTGGTCGGCACGGACTCGGTGGGCCGAAGGGCCTGTTTCAGTGCAGTATCACTCTATGACTTATCAGCACCCAGCTCCATTAGTTTGGTCAGTACTGCTTCTCTGGTAATTGTAATTTCACCAAGTTCCTCTATTCCTTCCACCTCCTGATGTATAGCTATTACTGGGATGTTTTTGTATCCTCTGTAGTGAAGACGAAAGCAAAATATTTGTTCATTTCATCTGCCATTTCCTTATTATCTACTATTAACTCTTCATTCTCACTCTCTAGAGGACCAATACTCACTTTACTTATTATTTTCCTTTTTAAATACCTGTAGAAACTTTTGCTATCTGTTTTTACATATCTAGCTAGCTACCTCTCATACTCTAATTTCTTTCTCCTGATTAACCTTTTAGTCATTCTCTGCCTTTCTTGATATTCTGACCAATCATCTGACCTCCACTCATCTTTGCACAACTATATACTTTTTCCTTCAGTTTGATGCTTTCCTTAACTTGTTTCGTTAACCATGGATGGTGGGTCCTCCCCTTAGAATTTTTCTTTCCGTAGGAATATACTTATTCTGAGTATTCTGGAATATCCCCTTAAATTTAAATTTGTGAAGGGTGGTGATGAGGTGGAAGCCTATCAGATTGAATGTGAAAAATCTGGAATGTGGAGTAACAGCATTCCCACATGCAAAGGTAAGACATAATCACATGGGCATTGCCATAAACATCTTAAAACAGGCATTTTCAAATGTGAAGCAACAATAGCAATCCTTTCATGTTCTACCAAGGGAACTTCTGACATATTCTCAGGGCAGATTTCTATCTTAGCACTAAACCTTTCTTCTTAGATCTTTGATCTTAGAGTAGGTTAAAGGTTCGGCACAACATCGTGGGCCGAAGGGCCTGTACTGTGCTGTACTGTTCTATGTTCTATGTAAATGTCTGCCACTGCTTCTCTATCCATTGATCTATCTCCTAGCCTAGTAACCCAGTTCACTTCAGCTAGCTCAGCTTTCATGCCCACATAGTTGCCCTTATTTAAGTTTAAAATACTAGTCTTTGACCCACTCCTCTCTCTTTCAAACTGGATGTAAAATTTACTCATATTATGGTCGCTGCTACCTAGAGGTGCTTTTACTCTGAGGTTGTTAATTAATCCTGTCACGTTACACAATACAAAATCTAATATAACCTGCTCTCTGGTTGGTTCCAGAACATGCTGCTCTAAGAAACTATCTTGAAAGCATTCTATGAACTCCTCATCCAAGCTGCAATTGCCAAGTTTATGTAGATTAAAATCACCCATGATTATTGTCATCCTTTTATCACAAGCAGCTAATATTTCTTCTTGGATACTTCGTCCTACATTGTGGTTACTGTTAGGGGGCCTGTAGACCACTCCCACTAGTGACCCCCTTCCCCTTCTATTCCTCATCTCCACCCAAAACAATTCTACATCCTGATCTCCTGAACCAAGGTCATCGCTAACTATTGCACCAATGCCATCCTTGATTAACAGTGCTACCCCTCCACCTTTACCTAGCTTCCTATTATTCCTGAATGTTAGATACCCTTCAGTATTGAGGACCCAATCCTTGTCATCCTGTAGCCATGTCTCTGTAATGGCTATCAGATCGTTTTTATTTACCTCAATTTACTTCAGCTTCAGTTTGGGCAGTCTGTGCTAACTTTTTAACCCTAGGTCGGCTTGCTGAGCCTCGACCAAGGAAGACCTGTTTAACCCATCCTCCGGGTCCTCTAACTTCCGAAAGAAGGTTTCAGATAACCAGAGAGTAGGGCCATCTATCTGCAGTGCCAGTTCAGCCTCCTCTGACAGTGCTTGTTTGGCCATGGACTGGGTCACCACACAGTCAGGAAGAATGCCGGGGAACTATTTCTGTAACTGCTCTGTCACCCTGACCTCTTTCGGTCCCTCTAAAACCACTGGGGAAGCTATCACCTTCGCCTCCACCGGATCATTACCCAGGAGCAGGTCGACCCCGTCGACAGGTAAACTAGGGACAATCCCCACAGTTACCGGTCCTGAAACAAGATTGGGCTGCAGGTCCACCCGGTATAAAGGTATGGGCATATACTTTCCTCCGCTACCATTTACTAGCACTCTAGCATTCAGTGCACTCTCTGGGGGAAAGGTCATGCCTTTTCCCAGCAGAAGGGATTGGGTGGCCCCTGTATCCCTAAGTATGACTATTGTCACGGAACTGTTTGTTTTCTCCTCTGTTTGGGACAGTGTGCCTTTGTGATTCTGTCTGGAAACAGTGTGCCTTTAAGACAAAGTGAGAAGATTATTTGAGAACAGAGCCATGGCAGGCCTGTTCCCTGGGCAGCAGTAGGGTTGGGGGTGGGCGGGGGGGGGGGGGGGGGTTTGGTATGAGGAGGTCACATGATGTACTGTGGCTTTTAACTGTGTGTAAAAAACAGCTGAAACCACTTTTGAGTCCAGCGAAGCATGCTGAAGTAAGAAGCTGTCTATTTCTCGTCGAAGAAAAGCTGCATTGAGGTACAGGCTATGTTTGCCTAAGTGGAGAGAAACAACCCTGGAAATAGATCATTTGCGTTATTAAAGGTAGTAAACTCCTTTACACGTTGAAACTCTAAGAATTCTCTGCCTCAAGAGCGACTCTCTGTTGTCTGTGTTTGCTGGAATTTTCAGTAAAGTTCCTACTGATAGACTGCCTGTTTTAAAATCCGAGTGGACCCATTGCTATACTCCTTGTTTAAAGAACTGTGTGATGCCTGCTGCAACCGAAGTGCTTTGAACTCCTATCAAGTAAAGTCTGTTCATTAAATTTGCCTGGAGACTTCAAGTGGCATCTGTTTTTTTTTACACTAGGATGCCTCACCCATCAGGAACATAACCCACAAAGACTTACAATCCAGTTATTTATTTATTCTAAAGAAACAGCTAATTTTTAAAACATAATTTTTAAAAAAACAGTTAACCATTAGTTTTTGAATGTGTGTGTGAGCATGGGGGTTAGATTAAATAAGAAGTTATAAGGTCTTTGGCCATAAATTTATCTTAATATTGGTAAGGTTTAGTTTATTAATAAATACTTAATTTGTTGTGTCTAAAGGTACCTGGTTTGGTGTATTTTTTTTATTCTGGGGGTTAATAGTGTTCAATTTGGCTATTTTCCAGTTAGGAGGGAAAACTTTCATTATATGCTGCGACCTGTGGAATGATGGGACTGAATTGACAGTGCATTGCCCCCGCCTCAATCACTATGGGCTTACTCGCTTCACTTGAGGTGGTATGGGTCGCTATTCCTCTGGACACAAAATTCTGGTAACACTCGGGGATTTTGTTGAGTTTTCCCGCACGTTCAGTGGTAGGTTTACTGGGTTTTACTGCCACAGTTAAAGACACAGCCTAGTATGCTGTGCTTTCCATCAGGGCCCCTTTTCCTGCATTGGTCTGGTGTACCCTGACTAAATTTATGGGTTTCCCCCATAACTTCCAGCAGTCAGCTCGAAGGTGACCTGCCTTGTTAGAATGGAAACATACAGGCTTTTGGGCATCAATCCTGCTCTCACCACTTTCCTTTTTGGCCTGAGGAGGGTCCCCTGTGTTTCCAGCTCCCCCTTCTAGCCCATGGCTGTTCATCTTCCTATCACCCTCCCACCTTCTCTCCCTTTCAGGTTTTTGGAGGTGACTAGGGAAGGGTTTCCCTTGGGGCAAGGGCTTGTGAATAAGTGTATAACCATCAGCCAAGATTGATGCCTGCCTGACTCTAGGAACCTTTTGTTCCTCCTCGTGGTTTCTCCTGGAAAGGGGAAGAGAGTTTTTGAACTTCTCGAGGAGAATCACCTCTGAGGTTTTCATAGGTGGACTCTATCTTAAGTGCCCATTTACATCGATCGAAAGCAAGCTGCTTAACTCTTTCAAACTCTAAGTAAGTTTGTTCAGGCTGCTTTCGGAGGGTTCAGAATTTTTGGCGGTATGCCTCCGGTACTAGTTCATGCGTCCAGGATTGCATTTTAGTCATATCATACTCTGATGAATTCTCATCCGGCAGCAGTGAATAAACCTCATGGGTCTTTTCTGTTAGTTTGCTTTGCAATAACAGTGTCCAGCTCTCTGCGGGCCACTTCAACTGTTTTGCAAGCTTTTCAAAAGAGACGAAAAATGCTTCCATATCCCCCTCATTGAACTTTGGTATCAACTGGGAGAACTTTAAAAGCTCAGCACCCAGTCCTGAGCTAGGGGTAACTCCCTCACTAGCAGTGCCTTCACTGCTGTATTGGGTCTTCACCTAATTAGTTCAAGCCGCCTTAACTCCTTCTTCTTCTGGAAAGCTTTCTTTTTCCCTTTCCTCCCTTTCTTTTTGCCTTTCCTAATATTCTCTCTCTGCTCTCTTTTTCTCTTTCCTCAAATTCTAAGGGATCAATTTAGTTTACCGCTTCCAATTTCCCATTTGCCTTTGGGTTTGATCCCAGATGTGAGCCCGCAAATTTCTGCTAAGGTCAAGTGAGGAGTGGTTGAAGGGCTTTCCTCTTTTCCTTCTACTTGTTTGACCACAACAGGTTTAATTCTTTCTGAAAGTGTATGTACTAGCCAATTCAGGTGTTTGGTTCTTGTTATGATTCTAGCGAGCAAGTTAACAATCAGACAGGTTTCTTGAGTTAGCAAAGAAAGAGGTTAACTTTATTGTACCGAAACCAAACAAATGAAAATAATAAACTGCATGCAGACTTTCTCTCACACACACACACGCACACTATAGGCTTTCACCCACACAATTAGGTTACAGAGTGTGGAAATGTAGATTGGTTGAGTTAGAGTCCATAGGAAAAATGGGGTATACAGTTTGTGGGGTTTGGTGATTCACCTGGTTTTTAGCTAAATTCGGTGGTCCTGAGGCTTTTAGTTTGAAGAGGTAGATGATTGGTGCATTGGGTCTCTTGGAGACAGCGATGCGGTTGATTTCCTCCAGCGGGATTTCTGATTGTAGCCAGAGTTTGCAAAGGTGGTCAGTCAACAGGCAGAGTTTGAAACTTGGAAGCTGGAATGAAGAGAGAGAGAGGAGCTCCCACTTGGGTTGGCACATGCCAGATCCAAAGGCTTCTCCTTTCGGCTGCAGAGAAACACAAGCTTAAAATCTCAGATGGGAGGGGCTTGTCACATGACTGTCACTCAGTGATTCAAGCATAGTAGTTAGCAGTATTCCTTCTTGCTAAAAGAAAAAAGAACAAGCAGTTCCCTTAAACCTCATAGGTCTTGGTTCTTGCTGGGGATGAGCAGACATTTTGGATTGAATTTTATAGAGCCCTCGATGTTGGAAATGGTGGTCGGGGAGGGGGGGCAGGTGCAGCATGAAGAATGCTCTGAATGAGGCCCACCACTGACCACAATGCCGTCAGGGCCCATCCCGATCTCAGCGGCGGCGAGGCCTTGTGTCTTCCCCCCCACTGCTTGGTGACGGGACCCACATTATAGTACGCAGATGAGCACTTGCCATTCATTAACATGCCAGCCGCTGCAATTGAAACAGCAGGTTGAGATCTTCATTAATATAATAAAAGCAAAATACTGCGGATGCTGGAAATCTGAAACAAAAACAAGAAATGCTGGAATCACTCAGCAGGTCTGGCAGTATCTGTGGAAAGAGAAGCAGAGTTAACGTTTCGGGTCAGTGACCCGAAACGTTAACTCTGCTTCTCTTTCCACAGATGCTGCCAGACCTGCTGAGTGATTCCAGCATTCCTTGTGGTTGAGATCTTCATCCTGGCGCTTGGCATCGACGTGCCTTCGGATCCCTGTCCAGCTAAACGAGGAACGACTCTTGTGGGGAGGAGGTATTTTTCTCTGTGCTGGAGGGGGGTTGCAGAGTCAAACTCTTTGGTTTGGTTGGGGGAATGGTGGGAAGGGGTTGAGGGTTAGAATTTGTGAACTTTGGGAGGAGAAGGTCACGTAGTCAAGCTAAGTATTTTGAGGCGGTGAGTGGGCAAGGAATTAAATGTAAGGTTATTGGGCGGGGGTGGTGGGAAAGGGGATGGAAAGATTTTTAAAATTATTTCTAAGACTTTTAAATGAAATTTGCCTTTATGATTTGAAACAGTCACTTGGGGCTCTAAGCCCTTTAAAAATGGTGCCTGCGCAGTGCTGCCGGACACCATTGCTGGGGACACATCGCCCGCGCCCTCAACATTATTGTTTGAGGGAGGGGGAGGGGGAGGGGGTGGCTGACACAGGCATGCTAATGAGCCACCATCTTTCGGATCGCAGCAGCTCCGCGACATGAAGCCCGAGTGTGCGGGCCGCCAATTTTCTCACCTGCCGCTGAAATTGGCGGCAGGCCTACAGAATCCAGTCCTTTGCCTTCCTCATCACAAGCCTTGTTACGTAGGATACAGTATTGCAAATTAGGTGGCTATCTTAAACTACCTATCCTAAGCTGCCAGCAAAGTCATCATTTTTTATCTGTTCTCTTAAATTTCTTCAAAAAATATAAATTCAGATCTCCAGTAAGTGGATTTAAGAAAATTATCATTCAACAAAGCAACTTGATGTGAGAATATGAATATGGAGCTAAAATATAGTTTAATACTGTAGATATGAAATTGCAGACAGATTTTTGGTACATTTGATAGCTGTCTTATTGTTTAGAACTGCATTCTCTCACAATTCTGATTTGCAACAGTTCCAGTATCTGCACTACACTTATTCTGGCCTTTCAAACATCCCCAATTTTAATTGCTCTATCATTGCTGGCTGTGCCTTCAGCTGCCAAGGCCCTAAACTCTGGAACTCCCTCCCTAAACCTCTCTACTGCTCTTTCCTCCTTTTAAGACACTTATGAAAACCTCCATCAATAACCATGCTTTTGATCACCTGCCCAAATATCTCCTTATATAGCTCAATGTCAAATTTTGCATTATAACATTCCTCTGAAATGCCTTGGGATGTTTCATTAGGTTAAAGACATTCTAGAAATACAAGTTATTATTGCTAAAGTCTTTAGGGACTCTCCTAATCTCTTAAATGTAAACAGCAGCATTTCTTAAAATAAAGTTTGCTAACTTTCTTAGGTCAGTGTTAAAATTCCGGGTGCACTTCAAACATTTCAAAATGTTTGCCAATCTAAGCATCCAGTGAAGTTCCGAAGAAGGGTCACTGACCTGAAACGTTAACTCTGCTTCTCTTTTCACAGATGCTGCCAGACCTGCTGAGTGGTTCCAGCATTTCTTGTTTTTCTTTCAGATTTCCAGCATCCGCAGTATTTTGCTTTTATTATTGTTTTAATTCTTCTGCTCTGTGTTGAGAAAGTTAAGTTGAACCAGTGAAAACTCATTAAGCAGATCAGTCAGATGCCTTGTGAAATCCCCAATCTCATTCCTTAACTTGCTACTTCCTGACATGCTATTTTGTTTAAATGACATCTGGAGCATACACCTGTCTGTAATGATGCTGTTGACAGGAGCATTGATTTACATAGTCAGACCCACTGAGATTTCTTAATTTCATTTCTTTCCATCGCAATGTATAGCTTAATCTTTTGCACCATTTCCACACAATGGTTTCAGTTAACATAATAAAATTGAAATATTTTATACTTGAGAGCTGCCTACTTATTATACCCAAGCGATTATTATTTACAGTGTTATCTTTCAGATGTGATCCTGGTCATAGAATAACATAAATAAAACTACAATCCCATCATAGCTCTTTGAAAGGAAAGAGTTTGCATTTATATAGCTCCTTTTTAGGATGTCCCAAACTGTTTGCAGCCGATTAAGTACTTCCAATTAAGCTTTTTGATTGCTTCATAAAAAATATTGTGCTGATTAAATAATTTGGGATAATGGACACTGTGTGATGGCTACAAGCAATTTTGTGATGGCAGGAGTATTATGTAATGCACAAAGTAGTAATGTGCTGCTAAAGTGGAGTTGTGATTAAGCTGAACTTTAAAGGCTACAAACTCTAATTGTTATAAGCAAGAACCTAAGGTCACTCTGTGTTTATTTGTTTGGTCAGAGAAGTTGGAATGTTTGAGGGTACAGGTGAGAAGCAACCAATATTTTAAGATTATTTTGCATTTGTAACTAATGTCACACCTGTTTATCAGGTGATGTACTGTTATTAACTTATTACTGGCAGATATTCTCCAATGTTTCTCACAGTGATTAGATAATCTGCTCTATGATGACAAATATTATAACATGTAACATTGCAACATAACAAGTAACATTCACACCACACAAGTGCCAGGCAAAGACCATCTCCAACAAGAGAGAATCTAACCATTTCCCCATGACATTCAATGGCATTACCATCGCTGAATCCCCCACTATCAACATCCCAGGAGCTATCATTGACCAGAAACTGAACTGGAGTAGCCATATAAATACCGTGGCTACAAGAGCAGGTCAGAGGCTGGGAATCCTGTGGCGAGTAACTCACCTCCTGACTCCCCAAAGCCTGTCCACCATCTTCAAGGCACATGTCAGGAGTGTGATGGAATACTCTCCACTTGCCTGGATGGGTGCAGCTCCAACAACACTCAAGAAGCTCAACACCATTCAGGACTAAGCAGCCCGCTTGATTGGCACCCCATCTACAAACATTCACTCCCTTCACCACCGATGCACAGTGGCAGCAGTGTGTACCATCTACAAGATGCATTGCAGCAACGCACCAAGGCTCCTTAGACAGCACCTTCCAATTCCATGGCCTCTACCAACTAGAAGGACAAAGGCAGCAAATGCATGGGAACACCACCGCCTGCAAGTTCCCCTCCAAGCCACGCACCATCCTGACTTGGAACTATATCGCCATTCCTTCACTGTGCTGGGTCAAAATCCTGGAACTCCCTTCCTAACAGCACTGTGGGTGTACCTACCCCACATGGACTGCAGCGGTTCAAAAAGGCAGCTCATCACCACCTTCTCAAGGACAATTAGGGATGGGTAATAAATGCTGGCCTGGCCAGCGACGCCCACGTCCCATGAATGAATTTAAAAAACCACTATGCATTATTCTACAGGTAAGGTGGAACTATATTCATTTAACTGACAAGGTCTAATAGATAAGTGAACTGAGTTTCCAGTTGTTAGGATTAATTGTTATTTGCCAGGGAATTTTGCAAATAGCAATGCAGTTATAATTTTACATCATCAATTTAACACACACTTTCAGATTGCTTTATATCTGTATAAAAGTACAAGTGTCATGCTATTACTAGTAGCTCTGCGATGGCATTGTTCACAGTGAATCGGGAGGTATGGTAGTATCAGACAAGAAGATCATGGATGTATTAACTCAGCGGAAGAGAGAGATCTGGGGATTCAGCAGCTGTGCAGAGCGGATATCAGAATTTTGGAATACTGGAGAGAGGAAGATCCTGAGGTTTCACACCATTGGAGAAAGATTGAAAGCATTTATAACAATTGAAAAGGAAAAGATTTTCGGGTTTGCAGTAATGGATGGGAAGAACTGTTGGCGTTTGGTAGCATCGGAGGGAAGTTCTTGGAATTCAGCCATAGTGCAGACAGCGAGCTGATAATAACTGTATAATTCAATGGGGAAGAAAGTTAATTCATGGCTGCCCATTTGCATGAAATTGGCATTAGATATCTGAATTTTGCATTGTGAACTGCCACGTCCATGCCTTGAGTAGGCTAGATGCCACATTGGCACAGGCAGCTTTTAATTAGCAAGGCTCCGTAAGTATGTAAATCGGCATCCTACACTGGTTGTAGAACCCTCAATGTGAAATTCAGGTCCGAAGTGTTCCATTGGTTCAGCCTCAACTGGACTATTGTGTCCAATTCTTGGCACCACACTGTAGAATGGATGCAGAAAAGGTTCCAGGAATGAGAGACTTCAGTTACGAGGATAGATTGGTGAAGCTGAGATTGCTTGCTTTAGAGAAGAGAGGTTGAGAGGAGATTTGATAGAGGGAATCAAAATCAAGAGTGGTCTGGACAAAGCAGATAGAGAGAAACGGTTCCAATCGACGGAACTGTTGAGACCAGCGAACATAGACTTAAGTACTTGGCAAAAGAACCAGAGACCACATGAGGGAAAACTTTTTTATGCTGTGAGTCATTAAGCTCTGAATGAACTGCCTGCGAGAGTGGTGAAGGCAGATTCAATCGCAGCTTTCAAAAGGGAATTGGATAATTATCTGAAGAGAAAAAAAATTGCAGGGATAGGGGAAAAAGTCAGGGGAGTGGGACTAGCTGAGTAGCTCTTTCAGACAGCTGGCATGGACATGATGGACTGACTGAATCTGTGCTGTTACCATTCTATGATGTAATTGAGCAACCTAACCGAGGTCCTTGAGCAGACCAATGGAGGTCACTCAATAAAAGTCATAGGCTGGGATTTAACGAGGAGGCAGTGGATCCACCCACTGGCTGGAAATTTTGGGGTGAACACGCCACCCCTGGCCCTGGAAGCCACAACCGTGCCTTCAGCCCCTCTAAGGCAAGATGTCCCACCTCCAAGATCTGCTGGCCAATCAGAGGGCTGGCAGCTCTTTAATCCCACCAGCGCCACTGCAGTAGTCCTTGGAGCAGCAGCCATTGAGGAGGCCTGGAGTACAGGTAAGTGGGGCCAGGGATCGTCGGGGCCATTCAGGCAGGCCCCAGTAAGGGGTTGGGGAATTGGTCGCATGGGCATATGGGTCTTCCAGTGGAGGCAGCACTTGCACTGGGTGCCCGATCAGGAATGACCCCTGGCCTGCACCCACCCCCCCCCACCCCCCCTACTCTCACCGTGATGACAGGGATGCAGGAATGTCACCAGGTTTTACTGGGCGGCGTTTCCCAGTGGCGAATAGGCCTTTAGATGGCCATTAATTAGCCACTTAAGAGCCTCAATCGACCCAAGGGCAGAAGTGGGTAGGCAACAGGCATGATGCCCCCGCCATCCTACCCAATTTTACACCTCTCCCGGGGGGGTCGTATAATTCAGCCCATTGAGTCTTTACAGCACAGCAGTAGGCCATTCTGCCCATTGAGTCCATGCTGGCTCTCTGTAGAACATTAAATCATCCCCATTCCCCTGCTCCATCCGAGTAGCCCGGCAAGTTTATTTCTCTCAAGTGCTCATCCAATTTCCTTTTGAAATCATTCATCATCTCCACTTCCATCACTCTCCATCAGCAGCGAGTTCCAGGTCATTACCTGTGTAAAAACATTCTTCCTCACTTGCCCCTGCATCTCTTGCCCAAAACCTTGAATGTGTGTCCCCTTGTTCTTGTCCCATCAGCTAATGGGAACAGCTTTTCTTTGACTACTTATCTAAACTTCTCATAATCTTGTATACCTCTATCAAATCTCCCCTCAATCTCCTTTGCTCCAAAGAGAACAACCTCAGCTTCCCCAACCTAAGTTTGTAACTAAAATCCCTCATTCCTGGAACCATTCTGGTAAATCTCTTCTGAACCCTCACATCCTTCCTAAAGTGTGGTGACCAGAACTGAAAGGGGCCAGGAAATTATTCCATTTTTATTTTTATGGTTCCATAATCAATCGGGAGTGCTTCCACTGGGCCCATAAAAAGCTTTAGGCTCACATTCGGTCCATTTAAGACTCTCCCAGGATAGCCACAACTTTGACAGCTAGCTAATTGATGAAGAAAGTAAAAAGTAAAAGCCCCTGTGGTACATCACAGATAACCAATCTCTCCTTCAAGCTCACCAGACACTCTCAGTACAGTTCCCCAGTGGAGGAAGGTGGGGAGGGTGTGGAATGCTGGCTGTTACACATTCAGTGTCTATTGATCATCATTATTGACAAAAATCCATCTGACTAATTGAATCAGGGAGTACTCCCATTGTCCTCTTCATAGAACTGTCTTTTAGAATGCAAATGTGCAGCCATGTTTTCAGCCACTGTGGTGGTCTTTTTAAACAAGTTATTTCATGTCCAATAACAGTTCAAAAATAATGTTCCATATGACAAAATTAATATTTCTTATTTTGGCAGGTGTGGTTTCTGTCACAATATCAATAAATATATTTTGAAGCATTTTTGTTTTAAATTGTTAATGCTACCTGTATGTTCCTGAGGAGAAACAACCAGCTAATTATTATTTAGTCTTTTACTGATGCTGCCTTCTATACTTTGCAAATACTTGACATGGACCTCTTCAGTCAATCCCTGAGTCCTGAAGTCCTTCCTTCAGTTCTTCCATATTGAATTGACTGACCTGCTGAGATATGATATGGAATGGAAGAAGTTTTACAGATGTTCCCGAAGCTGTAACTTAATCCAGGATGCACTGTAATCATATGAACATGTTGATGCACAACAGGAGAGTGGACTCCACTACTATTCCAACCAACTTCCTCACATCTTGGGATAGAATGTGCAGAGCTTCCCTATGCTATTGTTCTGCTAGTATCCTTCATTTCATGACTGGGCCTCTGAAATGATCATTACGTGCTCTGTTACTAAGGGACAATGTTTCCTGAGCCTTTGTTCCGTTATATCTGGCTCCACTTCCATACCTGCCACATCTTGCTTTATTGTTCTCTATATCTCACCATATGTCAGTGCCCTCTCAAGTAACTGTCTTTTGGCTGATGAGTGCAAGGAAAGGTGGATGATGTGGCACAATAGTGCTGCCATAGCTACAGGAGACTGTACTGACTTAATAATCCTGCTGTTTTCTAGCTTGCAACTTCTGAAGTTTTAAAAAAAAACACAACTGCAACTTGGATCTGCATGACCAGCATGTTATCTGAGGCAACTATTTTGTGAATCTCTTATGAGAAAGCTGGTAATTGGTAGAGAGATTGAAGAATATATAGATATATTTACAAAAAATTGTTTGTGGTCATGAACCAACTGAAGGTTGACTCATTGTGCTGCCATGTCTCTACTCATTTTATAAACATCAGGGGTATAGTTTCAAGAAGCCCACAATAAGTGGAGATGGGAGAAGTTGTCTAGAAAATTAGCAGCTCTACTGGCCAACTCTTGAATGGGGAATAGGTCATGTCAAACATTCAACTTCCTGTCCATTGTGACATCCCCAGAAGAACACACAGATGTATGTTACCGGTTTGTTGGGAAGAGCTGCTTCAAGAAGCAAGTTGTCAGGTACTGGGCTCCTGCCTGTCAGGAACCGGATTCCTCGTCGGAAAGGTCCAGGTGAGTTAAAGTTTTTTTTCAAAGATTTCATTATGGATCTGGAGAAGCTGGAGTACTCTTCCAGGCCCTGTGAGGAACCTTGGTCTTCCGCAGCTCCAAGCATAGCACAACCCCCTTCAGCAATTGTGATTCCCTCTGGATCATGTCAATGACATCCTAATGTTAATAACTGTTCTGTCACCTACCACCCAAAATCCAGCTTCTGCCTGCTGGCCTGGTATCAGGAGCCCAATCCCTGATATGAAATCTCTCTGGATGTCCCATGGCATCGGTATGCAAGCCTGCCATTTGTCTCAGGTACCCCTCTACCACCCGCCTATCAATGCACTGATCCTGCCTCTTGTTAAAATCAATCCTATATTTTAGCCTGTCTTAAAATTAAATCTGTCTGAAGCCATCAGAGATAGTTAGAAAGGATAATAGGCTCTATACAAGATCATCAGCAAACCACTATGTAAGCTTAATATTCTGTGACCTTGTCAGATGCAGTTATCATTGAAGTTTAATGTAGCAAATGCAATTGTCTATTATTTCCTTGCTCTGAGGGAGATAGTTAAGCCTTTAATAACTATAAATCAATGATACTATTCATTTATCTATTTACTATTTAATAAAACTCTTTGGTGGTTTATAGCAAAGTCACGTCTAGTAATATTTATTCTGCTGCCGTCTGAAGTCAGAGAAGGTCACTTGAGGGCACATGATATAACCATTAAACCAAAACATAGTGACAGGGACTTTCTGTATAATACCCAGGCTCACTTTAAATTAATTGATATTGGACAGGTAAAGGCGTACTATGGCGTGCTGAATGAGGGCTGAACTACAGGCAGGAATGGTTTGAAATGTAGACCATAAGAAAAGTATCTGGAATAAAACTAAAAAAAAAAGAAAATAGCAAAGGGATCTTTGAGCATTGGGGAGTGATATTTTTGTCAGCATTGGGGACGCCACTTACAGCAGACTTTGGAAGATGATTAGCTTTGATGTGGAGGAGGTCCAGGAAAATGTGGCCTGATCTCTCCTGCCACTGCCTCCACCATCATTTTTAATATAATGGCCTCCATTCCTCACCAACAGATCCACAGCCTGAATAGAAATTTCCCTGTCGCATTCTCATCTGCCAGCCAGCAACATCCTTTAATTTAGTTAAAAGTGCTTGTTATGACTGGCGACCAAAAGGAAAGGGGTGAAAAGCACTGGCCACAAGAGGAAGTGGGACCCATGAGGTGCAGCAGAAGAGAGTGCTGAGCAAAAGGCCTGAATTTCCTTGGCTCAGGTGTGTGCTGGTGCTGAAAACAGCACTGCCTATTTTGAAGATGGACTCAATATGAGGTTAGTGTACTAAGTAGGCAAGTTTAAGGATAGGTGTGATATGTTACAACAGGTACATTTTATTCTAACTGGAAGTGCATGCTATGTGTAATTAATTTTAACATTTGTATATTGTATATGTACATGTAATGTTTTTATTTATTACTACAGCATTTTTTGAGTTGCTTAACTGCACTGTTTTTTTCTGTATTTTTGTTCTCCAATGCTTGAGGACTGAAATTTGCTAATGATCTATGTGACACTAAGAGAGATGAGTGTCGTTGGACTGAAAGCATCTATGAGGTTTTGTAGTATCATTTTATGGGCGATGAATTCAGGTTAATGAAAGCGGCCATGTTCATAATACTCAGAGGATTTTCAAGGGGGAACCCTTGAAATTAAGCGATTTGTGAGGAAAACAAATAAATTACTTACAACTTTGCCTCTCAGTTGTGGCCAGGTTTCCACAATTATGTGGTCAATTCTGAGTTTCACATTTCCTATTTATTTACATTTTTTCACTTCATGAGATTTTTATTCAGTCAATCCAGCTGTGTTACTGTTTGTTATTCTATAGAAAAATGTTTGGTTATTTGTCGTACTTTCTCTTCCTCTGGCACAGCAACTGTTTTTTTCCATTATGCCTCTGTGAAGTGCCTATGTTATAGGCAATATGAGTGCATGTTGTTGTTGTTGTATTTAGACACCATTTCTTTTTAATTCACAAATGATGGGCATGAATTCTGCCTTTTAAATTGGCCAGTGAGCCACCTTTCAATATGGTGCAAGTCTGTGGTGATCCACTGAATACAACTATTTTAGCTGCAATTTTTACAAAAGGTATTTTCTTTGATTTCTTTTTCCAGGATGCCTTTCCTTCAGAACAGTTCATGCCAAATTTCTCCCCTTCCCCTTAAAGAATTGGACTTCTTATTAGAATACAGTTTGAGTTTTGATTGTAATCATGTACCCAAAACATAACAGCGGCTAGATTTTACACCCCCCCCCCCCCCACCGACCCAAAGAGCGGGATGGTGGCAGGGGCTGGGGGGGTTGTAAAATGAAGCAGGAGGCCCTTTCCGTCCCGCTCCCGTATCCACTGTCATTTTATGCAGGGTGGCGGATGCGAAAAATGGCCCGCCCGAGGCCAATCAAGGCCTTTTAGTGGCCCGTTAATGGCCACTTAAGGGCCTCCGCCCACCACTATGGGATTTTACCCTTGACTGGTGGAAGTCCCAGGCGCGAGAAAAGCCATTTGTTAAAAGTAGGCGGTTTTCTGACAGCCTGGGGGTGGTGGCCCTCATGGTCAGGCACCCTGTGCCTGATACGGGGCTGCCCCAATGCCCCAACCACTCCCAATGCCCAACACGCCCCCGACCCCCCACAATCGACCAGCCTTGCCCAATTGCTCCCGGCAAGGCCCCAAAAACCTATCCATTCTCCAGGGCACCCTGACATCTTCCATCTTCAGCTGGGATACAGTCCCAGCAGTGGTCACCGCTTCCAGTGGCGCTGTTGGAACAGAGAACTGCCAGCCCACTGATTGGCCGGCAGCTCCATTAGGCGGAACTTCCTGCCTCACTGTGAAAGTCCCACCATGATTAATATGTGAGCCAAGACATGGAGGGCTCGTTTTTTTTTCTCGTGGGCATCAGGACACCCAAGTTGGGCCACATTGGGGTTCTGAGCCTGGGAGAGGTAGGCGCTACCAAGGCAGGCGAGTGCGAGGGTGTTTCAACATGAATGCACCCTCATGTTTGCATAGAACAAAAGATAAACGAGCTGAACTCAAGAGGTGAGGTGAGACATCAAGACAGCATTTGACCGAGTATGACATCAAGGAGCTCTAGCAAAACTGGAGTCAATGGGAATCAGAGGGAAAACTCTCCGCTGGTTGGAGTCATACCTAGCGCAAAGGTTGTGGTTGTTGGATGTCAATCATCTCCGCTCTAGGACATCACTGCAGGAGTTCCTCAGGGTAGTGTCCTTTACCGAACCATCTTCAGCTGCTTCATCAATGACCTTACTTCAATCATAAGATCAGAAGTGGTGATATTCACTGAAGATTGCACAATGGTCAGCACCATTCGCGACTCCTCAAATACTGAAGCAGTCCATGTAGAAATGCAGCAAGACCTGAACAATATCCAGGCTTGGGCTCATAGGTGGCAAGTAACATTCGCACCACACAATTGCCAGGCAATGACCATCTCCAACAAGAGAGAATCTAACCATCTCCCCTTGACATTCAACGGCATTACCATTGATGAATTCCCCACTATCAACATCCTGTGGGTTACCATTGACCAGAAATTGGAGTAGCCATATACAAACATTCACTCCCTACATCACCAATGAACAGTGGCAGGAGTGTGTACCATCTCCAAGATGCACTGCAGCAACTCACCAAGGCTCCTTAGACAGTAACTTCCAAACCCACGACCTCTACCAACTAGACAGGGAAGAAAATGCATGGGAGCACCACCACCTGCAAGTTACTCTCCAAGTCACATACCATCCTGATTTGGAACTATATCGCTGTTCCTTCACTGTCGCTGGGTCAAAATCCTGGAAATCCCTTCCTAACAGCACTGTGGGTGTACTGACCCCACATGGACTGCAGCAGTTCAAGAAGGCAGCTCACCACCTTCTCAAGGGCAATTAGGGATGGGCAATAAATTCTGGCCTAGCCAGCGGTGCCCACATCTCATGAATGAATAAAAAAAATCGAAGTTGCAAATTAAAGAAGCCTGAAGCCGTTAGAGCCACCAGGTTGGAAACCTTTCATCCCTGCAGCCCTGTCATTGGGGCACAGAGCTTCTCCCTCCATTGGCTCCCTGACCTGTGCCAGGAGGCCACCTTGATTGAACTGGCGGCCTCCGCACAATGTGGGGCAATGCTCTGACATTGGTAAAATACTGGCACAACATGGCCTTTAAGTGGGGCCTTAATTGGACTAATGGGCTGCCTACCTCCATGGAGTGGGCAGCAAACCTGGTTCCCAGCCTACCCCTGGCAAAGTACCCCAGAGGCAGGAATGCATTGGGGAGCTGTCCTGATGCAACGCCCCTGATTTCCCTGCACCACCACCCTGCACCACAACCCCCCCCACCCCTCAGCCACCTCCAACACCATCTTCATGCAGCTGGGAAAATCCAGTCCTGAGTTTCCTTTGGTTATTCAGCCAGGTATACCCATGACTGACTCTCATCCTGTTCTCAAGTGACTTCCTGACCAATAATCAATAATTGAAACTGTAATCAACTTACTCTCTGTAACACAGGGGCTAAGGCCAATTGCCATGTCCTTTCCAATCTGCCAACTTAGATCAGCTAACTCAGCATAGATTGGTAATCAAATCTGGGAACTTTTATGGACTGAATGACTCAACTGTTCACTTCGCCATCAGGGAAGCCTGACAGGCAGATAATTGGTATATTCAAATTGGTGCCAGGAGAAATTCAGTTTTAAATCACTCCGTTTCTGAATCATAAAAGTAATCAAACAAGACAAATGTACTGGATGACAAAACTAGGAACCATTTTATATCAGAACTTTTCTTTGAGCTTTCTCATTCAGTTTATTTCATTGGTAACATAGGAAAATTATATATGTTTCTTTGTTAGGGAATCTGCCTGGTTGAATATTGTTGGAAATGATCAACAGTAATCTGGTTCATACATCTGATAAATTTTTGTATACTGTAGTGAGAGTATGTGGATTGTGGACACCTGGATTCTGGGTACATGCACCGTCCTGGGCAGTCTTAAGCTAAGAAGCCAGCACTGAACTGTAATCAATATCGAACAAATGATTATACTTCATTTTTTGAACATGGATATGCTATTCTTCCTTGATTTCAACTATTTTTTGTTTACATGGGGTTCAACTTCCTTTGGCAGGGCATGAGTTCATTAGTTAATGGGCAGGGTGGGTGTGTTTTCAAATCTGAAAATGGAGAGAAATATTGAAAAAATAGAGAGAGAAAAAACTTGAGAAAATTATCAGTGAAGTGGCAAATATAAATGATGCAATGAATTTTTTGAAGAAAATTTAGCTGACTAGGTAATTAGAAGGAATACTGTGAAAATAGGGGGGAAAAAGGGCTGAATTTTTCTGCTGATGGTTAAGTCGCATTGCTGGTGCTGTAAGCGGGAGCCAACCCAGCTCCGGCGGTGCGGGATCCTGGGATTAAGAGGCTGCTGCCGGGGTTGTCAGGGTTTACATGGCGGTCTCCCCGTGCAGCAGCGGGCCCTCCTGCGAGGCGGGAAGTGGTCCTTAATTGTCTACTTCAGTAGCCGGGCAGAAATGTCGTCAAGATTCCCACCGCTGGCAATGTGCCATTGGGGCAGATAGATGCCGGGCTCCCCTGCCGACACCTTCCCCTGCCATATTGCCAGTCCTCCCACCTCACAGCCCGTCTCCAATGGTCTGGGAAAATTCAGCCAATGGTGACTGTATAAAGAAATGCAGAAATTGAATCTGGAAGAGCTTGTTTGAAGAATGAAAATGAGATTGACTGAGTAATTTCATGAGTTGTTAAATATCAGTTGAAGAAAGCTGAATGGAAGAGAAACAAATTGTAGAAACTGAAATTTAAATCAAGGAAATTAAAGAAGGAATTAAAAAAATAGGTACAGCAATCTAAAGAGAATAAGAGAGAGAAAAAATACTGTTGATGCAAGTCAGACCAGACAGTAGCATTTTCCTCTGTGTTTCCTTCATATCCTCATTGACTTCTGGTTCACACTTTATCTCACCTTGCATGCCATTACTGTCAATTCAAGTCTCATCTGGAATGTGCACTTTGCTGTCTACCTTTGATGAATACTCTGTCTTCCTAATTCTCTGGTTGTATCGTCCCTACCCAAAAGCGGAATTGAGTATAAAGATTAATATGTTGATTCAAAATGCGCCATTTGCATCAAAAGTTTTCTATCTTCCAGCTGATATTTTAATATTGAATAATTATCATGGAATTTCCAATTCCATTCTGAACTATCTTTCAGAATTATAATTACAAGAAAAAATTGGTTATTTTATTGTTTGAAACAAATTACTATTCTAAATCAGCTTCTTATTACTATTGTTAGTGTTTTAATATTAGAAATTATTTGCAATATTTTGTGAATAACAAAATTGCATTGCAATGAAAAACTGGATGCATATAATTAGATGCACAGCGTTTGGATGAGAAATATTTTGCGTGTATTGTTTTCCAATGGAAAGAAAAATGTCAACATTATTTAATCAATTAAAACAGTCAAGACTGTATTTAATAAATAGAGAAAAGCTTATTGATTTCTTTTTATTAAGGACACTGAAATTAGAGAATCAATTTCTAATGTTGCTGAGGTCAATAAATGAAGAATTTGTATAGCCCCAGCGCCTTCTAACAGATCTAGACTTTGCACCAGGGCAGATCTTAAAAATACAGAATCTAGACTCTCTAAAAACAAATTACGTTTTTAATGTTCAAAAGAAAGAAGTAAGCAAAGTCATAGGGTATATTATATCAACTGAAGTCTTCAACGAGATCATTGTTTTGACTAAGAATGGACATGAAATTCTGATTTAAAAAGTAAGTGTGTTGTGACTCGTCACTTTGGTTGGAAGATAATGGGATGGAGTTTCCTCTTCAAGCACAATTGGCAATCTGGACGCAAATTGTATTTGAAATTGCACTGCTTTTCCAAAGTGAAGTTATAGCTCAAGCTTACACCCAAACTCATTTGCATAATCACAAATGTAAACTCTTCCATGAGCCAGGGCAATGAGGCAGTGTAATGGAATATAATTGTTTACTTTGTTTTCCTTGCATTAAAACATATTTATTTAACTTGATATATTTAAAAGTGGTAACTTGGTGCAGTTTGGTTAATACAGCTGAAAATAGTTTTATCATAAAACATATGTATTTTAATAAGAGTATGTACTTCACCATCTGTGAATAACCAAATTTTAAACAAGAAAGGAAAGAAAGACTTGCATTTATATAGCACCTTTCACACCTCAGGAGGTCCCAAAGCACATTACAGCCAATGAAGTACTTTTTGCAGTGTCGTCAAATGTAGGAAATGCTGCAGCCCATTTGTGCACAGAAAACTCCCACAAACAGCAATGTAATAATGACCAAATAATTTGATTCTTGTGATGTTGATTGAGGGATAAATATTGGCCAGGACACTGGGGATAACTCTCCTCCTTTTCTTCGAAATAATGTCTTGGGATTTTTATGTTCACCTGAGAGGGCAGGCAGGTTTAACTGAAAATGACTTTGAAGAAACTACACTAAACCATTTACTAGTGTCGACCAAAACTGGTTTTTACAGCCACATCTCCTTCCTCAGTGACTGTCTCCAGCTCCGACGTATTCCAAGTGGATTCCAACTGACGTTTCACCCTTCATGTTTTGAATCCATCCAGGATTACAGGTATCTCCGAGAAAGATAACGTTCCTCGGACTGCTGTTCTCGCCGCATCCTGAGATCCACACTCAGTGCTATGCACCGCCACATGTACACACTCGACCTCTCTCTCTCCAGAAGCACCGCCTCACCTTCTCGCAAAGCTGTTCTATCTCTTGCCCCACCCCCGCTTTACTTGGTTAAAACCTATTACATTTGTCATGGTCCTGTAGTTTTTTTTTCGGAATATGCAGTTTGCCTTTAAGGCTTGCAAGGGATCAGTATTGCTTTAAGAACCAGCAAGCCTGAGGAATTATAGGAAGGTGCATTTTCATTGTCTTAGAAACAGCCATTTGGAGACTGCAATTCAAAGGGTGCATTCTCGTTACCATAGATACATCCACTGATAGTGAGTCTCATGTGATACATTTGATACAATTCAGTTTTGAACTGGCTTTCAGTTGAAGACAGTTTGTTCTAACAGTTCACAGATACAGAGGACACAGCTGTTATGACAGCACCTGGAAAAAGAGCTCTTAACCATTTAAACTGAAGAAATAGGATTTTAGTCTGTTCATTATCTCTCAAAATTCTAAAAAAGTGAAGCCAAAACAGAGATCTCTGGAAATTTAAATTGAAGAAAGGGAAGTTAGACTGTGACAATCTTTTATCTCACAAAAACTCTAAAGTCAGATTGATTCTGTTGAAAATGTTTGCAAGTCGTTAATTGTTGAAATTCGCTGGAGAAGGAAAGCAACATTCTGTGAGGACTTCAAGCAACATTGGACTGTAAATTTGCAAGGATTCTAATTTTTTCTATTTTTAAATGTTTATATCTTCATAGTGTTTAAGAATTTAGTTTTTTTAATTAAACAGTTAATTTGTTGATTGAGAAACACCTGCTTTGGTTAGCCTCATTCGGGGGTTAATAGATGGTACAATTTGGTCTGGCCTTTCTTTAATTTAGAAAGTTTTTAAATGATATGTTAGGTGATCTGTGGAGTGATGGGATTGAATTATCGGTGCTTTTCTCCCACCGCAATCAGATTTGTATATCTTGATTGGGGGCTTTGACTGGAGCGTTCAGTCGTAACACATTTCTAGCCTCTGCCAGTTCTGACGAAGGGTCACTGACCTGAAACGTTAACTCTGCTTCTCTCTCCACAGATGCTGCCAGACCTGCTGAGTATTTCCAGCACTTCTTGTTTTTATTTCAGATTTCCAGCATGGGCAGTATTTTGCTTTCATTTACTAGTTTCATTGGTGTATATTTTTTAATATCTAAAAATGTTTAAAACATGCGGCACAGTGGCGCAGTGGTTAGCACCGCAGCCTCACAGCTCCAGGGACCCGGGTTCGATTCCAGGTACTGCCTGTGTGGAGTTTGCAAGTTCTCCCTGTGTCTGCGTGGGTTTTCTCCGGGTGCTCCGGTTTCCTCCCACAAGCCAAAAGACTTGCAGGTTGATAGGTAAATTGGCCATTATAAATTGTCACTAGTGTAGGTAGGTGGTAGGGAAATATAGGGACAGGTGGGGATGTTTGGTAGGAATATGGGATTAGTATAAATGGGTGGTTGATGTTCGGCACAGACTCGGTGGGCCGAAGGGCCTGTTTCAGTGCTGTATCTCTAATCATAATCATGCCTACAAGTGTATTTGCATCTAAAAATCAGGCTTCTGCAAAAGGGTGCAATTGTCAAACTTTTCATGCTCAGTATTTTGATCTGGGGGCATGGTCAGTTTTGTGCATGGGGCCAGCTTCCAATGCAATTTTTTTTTAACCAACATTGAAGTTAAATTGATGTAACTTGCACTTAAAACTCCTCCATCTTTTAAGCTGGTTTGGCGGATTTCATGCAATTGGGCTAGCAAAATTAGCACAAGCTAGCTGTACCTCAAGGCCAACATATATCTTTCAAGTCCAGAAAGCTGACTTGCTATACCAAAATTGCAAAATCATGCATGGCAAGCTAGAAGAAAACATCTGACAGTCCCAGGAAGCTGACTGCTCTAAAAAGCCCTTTTGGTCAATTTTAGCCGTTCACTCCAGGCAGAAAATGGGCAGCAGCGGTTTGATTAGATTAGATTAGGTTAGAGATACAGCACTGAAACAGGCCCTTCGGCCCACCAAGTCTGTGCCGAACATCAACCACCCATTTATACTAATCCTACACTAATCCCATATTCCCAACAAACATCCCCACCTACCACCTACCTATACTGGTGACAATTTATAATGGCCAATTTACCTGTCAACCTGCAAGTCTTTTGGCTTGTGGGAGGAAACCGGAGCACCCGGAGAAAACCCACGCAGACACAGGGAGAACTTGCAAACTCCACACAGGCAGTACCCGGAATCGAACCCGGGTCCCTGGAGCTGTGAGGCTGCAGTGCTAACCACTGCGCCACTGTGCCGCCCTTTGACTGTCTATTTGTTTTACATACTGCCTGATTTTCCTGCTACTGACTTTTAGGAAGGATATTGAGTGCAAAGAGAGCTAATAATTAATTTCAGACTGAGGAAATGGAGCTGTGAGAAATTAGCAACACTGGGACTCAAGCTGGAGTTATGGCAGGAGTTTGCTGGAATGATCAAAGAAATCTGCCCCTTTATATATTTGAAAACAAAAAATCCCATGGAATTAATGGGTAGATGCAGCATGAATACATTAATGGTTAAAACACAGAAAGAAGTCAGTAAAGGTGAATGTTTCTTTTTCAGATTGGAGGAAAGGATGCAGTAATGTTTGCCAGGGGTAGGTATTGTGACCACTTCTCTATTTGATATATATTAATAGCCTGGACTTAGGTATAAAGGACATAATTTCATATATTTCGAAAATATAGTAGACTGAGGAGGATAGTAACAGACTTTAGGAGGACATAGACTGGTGAAATAGGCAGACACATGGCAGATGCAATTTTAATGCAGAGAAGTGTGAAATGATGCATTTTGGTAGGAAGAATGAGGAGAGAAAAATAAACTAAATGGCACAATCTTTAAGGGGGTGTAGGAACAGAGAGACCAGGGGTGTATGTACATAAATCTTTGAAGGTGGCAGGACAAGTTGAGAAGGCTGTTAACAAAACATACAGGATTCTTGACTTTGTAAATTGAAGCATGGGGCGGAATTTTCTGAACCTAATCCTTATCTAAATGGCGGAACTATTAATGGGTTCGGAACCCGTTGATAGCTGGAGTGGGCTATGCTGAGGCTCTTTAATAGGGCCAGGACATTAGCATTCCCACTTTGGGTTTCCTGACCAATCAGGGAGGGAGGACAGGATGACACACTGCGTCTGTCAATTTCTAATTAAAGGAACCCTGAGGTAGGTTAGAATGGCTCAACGGGACATGGAATTTTGAGGATGCAGCAACCATAGAAATGGAGAGGAGACCTAAGAAGGCAGCTCCCCTGGGTCTCACTCTTACCTGGAGGTTCTGCTGTGGGGTCTGATGGGCTGCGGTGAGGTGAGCTCTCCCAAGAATGGGAGGAACAGGAAAACCTCTCCAACCAAGTAGGTGTAGATGGAAGTGGCCAACGAAGTCAGCAGCAGAAGGATGGTCCCTCCAACCTGAAGTCAGTGCACCAAGAAGATCCAGGACCTCCAGGAGTGTATGGCAGATGAGTGGTATAACACTATCAGGTGCCAAGCCCCATACTGTGACTTGCCCAGCATTCTCCTGCACAGCACTCCTCAAATAACACACCTTGCAGCTCCACTCATTCCTCTTTCTCCAGGTACCTCACCCCCATCTGAGCATCCAACATTCACACTTGTCCTTACCCTTATCCTATTGCTCTCTCGCACCTATGCCTCACAATCACCCTGCACAAACATTGTCCTTCTTCACTATCTACCCAAGTCATTGCCAGCACTCACAACTCTCTGCTTTCTTTCCTTGCAGGAGAAGACAGCACACATCATCTGGCAGAGGCAGAGACCAGGTGGCTGAGTGACTCTCAAGTCAGGCACCTTGACAGCCACCGACAATGTGTTCCCACCTAGCCCACTAGGAAGGAGACCTTGTTTGAGGAGGCTGCAGATGTCAGCAATGGCCTGCCATGAACACCTGAGCCTCCTGAGGCATTGGTGCTAACTCATGTCAAAAGAGCAGATTCTCTGCCTGCAGACCCTCTCTTGGGCATCTCATCTCCTTGGAGCTTGATCTCTGTGCCCATCCCCTCTGCCCTGTGGAGCAGTATGTGGTTGAGGAGAAGGTTGCTGGTGATGTTGCTCATCCTGCTGCTGTTACTGCTCCTCTTGCTCTTCAGAGATTCATGGCAGAGCTGCATAAAGAGTGCTGTGAACAGCAACATCTCTCCTGGCCATGGCTGCAGCTCTTCAGTTTTAGTGATCAAAGGCTTCCCAGTCTGTCAGTTTTCACTGAAAAAGTTCTCTCCGCAGTGCACTCACCTCGGTGACCCTGGTGAGTTGCTGACAGTTTGGGAAATAGGTCCACTAGCTGTAAAAGCCAGAATCCTTGGTTAAAATGCAACTTAACGAGCTATTTGAATATTTTAATTACTTAACTGACAGCTTCAAGGAGGCTCCCCGCTGGCCTTCAAACCCACCTGGGTAAAACACAGAAGAGCGTGGGATAATATAGGCCTCCCAACCCATCATCACTTTTAGGGGTTTTAACTCCCCACATGCACTTTGCTGTGGGAAATTCCCCAGATAGAGTAAAAAAGCAAGGATGTTATGGGAAACCTTTCTAAATCCCTTGTTAGGTCCCAGCTGGAGTATCTTGTCCAATTCAAGCCACTACACTTTAAGAAAGACGTCAAGGCCTTAGAGTACAGAGGTAATTTACTAGAATGGTAATTAGAGAAGCTTCCTTACAGCAGAGAAGGTTAAGGGGTGGTTTAATAGAGGTGTTCAAAATCCTCAAGGATTTTGATAGAATAAGGATAAATTATTTCCGGTATTGGTCAAAACTGGTCAGTAACTAGAGGGCACAAATTTAAGGTAATTGGCAATAGAACCAGAGGCAACATGAGAATTTATTTTATGTAGCAAGTTATTATGATGTGGAACACGCTGCCCAAAGGGTGGTGGAAGCACATTCCATGATAACTTTCGAAAGGAAGTTGAAGGGGAAGCAATTGCAGGCTGTGGTAAAGGGGCACAGGAGTGGAACAATTGGTAGTTCATTCAAAGAGCTGGCACAAGCATGATTCACTGAACGGCCTTCATCTGTGCTGTATCCTTGTGTGATTCTATGATAAATTAAGGGTCCAGAAAGAAAATGTTATAATTCTTACCAACTGAAATATTAATGGATAATGTATATTCACAAATTGCAGAATTGTGAGTTTGAGTTGTGGATTTTACTTAAACTTTACTTACATTTTACGTAGATCAGGATCGTGCAGACTTGCAAATACAATTATGTCTGGAGCTTTGTAAGAATTTAGTAAAGACATAGGTATTTAGGCTTATGGATAATTATATATCCCACAGATGACGTATAATTCTACACTTTACAATTTGTATTCCAGAATAGATTGCACCGGCGCACCCACCCCCTCAACTTTTCATCAATCATGCATAGATACTGAGTTAATATTTTAGTATTGGGTGGTGACTTTTTCACATTGACTTGTCAACACCTAAGCTTCTAGGGATAATGATTGTATTTCTCAGATATCATAGAGTCGTTGTCACAATGAGTTGCTATAGTAGTGCAGTGACATGTTGGTGTTGCTGTTGCTGGAGTGATTTCAACATGTTGAGTTACTGACCTGATTAAGACTTACAAGGGAGATAATCATGTGCGAACGAGGCCATTCCACACATGGAGGGAAGATCAGAAGATATTTGAAACACAATTTGCTCCTGAACCCTTAAGCCATTGGTTACATGGATAAATTGGTAGTTACTAGGAACAGTTACCTCCTGAATTAATGGGGATATCCTTGATTAGTTTGACACTTTCATATAATGGGAAACACTAAAAGACAGTACTGCAATTGGGTAATACACTAAATTGTTAAATTCCAAATAACACAAGACAGTTTAAAGATGGTAAAATTACACCTTAGTACTAATATACATAGATTAAATGTGTTTGATATCTTTTGTACAAATTAAATGGCTTAATTTTCCTGGATTACAAAGTGATACAAAGTGAGCTAAATGACCTTGCAATCAAGCAGAAACTTCATGATCTCACGAGAGGGAAAAAAACTATTCACATGCAAAGACAGTGGAGAGATTATTGGTTTACCAGTTTAAAAATGTCAGCATCATATCAGGAAGACAAGTCAAACAAAATAACAAAACAAGTATAACTGTTCCTATTGACAGTAATAAGACAAACAATGACAATTTATAGATGGCAATACTTAAAAGCCAATTTAGAACAAGATTTGCTGGAATTAATTTCTGACAGCTGTCAGCGTAACAGTAGCTACTTGATGCATCATGTAAGAACATAAGAACTAATTGCAGGAGTAGGCAATTCAGCCCCTCGAACCAACTCTGCCATTCAATACGATCATAGCTGATCTCATCTCAGCCTCAACTCCACTTTCCTGCCCATTCTCCATAACCCTTTAACCCTTTACTAATTAAAAATCTGTCTATCTCCTCCTTAAATTTACTCAATGTCCTGGCATCCACACACTCTGGGGTAGTGAAATTCACAGACTCACGACCCTTTGAGAGAAGTAATTTTTCCTCATCTCTGTTTTAAATCTGCTACCCCTTATCCTAAAACTATGACCTCTTGTTCTAGATTGCCCCACAAGAGGAAACATCCTCTCTACGTCTACTTTATCAATCCCCTTAATCATCTTCTATACCTCAATTCGATCTCCTCTCATTCTTCTAAACTCTAGAGAGTAAAGGCCTAAACTTCTCAATCTCTCTTCATTAGACAAGCCCCTCATCTCTGGAATCAATCCAGTGAACCTCCTCTGAACTGCCTCCAATGCAACTACATCCCTCCTCAAGTAAGGGGACCAAAACTGAACGCAATACTCCAGGTGCGGTCTCACTAATGTCTTGTACAGTGGCAGCAACACTTCCCTACTTTTATACTCTATTCCTTTAGCAATAAATGCCAAAATTCCATTTGCCTTCCTTATTACCTGCTGCACCTGCATACTAGATTTCTCAGATTCATGCACGAGGACACCCAGATCCCTCTGCACCAAAGCACTCTGAAGTTTCTCTCCATTTCGATAATAATTTGCCTTTCTATTCTTCCGACCAAAATGGATAACCTCACACTCATCCACGTTAAACTCCATCTGCCAAATTTTGGCCCATTCACCTAACCTATCCATATCCATTTATAAATTTCTTATTTCTTTATTGCAACTTACTATCCCACCTATTTTAGCGTCATCTGCAAATTTGGCTATAGTACCTTCTATGCCTGCATCCAAGTCATTAATATAGATTGTAAATAGTTGGGGCCCAAGGACTGGACCCTGTGGCACCCCACCAACCAGAAAATGACCCATTTATCCCGACTCTCTGTTTTCTGTTGGTTAGCCAATCCTCTATCAAGCTAATAAATTGCCTCTAACCCCATGTGATCTTACCTTGTGTATTAACCTTTTGTGCGACACCTTATCAAATGCCTTCTGGAAGTCCAGATATACTACATCTACAGGATCCCCATTATCCATTTTACTTGTTACATCTTCGAAGAACTCTAGCAAATTATTCAAACATGATTTACCCTTCATAAAACCATGCTGACTCTGATGGATTGCGTTTTGACTTTCTAAATGTCCTGTTATTACTTCCTTAATAATGGATTCTAACAATTTCCCAATGACAAATGTTAAACTAACTGGTCTATAGTTTCCTACTTTCTGCCTCCCTCCTTTTTTGAACAAGGGCATTAGCATTTTTCCAATCCACAGGAACCTTTCCTGAATCCAGGGAATTTTGGAATATTATAACCAATGGATCCACTATCTCCATTGCCACTTCCTTTAAGACCCTAGGATGTAGGCCATCAGGCCCTGGGGACTTGTTTGCCTTCAATCCCAATAGTTTGCTCAGTACTTTTTCCCTAGTGATGATGATTGTTCTAAGTTCCTCCCTTCCTATAACCTCTGCATTACTTGTTACTATTAGGATGGTACTCGTGTCCTCCGCCATGCAAACTGAGGCAAAATACTGATTTAGTGTCCCAGCCATTTCTGTGTTCCCCACCATTAACTCCCCATTCCCATCCTCCAAGGCACCAACGTTCACTTTAGCTACTTTCTTCCCTTTTATATACTTATAGAAGCTTTTGCTATCTGTTTTTATATTTTGCGCTGGTTTTCTTTCATAAATTACCTTTGTTCTTTTTATTACTTTTTTAGTAACCCTTTGTTGATCTTTAAAAGTTTCCCAATCTTCCAGCCTGCCACTGGCCTTTGCAATGTGGTATGCCTTAGTTTTTGTCTTTATGTTACGTTTAACTTCCTTGCTTAGCCATGGATGTTTTTCCCCCTCTTACAATCTTTCTTACTCTCTGGAATATATTTTAGTTGGGAGGATTTGAATATCTCCTTAAACATCTGCCACTGCCCATCAATTGTCCTACCTTTTAGGCTTCCAGCCCAGTCCACTAGGGCCAAATCTGTCCTCATGCCTATGTAATTACCTTTGTTTAATTCCAGAACGCTAGTGTGGGACTCCAGTTTCTCTCCCTCAAACTGAATTTGAAATTCTAGCATGCTATGATCATCCTTCCTTAGAGAATCCTTAACTATGAGATCATTAATTAATCCCACCTCATTACATAATACCAAATCTAGTATAGCCTGCTCCCTGGTTGGTTCCACAACATATTGCTCCAAAAAACAATCTCTAATACATTCAATGAACTCTCCCTTGAGGCTCCCCTTGCCAATATGATTTATCCAGTCTCTATGCATATTAAAATCACCCATGATTATTGCTGTACCTATCTTACAAGCCCCCAGTATTTCCTGGTTTATGCTGTGCCCCACTGCGGAACTACTGTTTGGGGACCTATAGATTACTCGCACCAGGGTCTTCTTCCCCTTGCTATTTCTTATGTCTACCAAGACTGATTCTACATCTTGATCTCCAGTGCCTATATCATTTCTCACTACAACACTGATCTCTTCCTTTAATAACAAAGCTACACCACCTCCTTTTCCTTCCTGCCTATCCTTCTGAAATACTGAGTACCCTTGGATATTCAATTCCCTGGTTTCCCTGCAACCACGTCTCAGTAATCGCCACTAAATCAAAGAACAAAGAACAGTACAACACAGGAACAGGCCATTCGGCCCTCCAAGCCTGCGCCGATCTTGATGCCTGTCTGAACTAAAACCTTTTGCACTTCCGGGGACCGTATCCCTCTATTCCCATCCTATTCATGTATTTGTCAAGATGCCTCTTAAACGTCGCTATCTTACCTGCTTCCACCACCTCCCCTGGCAGGAAGTTCCAGGCTCTCACCACCCTCTCTGTAAAGAACTTGCCTCGCACATCCCCTCTAAACTTTGCCCCTCGCACCTTAAACCTATGTCCCCTAGTAACTGACTCTTCCACCCTGGGAAAAAGCTTTTGACTATCCACTCTGTCCATGCCACTCATAACTTTGTAAACCTCTATCATGTCGCCCCTCCACCTCCGTCGTTCCAGTGAAAACAATCCAAGTTTATCCAAACTCTACTCATAGCTAATGCCCTCCAGACCAGGCAACATCCTGGTAAACCTCTTCTGTACCCTCTCCGAAGCCTCCACGTCCTTCTGGTAGTGTGGCGACCAGAATTGCAAGCAATATTCTAAGTGTGGCCTAACTAAAGTTCTGTACAGCTGCAGCATGACTTGCCAATTTTTATACTCTATGCCCCGACCAATGAAGGCAAGCATGCCGTATGCCTTCTTGACTACCTTATCCACCTGCGTTGCCACTTTCAGTGACCTGTGGACCTGTACGCCCAGATCTCTCTGCCTATCAATACTCCAAAGGGTTCTGCCATTTACTGTATACTTCCCACCTGTATTAGATCTTCCAAAATGCATTACGTCACATTTGTCCGGATTAAACTCCATCTGCCATTTCTCCGCCCAAGTCTCCAACCGATCTATATCCTGCTGTATCCTCTGACAATCCTCATCACCAACCGCAACTCCACCAACCTTTGTGTCGTCTGCAAACTTCCTAATCAGACCAGCTACATTTTGCTCCAAATCATTTATATATACTACAAACAGCAAAGGTCCCAGCACTGATCCCTGCGGAACACCACTAGTCACAGCCCTCCATTCAGAAAAGCACCCTTCCACTGTTACCCTCTGTCTTCTATGACCGAGCCAGTTCTGTATCCATCTTGTCAGCTCACCTCTGATCCCGTATGACTTCACCTTTTGTACCAGTCTGCCTGAAGTCCATATAGACAACATCCACTGCCCTTCCTTCATCAATCATCTTCGTCACTTCCTCAAAAAACTCAATCAAGCTAGTGAGACACGACCTCCCCCTCACGAAACCATGCTGCCTCTCGCTAATAAGTTTGTTTGTTTCCAAATGGGAGTAATTCTTGTCCCGAAGAATCCTCTCTATTAATTTCCCTACCACTGACGTAAGGCTCACTGGCCTATAATTTCCTGGATTATCTTTGCTACCCTTCTTAAACAAAGGTACAACATTGGCTATTCTCCAGTCCTCTGGGACCTCATCTGAAGCCAATGAGGATACAAAGATTTCTGTCAAGGTCCCAGCAATTTCTTACCTTGCCTCCCTCAGTATTCTGGGGTCGATCCCATCAGGCCCTGGGGACTTATCTACCTTAATGCTTTGCAAGACGCCCAACACCTCCTCTTTTTTGATAACGACATGACCCAGACTATTTACACTCCCTTCCCTAGGCTCATCATCCACCAAGTCCTTCTCTTTGGTGAATACTGATGCAAAGTACTCATTTAGTACCTCGCCCATTTCCTCTGGCTCTACACATAGATTCCCTCCTCTGTCCTTGAGTGGGCCAACCCTTTCCCTGGTTACACTCCTGCTCTTTATATACGTATAAAAAGCCTTGGGATTCTCCTTAATCCTGTTTGCCAATGGCTTTTCATGACCCCCTTTAGCCCTCCTGACTCTTGCTTAAGTTCCTTCCTACTGTCTTTATATTCCTCAAGGGCTTCGTCTGTTCCCAGCCTTCTCGCCCTTATGAAATCATACCCATGCTTCTCTATTTGCACTGTTAACTCATTAATTTTATTACGATTGATTTGTACATTCATCTACAAAGCCTTTAAGTTTGTTCTACTATCAAATTTCCCTACTCTTGTATGGTTCCTTGGTGCAATATGACGTTCACACGTTCTGTCCCTACCATTTATATTGTGGTAACAATCAGCCTCATCACTAACCTGCACTCCTACCTTCTCCTTTAGCTTTGACTTCCTAATTTTCCATGCAACTGAACCCCGCCCAATATTTAGTTTAAAGCCCTATCTACAGCCCTAGCTATGCGATTCGCCAGGACTCCGGTTCCAGCATGATTCAGGTGGAGCCTGTCTCATCGGAACAGCTCCCTCCTTCCCCAGTACTGGTGCCAATGTCCCACAAATTCAAACCCATTCCTTCCACACCAATCTTTGAGCCACGCATTTACCGCTTTAATCTTATTGACCCTGTGCCAATTAGCTTGTGGTTCAGGTAGTAATCTGGAGATTATTACCTTTTTAGTTCTGCTTTTTAATTTTTAGTTTAGTTTTAGAGAGCTGGAGAAAGCAATAATTATGCTGATTAATGGAAAGATACTAAGGATGGAAGACTGTGTAACAAAATGTTTCTCTTAAATCAGATTTTTTCTCAAGTCAAATCACTCCTTGACTCTTCCAAAGCATGAATTTGAGATTATTATTGAGTATTATGGGAAAGCTTATCTGCTTTCTAATAAACAGTTACTACCCTATTTCTCTGCAAATTGTTACACAATTTGTCATCCAGGTACCTAATGCAAGACTCAAGGAAAGTTATTCCTTCGCTGTTCGGTAATGATCTATTTTGTTTTGCAAAATCTGACATGCTGATAACCTACATCAGAATTGCAACCAAGTGGAACAAATAATCTGCATTTAAATTATCACATCTCAAAAAAGCTTGTGAGCTGAGGAAGTGGAAGTCCTTAATATTTTCTCTTCATTGCTTTCTCTTTCACAATACTTTTATAATTAGATTTACAACTCATATCTTCTTGCTTGGCATCATCCAGTACAAATGGTTTAATATCTTGACCTTTCAGAGTGAGTAAATGTACAAAGCAAACCTGTCCTCTCTCATTATCCCTATTTTATTGGAAAATGGAAAAACAGCTTTATCAGTTCAATGCCATATATGCCCACATTATGACATGGTTAACTTATCTATCTTTTTTCAGGGATCCTATATTAGTTAAAATAAGACATGTATTTACGGGATATTTTGTTGGAAATTAGGATCGGCTTTCAGAATATACAAACATAGGGAATGATCAAATCTATTTAGCTTGTTTTAGCCATGTGCTTTTAAAACTGTGATCCATGATTGCTTGGAAGGTCTCAAAAATTGATCTTTATTGCTGACTTCATAAGAAAATAAAAATATTCATGTCAAAAACAGAAAATAGTGGAAATATTCAGCAGGTCAGACAGCATCTGTGGAGAGAGCAACAATTGAAGGCACTAGATACTGCAGAGGCTATGGGCCCTGACAACATTCCAGCAATAGTACTGAAGACCTGTGCTCCAGAACTTGCCGCGCCCCTAGCCAAGCTGTTCCAGTATAGCTACAACACTGGCATCTAACTGGCAATGTGGAAAATTGCACAGGTATGTCCCGTACACAAAAAGCAGGGCAAGTCCAACCCGGTCAATTACCGCCCCATCAGTCTACTCTCAATCATCAGTAAAGTGATGGAAGGTGTTGTCGACAGTGCTATCAAGCGCACTTGCTTAGCAGTAACCTGCTCAGTGATGCTCATGTTGGGTTCTGCCAGGGCCACTCAGCTCCAGACCTTATTACAGCCTTGTTTCAAACATGGACAAAAGAGCTGAACTCGAGGTGAGGTGAGAGTGACTGCCCTTGACAACAAGGCAGCATTCAACCGAGTAAGACATCGAGGAGCCCTAGCAAAACTGGAGTCAATGGGAATCGGGGGAAAACTCTTCGCTGGTTGGAGTCATACCTAGCACAAAGGAGGATGGTTGTGGTTGTTGGAGGTCAATCATCTCAGCTCCAGGCCATCACTGCAGGAGTCCCTCATGGTAGCGCCAAAGGCCCAACCATCTACAGCTGCTTCATCAATGACCTTTCTTCAATCATAAGGTCGGAAGTAGGGATGTTTGCTGCTGATTGCACATTTTTCAGCACCATTCAGATACTGAAGCAGTCTGTGTAGAAATGCAGAAAGATGTGGACAATATCCAGGCTTGGGCTGATAAGTGGCAAGTAACATTTGCACCACACAAGTGCCAGGCAATGACCATCTCCAACAGAGTGAATTTAACCATCTCCCCTTGACATTCAATTGCATTACGATTGCTAAGTCCCCCACTATCAACATCCTGGGGGTTACCATTGACCAGAAACTGAACTGGAGTAGCCATATAAATACAGTGGCTACAAGAGCGGGTCAGAGGCTAGGAATCCTGCAGCGAGTAACTCACCTCCTGACTCCCCAAAGCCTGTCCACTGTCTCCAAGGCACAATTCAGGAGTGTGATGGAATACTCTCCACTTGCCTGGATTGGTGCAGCTCCAACAACACTCAAGAAGCTTGACATCGTCCAGGACAAAGCACCCGATCCATTAACAGTCAATCCCTCCACCACCGATGCACTGTGGCAGCAGTGTGTACCATCTACAAGGTGCACTGCAACAAGGCTCCTTAGACAGCACCTTCCAAACCCACGATCTCTCCCACCTAGAAGGACAAGGGCAGCAGATGCATGGGAAAACCACCATCTGCTTGTTCCCCTCCAAGTCACACACCATCCTGAACTATATTGCCATTCTTTCACTGTCGATGGATCAAAATCCTGGAACTCCCTTCCTAACAGCACTGTAGGTGTACATACCCCACATGGACTGTAGCGGTTCAAGAAGACAGCTCACCACCACCACCTCAAGGGCAATAAATGCTGACCCAGCCAGCAAGCCCACATCCCAGGAATGAATAAAAAAAAACTGGACTAAAACATCAAGAGACATTCCTGAATTAAATGGGTTCTTCTGAAACAAAGAAAATGTGAAGTAGCCACATTATTGCAGGATTATACTCATCCAGATATTATGTATGGTCATGGATTACACATCCTGGTTCACTGTGTGGTCACACCAGGGAGAGGGCCATGTGTCAACTAACAAAGACTGTAATTCGATAGATTTTGATCTGAAAAAGCAACCCTCTAGAGAGAGGGAGAGAGAGAGATCACAACATACTCTCAGAAGGAGTCAAGCCAAGGTCTGTGGAAAGAGCCAGCCTTAACAAGAAGAAGCCCTGTTGCTGATTCTACACTTCTACCTGAACTGAAAGTGACCACCATCTCCAATCGGAAATCTTAACCACCAGAAATCTACAACACCCCAACAAGTCAAAACTGCAAACAACCCAGGCCTGCATCTTTACAAGAGACTGTCCTACAGTTTACCATAAACCACGAACGCCTACCACACCTTGAACTCTTCCCCTTTACCTTCTATCTATCTTCTCTTAAGAGTGGTTGTGAGAGTAATTGCGTGCATGAGTGGTGTTGCAAACATTTTGGGGAATGAATATTGTTTGATTAATAATTAATCATCTGTTTTAAACCAACAAGAAAACCTGTCACTGTCTGTTTATTTGGCAGGTAAAACACTCTGGGGCTGACGCATCTTAAACAAAACACGATTGCGTTCAATTGGGAGGTGAACAGTGCGAACCACCCACACTCCTACCATCTGTCCATAACAACTGTCATTCTCTTCCCCCGCCCTGAGCCTCAATTCTATGCTCTGTATTTTCTCTAACACTTAGCCCCTAACTCTCCCCAGAAGCCTCTTCTCTGACCCAACTCAACTCCCCTCATGTCTCCCTTCCCTCACCAGCTGACCCTGGTTCCAATCGCTCCTAAGACGGGGCTGGTCCTCTAAAGCAGCAGGGGGTGACGACACTGAGCCGGAGCCTCCGCTGGGTCACAGCTGGTGACGTCGCTGTGTGTGGGAGGAATGGGGGGGAAGTGTTAGTTGCTGAGGAAGGATATTTAAAGCATGAAGATCTTACAGGCTGCTAGCAGGCCTTCTCCTCCATTCTTTCCTGCTCCTATTTCCCTGCCAGACCACCCCACTCCCAGCCCCACCTTTTCCCTGGCTCTGTATTTGCTTAAAAAATGTTAATCTCCAACATCTTTCCATTCTGATGAAAGGTCATCAAACTGAAAATTTAACTTTGTCCTGCTGAGATTTTTTAATAACACCTTCCGTCCCCAGATGCCCATGCATTGCTTCCCTAATGATCTCTTACAGCAACCTGTCTACAATCAAATAAAACAAAGTAGTTTCCACTGATTTCTTGATATCACAAGGCCTCTCTCCAGTCACATCACTGTCGACTTTGCTTCATAGGCAGAAAATGATTCATTTTGTTAATATCTTATTGGTGGCACGGTGGCGCAGTGGTTAGCACCACAGCCTCACAGCTCCAGCAGCCCGTGTTCAGTTCTGGGTACTGCCTGTGTGGAGTTTGCAAGTTCTCCCTGTGACTGTGGATTTCCTCTGGGTGCTCCGGTTTCCTCCCACGTGCCAAAGACTTGCGGGTTGATAGGTAAATTGGCCATTGTAAAAAAAAATGTCCCTAGTGTAGGTAGGTGGTAGGAGAATTGAGGGAAGGTGGGGATGTGAGAGGGAAAAATGGGATTAATATAGGATTAGTATAAATGGGTGGTTGATGGTCAGCACAGACTCGATGGGCTGAAGGGCCTGTTTCAGTGCTGTATCTCTCTATGACTCTATATGTGCTTTGTGTTTTTTTGAAAATGTAGTAGATTGAATATAAGACAATTAAATTATTTTTAAAACATGCCCACATGGTGTTGCTACACAATTCATAGCAACATCTTGAATGAACATTCTGGCTAGTCTATTTATGCAGTACATTCCATTTGGTTAGATCTGATGAATAATTTAGCTAGTCCAATTATGATGTGGTTATAATTAGCTTATGATGGTACACTATGGTCAGACAGTGGAGAATTGTTTATGTTCTGTGGCTGAATTTAATTAACTGTTTCAAACCAATTTCAGCGACTTTAAATCAAGGATATTTGCTGACTTTTTCATCACTGGCTTACAGTTACATCCTGTAATATCATTTTGCATAGACTTAGAAGGAACAAAGTGTAAGCAATATGTGAAGTTGCAAACATAATGTGTCTATATTATCCCCTCGCAATTTGTTGAGGATGCACAGAAAGGCAAAAATTGCATTTATGGGACACCCTATGTCAAACATCCCAAGATACTTCACATACAATGCATTACTTTGAAGTGCAGTCACTGCTGTTGTTATGCAAGGAAAATATTCAGGTTAATTATAGTGTCTGTTTATTTTAATGATTGAAAATCTTCTAGATAAGACAGTTGTGGGCTCAGAAAGAAAAAGAAAAAACCTACATTATATAGTGCCTTTCATGACCTCGGGTCATTCCAAAACATTTACAGCCAATGAAGTCGATGAAAATCCAAAGGGGCAATCCTAATGCTAATGGAACAAAATTGGTTGGACATCTTGAGGGGATTCTGGGAGCAGGCTCCCCAGTAACATTTTGTTTTTTTTTTAAATAATATTTATCCATTCAAGCTTTACTTAGATTTTTATTTAAACAAATACACACAGTGGAACCATTAGATACCTGGCCTCCGCTATCTGTGCTTCAAACATGCAGGCAGCTCTTTGATGGCATGCTAACAAGGCCTGACCATGAAAATTGCCATGTTCTTTTAAAGTGAAAGTTGGGCCCTTTGTGTTCCAAGCCATTCACTAATGTTTTACCAGTTTATACAGTTTTTACTGTCTCTCCATTCATGTTCAAGACCCCATCATTTATTTCTCTTACCATTGAACACATTACCATGTTCATCTATTTTCTTTGATTTAAAAAATCATCAGTTACTCCAAAACTAACCTGAATGTATTGAGACTTCTGAAACTTCTCGAGATCTCTAAGATCAAGTAAATTAATATACTGGTATGGATTGAGAATTGGTTAACAGACTGAAAACAGAGAGTAGGAATAAATGGCACATTCTCAGGATGGCACGCTGTTACTACTGGGGTACCGCAAGGATCAGTGCTGCGGCCACAGCTGTTCATAATCTATATAAATGATTTGGATGTGGGGACGAAATATAGGAATGAATTTTACCAGCCCCCTAACGTTGGGGGTCGTGGCGGGGGGAGCCCAGAAAATACTTCTGGGAGAAGCCTGCTTGGGCCTCGACGCCAGTGTTACAAGTGCTTTGTTTTTTTTTAAAGAGGTGTATGCCTTTAAGACGGAGAAAAGGAATTCTGTGAGAACTGTGAATGCTGAACTGGGTGGGGCACAGACCACAAGGTCATCTGTTTTTCCAAGCCATTCAGCAGAGAGAAATGACTGTCACATGACTGGCTGCTGGGGAGTTTTTAGTTTCTCTTTTGCAAGAAAAACATGTTTTTTGGCTGGAACCTGTTCTGGAGACCAGAACAAGAGAAAACTCTCTGAAAGAAATCAAAAGATCAGTTTACTGCTAGAAGACAGCCCAGAAACTCTCTTGTAAAATAATTCCTATATCAAGGGAAATTTTAATCTTTTCATTAAGTTAAAACAACTTTTAAGGAATTGCAAATCGAAAGGTATGGGAGCTAAAACCCTTGTTTCTGTTTATGCCTGAAGAGCGAGAAAAGACCCAGGAAGAGGAGTTGCAACACTCTGTAGAGAATCGCTGCTTTGGAGAAAGGCTCCTTTGCTGATAGGAAGCCTGCAATACTGAAGGTAGTCTCCAGTCTCTGGAAAATTTCTACCTCAAGTGTGAGTCCTGTTGCATTGTTACATTTGGGAGGCTCCTAACATCTCAAGAAAGTTTATACTGTTGGACTGCTGCTTTGAAATTTGGATGGACCTGTTGCTGCAGCCTGTTGCTGAAAGATCTGTGCAATGCCTACTGCAGACGAATTGCCTTGAAGCCTACCCACCTCAGACTGTTCATTAATTTCACCTGGAAACTTCGAGTGGCATCTGAATATTTGATTTTGGGACACCTCACCTATCCGGAAATATTCTATCAGAAGTGACAACCAAGTTATTTTATTATTCCTAAGAAACGGTTCTAATTTAAACCAATCCTTTAAAAGCTGGTTAGCTGTTGGTTTTTGAATATATGTGTGTGCATGAGGGTGAGGAAAAATAAGAAGTTGGAAAATCTGTTCATACATATAGATTTCTCTCATTATCATTTTAAAAATTGGTTTATTAAAAAGTTAATTTGTTGTTTAAAGAAACCTGGTTTAGTGTGTTTTATTCTGGGGAATAAATACTTATTTAATTTGGTTAATTTCCGGTAGGTGGGAAACTTTATTTGATATGCTATGACCTGTGGAGTAGTGAGACTGAATTAACGGTGCATTACTCCTGCCTTGGTTGTAACACTGGGAAGGCCCGGCACCATATTGTCGCCGGTGGCAAGACCTCGTAGCAGCGCCCACCACCCACCACCCACCCAGGCTGCTCGGCGAAGGGAACATAATTAAAATATGTTAATGCATGTAAATTAAAGAATTAATACTTCCCTCATTGCGGCGGCCTTCCCGCGCCCATATTACGGTCAGTGGCTGGCACTCCTGTGCCATCCAATCCCCAACCAGTGAAGTATGGTGGAACAATGGTAAGGAGGGGGGAGCAGGTATGTTTTCTGTGCGGGGGTGAGAAGCGGGGTTAAGTGTTTCCGATTGGTCTGGGGGTGGTGGGAAGGGGTAAAGTTCATAGTTCATAAACTTTGTGGGGTGGGGGGGAGAAGAAGGAAAGTAATATTTTTTTTAGTCAATGGGGGTTTGGGAGAGGGGCTTGAAATTTTATAAAATGCTTCAATTTAAATTTATACATCCTGTAACTTAAAAAATTTAAATTGAACTGAAGGGCTGGAAGCCATTTAAAAATGGTGGCGGTGTCTGCGCAGTGGCACAGGATGCCATTGCCGGGGATGGAGTGCACGCCCCCTCCAGGTCATCGGGCGGGGGGGTGGGGGGGTGCAGTCTGCCCCACCCATTTAAATGAGCCGCCGTGATCGATATCACGGCGGCTCTGCAATGGGCGGTCCGTGCGGGTGGACCTCATTCTGGAAGATCACCACTGAGATGGATGGTGAGTTAGTAAAATGCAGCCCGTAATATTTCCAAATTTGCTGATGACATAAAACTAGGCGGGAATGTAAGTTGTGAGGAGGATGCAAGGAGGAGGCTTCACGGGCACTTGGATAGGCTAAGTGAATGGACAAGAACATGGCAGATGGAATATAATGTGAATAAGTGTGAAGTTATCCAGTTTGGTAGAAAAAAAAGAAAGAGACTGCCGCAGTAGTTAGCACCGCAGCCTCACAGCTCCAGCGACCCGGGTTCGGTTCTGGGTACTGCCTGTGCAGAGTTTGCAAGTTCTCCCTGTGACTGCGTGGGTTTACTCCGGGTGCTCCAGTTTCCTCCCACATGCCAAAGACTTGTGGGTTGATAGGTAAATTGGCCATTGTAAAAATTGCCCCTAGTGTAGGTAGGTGGTAGGAGAATTGAGGGAAAGTGGGGATGTGGGAGGGAAAATGGCATTAATGTAGGATTAGTATGAATGGGTGGTTGATGGTCGGCATGGACTCGGTGGGCCCAATGGCCTGTTTCGGTGCTGTATCACTCTATGACTATTTCTTAAATGGTGAGAGGTTAGGAATTGTTGATGTCCGAAGGGGCCTAGTTCATGAGTCACTAAAAGCTAACATGCAGATGCAGCCACCGATTAGGAAGGCAAATGCTATGTTGGCCTTCATTGCAAGGTGATTTGAGTACAGGAGTAAAGATGTCTTGTTGCAATTGTATAGAGCCTTGGTGAGACTGCACCTGGAGTATTGTGTAGGTTTTGGTCTCCTTATCTAAGGAAGGATATACTTGCCATAGAGGAAGTGCAATGGAGGTTCACCAGACTAATCCCTGGGATGGCGGAATTGTCTTGTGAGGAGAGATTGAGGAAAATGGGCCTGTATTCTCCAGAGTTTCTAAGAATGAGAGGTGATCTCATTGAAACTTACAAAATTCTTACAGGGCATGACAGGGTGGACGTAGATAGGATGCTTCCCCTGGCTGGTGAGTCTAGAACTAGGAACATGGTCTCAGAATAAGGGGTAGGCCATTTAAGACTGAGGTGAAGAGGAATTTCTTCACTCAGAGGGTGGTCAATTTTTGGAATTCTCTACCCCAGAGGGCTGTGGATGCTCAATCACTGAATATGTTGAAGACGGAAACCCCTACCCGATAGATTTCTGGATACTAATGACATCAAGGGATATGGGGATAATGCAGGAAAGTGACATTGAGGTATGATCAGCCATGATCAAATTGAATGGCAGAGCTGGCTTGATGGGCTGAATGGCCTACTCCTGCTTCTATGTTCATATGTTCCTGTGAGTGAGTATAACTTTAATCAGTTTATTTGTACTTAAAATTTGTGCATTTTCTACATGCTAACATGACATAGGGAAATAGAAAGAGGAGTGGGTCATTCAGCCCCTCAAGCTAGTTCTGCCATTCCATGGCTGATCTCTCTTGATTCTATCCACCTACCTTGTCTCCATATTCTTCTATACTGTTATATAACAGAAATCTATCTATCTCTGATTTAAAATTATTAATTGAGCTAGCATCTACTATTTTATGGGAGAGAGTTCCACAATTCTGCTACCATTTGAGAGTGTTTCCTAAGTTATCTCCTGAATGGTTTGGCTCAGATTTTAATGCTATTTCCCTTTTCCTGGACACCCCCATCAGTGGAGAATATCTCTCCCTATCAACACTATCAATTCCTCAAAATCCTAAAACCTCAATCAAATCAACACTTAGCCTTCTTTATTCCAAGGAATATTGTATAATTTATGCAATTTGTTCTCATAATCTAACCCTTGGAGCCCTGGTAACATTCTGGTGAATCTGTGCGACACTCCTTCCAAGGTCAATGTATCCTTTCCAAGGTACCGTGCCCAGAACTGCACACAGTGAACTGGATTTAGTTGTGCTGGCGGTGCTCCTAGCGCCGGGCCGAAAAGGTGAGGAGACTCCCGACTCGGCCTTTCCGAGCACCCTGCATGATTATACAGCGCTTCGGCACGTAAGTGCCCGGAGCTGGGGTCCCTGCCCGTTCAAATACGGGGATCCCACCTCCCAGAGCTGCCGGCCAATCAGAGGGCTGGCAGCTCAGTTGTATCGGCAGTGCCACTGGGAGCAGTGGCTCCTAGAATCAGAGAAAATTTAAGGCACAGAAAGAGGCCAGTTGGCCCATCGTGACTATGCCAGACGAAAAACAATTCTCCTATTCTAATCCCACCTTCCAGCATTTAGTCTGTAGATCTGGCACTTGAGGTCCCTATCCAGTCACCTTTTGAATGAGTTGAGGGTCTCTGCTTCAACTACCCTTTCAGGCAGTGAGTTCCAGACCCCCACCACCCTTTGGGTGAAAGCTTTTCCTCATTTCCCCTCTAATTTTTCTACCAATCACTTTAAATCTATGCTCCCTCGTTACTGATCTTTCTGCTAATGTGAATAGACCCTTCACCTCCACTCTATTCAGGCCCCTCAAAATTTTGTACATTTCAATCAGATCACCCCTCAGCCTTCTCTGTTCCAAGCAGAACAACCCCAATACAATCTTTCCTCAAAGCTGCATTTTTCCAGTCCTGGCAACATCGTCGTAAATCTCCTCTGCACCTTCTCTAGTGCAATTACATCCTTTCTCTAATGAGGTGGCCAGAACTACACACAGTACTCAAGTTGTGGCCTAACCAATGAGTTATACAGTTCCAGCATAACCTTCCTGCTCTTATATTCTATACCTTGGCTAATAAAGGAAAGGATTCCATATGCCTTCTTAACCACCTTATCGACCTGTCCTGCTACCTTCAGGGATCTGTGGACATTCACTCCAAGGTCCCTTACTTCCTCTGCACTTCTCAGTATTTTCCCATTTATTGTGTATTCCTTTGCCTTGTTTGACCTCCCCAAATGCATCAACTCACATTTCTCCAGGTTGAATTCCATTTGCTATTTTTCTGCCCATCTGACCAGATCATCAATATCTTCCTGCAGCCTACAGCTATCCTCCTCTCTATCTAACACATGGCCAATCTTTTTGTCGTCTGCAAAGCTCTTGATCAGGCCCCCTACATTTACGTCCAACATATTTCACCTTAACATACACCACAAAAAGCAGGGAACCCAGTACTGAGCCGTACAGAACGCCACTGGAAACAGCCCTCTAGTTGCTAAAACAGCCGTCAACAATTACCCTTTGTTTCCTGCCACTGAGCCAATTTTGTATCCACCTTGCTGTGTTTCCCTGGATCCCATGGGATTTTATTTGTTTAATCAGTCTGCCATGTGGGACCTTGTCAAAAGCCTTGCTAAAATCCATGTGGACCACATCAACTGCACTATCCTCATCTATCTTCCTTGTTACTTCTTCAAAAAATTTGATCAAGTTGGTCAAACAAGATCTTCCCTTAACAAATCCATGCTGACTATCCTTGATTAACCTGTGCCTTTCTGAGTGACAGTTTATCCTGTATCTCAGAATAGGTTCCAATAATTTTCCCACTACTGAGGTTAGACTGACTGACCTGTAATTATTCAGTCTATCCTTCGCTCCCTTTTTAAACAGAGGTACAACATTAGCAGTTCTCCAATCCTCTGGCACCACACCTTTATCCAGTGAGGACTGGAAAATGATGGTCAGACCTTCTGCTCCTGCCAGTACTATAGGAGGCCTGGGAGTAGGCGCTGGAGACCCGGAGAGGAGGTAAGTGAGGTGGGGTTGCCGGGGCCAGTCAGGCAGGCCCCAACGATGGAGGGTGGGGGATGGGGGAGGGATGTTACCGGAAGGGGGGGGCCTTTGCCACCAGGAGGTCTCCACGGGGCCACATATTTCCCACGGAGGAGTCCACCCCCAAAGTCCACATGGAGGGCAACTCATTTTACTGAGCTAACTCCTTGCATGGTATAGGCCACCTCCCCTCCCCCTCCCTGCCGCTGGTTTAATTCCAGCTGTGGCAGGAAGAAATGCTTAAGTGGCTATTAATTGGCCACTTAAGGGCCTCAATTGGCCTCTGCAAGGTGTGGGGGGAGGGGTGACGGAAGGCCATCTTCAGCCTCTCCCACGCCCTGACTTAATTGCAGTGCGACGGGCCCTCTGACCCCTGCCTCCCTTGGCAATTTTATGGCCCACCCCCCCATTACCTTCTAGTCTATCTCTGGAGGCGCATTAAATTCTGCCCAGTACTCTAGATGTGGTCGAACCTGGGCTTTGTATAGCTGTAGCAAAACTTCCTCATCTTTATATTCTAGCCCTATAAAGGCTAACATTCCATTAGCTATTTTGATTATTTGATCATACAACAACGTGATTTTTTTGACCAAATTGTAAGTATAATTGCATTTCAAATATTTGACCAATATTCCTAGTAAGTTTTATACATGCAAATGATGAAGCAACAGTTTCTGTCGAAATGCATATTTGTACAATAAACAATTCACGAAAAAATGCAGCATTATAGCTTTTACAAAACAGTGAAGTACATTTGTCAAAGACGAAAAAATCCACATAAAACCTTTCCCAGCATCTCTCTCTGAGAAATGACAACAACTTGTGTCTGAAATGCTTTTGAAGAATAGACTTGTACTTGTCTACCCTTGTCGATCTTTTATCACATTTGGCTCCAGGATCCATTCCAATCTATGCTTTGCTTCAATTAAGTTTTCTTCTCGTATGATAGAATGTTGGGTATCTCGGTTGAAGGAGTGCTGGACTGGAGGCAGTAGGCCCTTGGAGGTTAACTCACAGTCTTCTGTCCATCTGAGATGGATAACATTAATAAATAGATACCACATCTTAGGATGTAGAGGGAGACCGGGAGCTTGCAGGGACTGCATGCAGTTCTTGCCACACTGTCACGACTACTGTCTTTGGACACTTCTAGAATCCTATGGTACAGCAGGTGACCATTCAGATATTGTTCCTGTGCCAGCTCTTTGAAAGAGCAATCTATTTAGTCCCACTCCCCTGCTGTTTCTCCACAGCCCTTTAAGTTTTTGTTTTACTTTTCAAGTATTTATCCAGTTACCTTTTGATAATTACTGTTGAACCCTTTCAGTCAGTGTATTCCAGATAATAACTTGCCACGTAAAAAGTTTTCTCCACATTTCCCCTCAGGTTCTTCTGTGAATTATCTTAAATTTGTATCCTCTGGTTACCAACCCTCCTGATAGTGGAAATAATTTCTCCATATTTACTCTTTCACAGCCCCATAAATTTCCCTAACCTTCTCCCCTTACAAAAGGGAAATCATGCTTGACAAATCTGCTAGAATTCTTCGAGGATGTAACTAGTAGAGTTGATGAGGGGAGCCAGTGGTGTGGTTTATTTGGACTTTCAGAAGGTTTTCGACAAAGTCCCACATAAGAGATTAGAATGAAAAATTAAAGCACATGGGATTGGGGTTAGTGTATTGCAATGGATAGAAAATTGGTTGGCAGACAGGAAACAAAGAGTAGGGATAAATGGGTCTTTTTCCGAATGACAGGCAGTGACTAGTGGGGTACCGCAGGGATCGGTGCTAGGACCCCAGCTATTCACGGTATACATTAATGATTTAGATGAGGGAACTAAATGTAATATCTCCAAATTTGCAGATGACACAAAACTGGGTGGGAAGGTGAGTTGTGAGGAGAATGCAGAGAGGCTTCAGGGTGATTTGGACAAGTTGAGTGAGTGGGTTAATGCATGGCAGATGCAGTATAATGCAGATAAATGTGAGGTTATCCACTTTGGTAGCAAAAACAGGAAGGCAGATTATTATCTGAACGGCTGTAAACTGAGAGAGGGGAATATGCAGCGAGACCTGGGTGTTCTCATACACCAGTCGCTGAAGGTAAACATGCAGGTGCAGCAGGCGGTAAAAAAGGCAAATGGTATGTTGGCCTTCATAGTGAGAGGATTCGAGTACAGAAGCAGGGATGTCTTGCTGCAATTATACAGGGCCTTGGTGAGGCCACACCTGGAATATTGTGTGCAGTTTTGGTCTCCTTATCTGAGGAAGGATGTTCTTGCTATAGAGGGAGTGCAGTGAAGGTTTACCAGACTGATTCCTGGGATGGCGGGACTGACGTATGAGGAGAGATTGAGTCAGTTAGGATTATATTCGCTGGAGTTCAGAAGAGTGAGGGGGGATCTCATAGAAACCTATAAAATTCTAACAGGACTTGACAGGGTAGGTGCAGGAAGGATGTTCCCGATGGTGGGGGAGTCTAGAACCAGGGGTCATAATCTAAGGATACAGGGTAAACCTTTCAGGACTGAGATGAGGAGAAATTTCTTCACCCAGAGAGTGGTGAGCCTGTGGAATTCGCTACCACAGAAAGCAGTTGAGGCCAATGCATTGTATGTTTTCAAGAAGGAGTTAGATATAGCTCTTGGGTCTAAAGGGATCAAAGGGTATGGGGCGAAAGCCGGAACAGGCTACTGAGTTGGATGATCAGCCATGATCATAATGAATGGCGGAGCAGGCTCGAAGGGCCGAATGGCCTACTCTTGCTCCTATTTTCTATGTTAATCTTCTCACTTTAAAGAGATCAATCCCAAATCCTCCAGTTTCTCCACATAACTGATGTCCCTGATCCCTTGCTTCACTTTTGACTCTTAGCAATGGAACTGGAGATCAGCACACCCACTTTTCTCTCTCTCTCTCTCACTTTCTGAACAATGAGTAAAACCTTGTGAATTTTTCCTGTGTTATCTAACCTGACCGCACCACTTTTGTGGCTTCAGTGTTTTACATCATCACTGGGAGGCAATTAGGTTTTCCATGCTCTTAGGATGCAGCAACAAATAACAGTTCATAATAATAGGCTATATTAGCTCAATGGAAGTCTCATAGAATGTTAAATGAAAACTTGTATCTAGCCGTATTAATATGGCTATTATTTTACTTATTAGATTGAAGTTCTATTGTGTAGAATCACTCTCTCTCTCTCTCTTCTCTCTCTCTCTCTCTCTCTCTCTCTCTCTCTCTCTCTCTATATATATATATATATATATATATAATGCACAGGTTATTTTCACAATTTCAAGTACTGTTTGGTGCCAAAATTCACAGCCAGTGGCCAACATCTGGGCTGTAGTGATATCTGTATTTACATTGAGATTTCTTAGGGCTCATTTACATTGCCTTCACCAAGTGGGAAAGGGGGTGGGTGCAGGGTGAAGGGCTTGTGCTCCAAAAATTGTACTGCCGAACCTACCATCCCAATTCCATTTCTAATCTATTAGGTTATACAATTTGGCATTCTGTGATGAACATTGGTACCAGCAAAATACATTGGAGTCCTATGGGCAGGCCATGTGCTCTATACTCTCCTGCCCATTGCTACTAGATGTAGAGCAGCTTGACCAGCAGTCCTTAAAGGAACCATTGCAGGCCACTCTGGAAAAAAGAAGGGTGAGTTTTCATAATTTTTGAGAGGTCATGGTCATGTGGTCCATTTGGTAGTCTTTTTTGTGTCCCTATCAGTTCTTGACTAATAGCTTGGCTATGCAGAGGATCCAGCAGATTTCCCAATTGGTGTGCTGTCTGAGCACTGGTTAAACTCTCGTAGTTCACCAATTGGATGGAATTGAATCGTAGTCCATTATTAGTTACAACAGGATTTTTCCACGTCTAGATTTGGGACAATGTAAATCGCACCTCAGCTGGGGGTAATGAAGCATATGAACTGATGGGGCAGCTGTTCAAAGGAGGTCATATGATCAGCTTGGAAGAGCTCTGCCACCCTATAGAGATTTGTCAGGCTTTCAAGCTAAAAGCCTCAGTCTTGGCTACTCTTTTGTTCTCTTTTCCAAGGGAAACGGCACAGTTAGATCATTTTGATCTTAGCACAAATTAAAAATCTCAAACAATATATTACGGAACTTTTTCCTAGAAAACCAACTGTGTTTGCTTTCATATTTCATTCACAGTAAGTTTGTATAAGTATTTGTCTATCTTTCCCTGACATGGATTTGAGCACATGCAGAGCATGTAGCCATATTTTCCTTGGTTTGATAACTTTAATTAAAAATGTAGACTTGAGCCAAAACCTGATAGACTATTCATCTATGACTGGATTAATGAATATAATTGAAATGTGCTGAGTGTAGCTGATTTGTGCTTGTTAGATTTTGTTAGGTTCATTAATGAGAAATGGGTGCATCATTATACAGCTGCAGTAAAACTGAAATATTTTACTTCATGTCAGATCCAGCTTTAGCATGTTTACAGAATGAGAATATTCTGAATCCAAACTGAAATTTGGCAGTTTGAATGTTTCAAATGAATGCCTCTCTCCCAAAATAAATGCACTCAGTGGATGAATGTAAAAGGAGATAGTGGAATCATTCCCCGTATTAAATACTGAGCATTACTGGGGAGCAAGCATGAGCATGGAAGTACTTTGTAGCATCTGGTTTCTTAGGCTGGGGGAGCATTTACTATAAATGTTGTTATGGAGAGAATGCAGACAAGAAAAGAAGTGATCACTTAATGGACAGAAGTGGAGGAAGAGATGCTAATCCTTTCTGGCTTTAAAAAAAAGCATAATATAAGTACTTGATTTATGTATCATGTTACGACCAGGTGAGGAGGGGGTCCCACGCTCCCCTCTTGCCCCTTCCTTTTATTTGACCACAACAGCATTTTTTTTTCCTGTTAAACAGTGGTTCTGCTTACCACCTCCAGGAGTGTTTTACCTTTTTCCTTTACTGTGATCATGAAAGAACCAATCGCACAGATTTTCTTGAGTTTAAACAAGAAGGAAGCAAGTATCATCATTTGCTACACATTCACACGAGAATCACACACACAAATGAGGTACAGGAGGGAAAGTAGATTTGGTCGTTGGATTAAAGTACAGAATAATGGAACTTAAATACAGTCTGTAAAGTGGATGATCCAGTAGTCTTCAGCTGAAGTTCTTGAAGTTCTTGGTTGATCAAAGTGTGTTTTGGCTGGCTTGCTTTGCTCAGAGTTTTCCTGAAGGCAGAATCTGTAGTTGGCTCTCTTCCCTTGGTTGCTGAATGTAGCGGTCTATAGGCTTGGAGGATCTCCCAGTCGCAGAGAGTTTTCAAACTTGATGTTTTCTGGGGAGAGAGAAAGAGAGAGGAAAGGAAGGCTTGCAGCTTTCTGCTGTTGCACACTCAGTTACTACTTGTCTTCTGTCTGTGTAGCAAAATTTCCAGTTTCTTCAGAGATGAACAGGCAGTCAGTCACATGGTTCTCTCAATCCCCTTTGTTTCTAATGAGGTTTTTCTAGAATCTTCTTATGAAATTCAAGGTTCTGCATGCCCCAGGATACCCATTCACACTTGGAGGGGTTTGGTTCTTTCAAAGTCAATGTGTGAGGATGGCCTTGAGTGCCGTGCTAATGAAGCCATTTTACGTAATTCAATCGCTTAGAGCAAGCCATTATCCTGGCTGGGCTTCTTGTTAGACTTTTTGTCTCCAGTTCTATCTCTTGGTATTTCAAATGTAAATGGCAGTGACCATCTTGGCTGCTAGTTTTAAAAAAATTACTGTAGCGTTTTTTCCCATTAAAAGTCTACGGTAAGTTTCCAACCGAGGAAATTAATATTTCTCATTTGGCATATAGGGTTTTCTTGACAATCATCTTTCACAACCTTAGGATACTCCAAAGTAATGAAGTATAGTCATTGCTGCAGGGAAACCTGACAGCCATTTTTATATAGCAAGATCCCACAAACAGCAATGAAATACATGACCTGTTTTTGTAAGGATAGGCAGGACACAAGTCTTCTTCAAATGTTTAACATCCATCTGAGAGAGTATATGGGGCCTGGTTTTAACAGTTCATTTGAAAGACAGCACTTCCAACCATGCAGCACTCCCTCAGTACGATACCAAGGTGTCAGCCTGGATTATTTACTCAAACCTCTGATTATTCTGACTCTGAGGTGAGCGTGCTTACATGGCTGTCACAGAGTGACCATGTGAACTTCAGATGATTCCGTGTAGACATGGCATTGTGCATAGATTCAGGTGTTTACTGCCACTTCACTGCCTGGACTCAGATTTCCCTTTTCCTGACAAACAGGGACTGGTGCTAGCTGCTCCTGCCATGTATCACAATGAAATGGTGGAGGAGGAGGGCCTAGGTCTCTGGTAAAATTCTCTCTCCTCAATTGCACTTACCACCATTTCCTAGGGCCCCTGTGTGTAAGATAGTGGTAAGCCCCAGCTAACACTGGTAAAGGGCTTTATAACCCCCACTGTAGACAAAGAGAGGGCCTTGTAATGGCCTCCTCTCCCTCCAAGTAGGCCCCAGCACTTACTTGTTGAAGGGCTCACAAAATTGAGATTTTCAGTGGAGCAGCACCAAAATTCTCTCCACTTGCACTGATGGGATCCCTCTTGGTGGCAAGAATCTCACTGGGATGTACAGGGATTGAATCTTGACACAGGAAAAAGAAAATATGCTCTTGCAAGAATCCCACCCTGAAGAAGGAAATTCCCCGCCCCCACCCCAATCTGCCCAATACGTCTTATACAAAGAAATTCTGTTTACAAGGTAATGACATTTTTTCTGTCAAGAGTTGTTGGCATTGCTGGTAATGCCAGCATTTGTTGCCCATCCCTAATTGCCCTTGAAAAGGTGTTGGTGAGCTCCCTTCTTTAGCCACTGCAGTCCATCTGGTGTAGGTGCACCCACAATGCTGTTAGGAAGGGAGTTCCAGAATTTTGATCCAGTGACAGTGAAGGAACGATGATATAGTTCCAAGTCAGGGTGGTGTGTGTCTTGGAGGGGAACTTGCAATTGGTGATGTTCCCATGCATCTGCTGCTTTGTCCTGGATGGTGTCAAGCTCCTTGAGTGTAGTTGGAACTACGCTCATCCAGGCAAGTGGAGAGTATTTCATCACACTCCTGATTTGTTCCTTGTAGATTGTGGACAGGCTTTGGGGAGTCAGGAGGTGAGTAACCCACCACAAAATTCTCAACCTCTGACCTGCGATTCTAGCCACAGTATTTATATGGTTGGTCCAGTTAAGTTTCTGGTCAATGATAACCTCCAGGATGTTCATGATGGGGATTCAGTAATGGTAATGCCATTGAATATCAAGGGGAGATGGTTTTGGTTCTCTCTTGTTGGAGATGATCATTGCTTGGCATTTGTGTGGCATGAATGTTACTTGCTACTTATCAGCCCAAGCTGGAATGTTGTCCAGGTCTTGCTGTACATGGACACGGACTGCTTCAGTATCTGAAGAGTTGCAAATGGTATTGAACACTGTGTAATCATCCACGAATATTACTACTTCTAACCTTATGGTGGAGGGAAGGTCATTGGTGAAGCAGTGGAAGATGGCTGGGCCTAGGACACTACCCTGAGGAACTCCTGGAGCGATGTCCTGGGGCTGAGATGATTGGCCTCCAACAACTAGAACCATCCTCCTTTTGTGCTAACCAATGGAAATTTTCGCCCCTGATTCCCATTGTCTTCAAATTGGCTAGGGCTCCTTGATGCCATACTCGGTCAAATGCTGCCTTGATGTCAAGGGCAGTCACACTCACCTCGCCTCTTGAGTTCAGCTCTTTTGTCCATATTTGTACCAAGGCTGTAATGAGGTCAGGAGCCGATTGCCCCTGACGGAACCCAAACTGAACATTGGTGACCAGGGTTATTGCTGTGTAAATGCTGCTTGATAGCACTGTCGACGATACCTTCCACCACTTTACTGATGATCATGAGTAGACTGATGGAGGAATTATTGGCTGGATTGGATTTGTCCTGCTTTTTGTAGATAGGACTTACCTGGGCAATTTCCCACATTGCTGGGTAGATGCCAATGTTGCAGCTGTACTGGAACAGCTTGGTTAGGGGTGCGGCTAGTTCTGGAACACAGGTCTTCAGTATTACTGCCGAGACGGTGCCAGGGCCTTTACTGGATCCAGTACCTTCAGCCATTTCTTGATATCATATGGAAGGAATTGAATTGGCTGAAGACTGGCATCTGTGATGTTGGGGAGCTCAGGAGGAGGTAGAGATGGATTATCCACTCGGCGCTTCTGGCTGAAGTTGGTTGCAAATGCTTCAACCTTGTCTTTTGCACTGACGTGTTGGGCTCCCACGTCATTCAGGATGGGAATATTTGTGGTGCCTTTTCTGGTCAGTTGTTTAATTGTCCACCACCATTCACGACTGGATGTTGCAGACCTTTGATCTGAAGTCTTTTGTCTATTGACAAACAAATTTTTTTTTCACATTACCCTTTTATTAAGTGACATGAAGCAGGTTTAGGAGGCTTGAAAACAGTGGCTCTGAAATTTTACCTGATTTTTTTTCAGTTATTTCAGATTTGCTACGACAAAACTTGACTTTTGATGCCAGTGTAAGACTTGAAAGGAAACCTTATTTTTTGCACTAAAGACATTGACATACGTGCAGTTTAATACCACCTTTGTCACTTTTGCTTTCTTCCTCAATCAGGACCCTGCAATTTTTGCGATACTTCTAATTTTACTGTTTATATATCTCTGTCCTCTGACCTCCTTGCTGCTATTTTCTGGGAAGGAGAATGCATCTACTGGTTTGTGCCACCATAAATGCTGCAAGAATTGGGAACACCATGTAATTAGTGCATTCTAAGGCTCACCGCTTCGCTTGTCACATCAAGGCCGTTTCTTTCTTGGCGGGAAGCTGGGGAAAGGACTTTTCCAAAATAGGCCTCGAAGGCTGAAAATGCGTTTCGCAATGGGTATTCCCTTGTTACAATATATTTTGAAGGAGGAAGGGGAGGAGCAGCAGCATCAGCAGGCAACCAGTGAGGACATGCTTAGAAAGGTACCACCAGGTGAGAATCAGTAAAGAGATTGCAAAGGGATATTTACTGATTAAGTGATTGAGCAAGAAGGTGGCAGATACTGTGGCGACGAGAGCAGGTCAGAGGCTGGGAATTATGTGGTGATTATCTCACCTCTTGACTCCCCAAAGCCTGATACCACAAAGCAGCCAGCTTGATCAGCACCCCATCCACCACCTTAAACACTTAGTCCCTGCATCACTGGCGCACAGTGGCAGCAGTGTGTACCACATACAAGATGCATTGTAACAACTTGACAAACCTCCTTCGGCAGCACTTTCCAAACACATGAACCCTATCACCTCAAAGGACAAGGGCAGCAAACCCATGGGAACACCACCATCTGCAAGTTCCCCTCCAAGCCACACACCATCCTGACTTGGACTATATTGTGGTTCCTTCACTGTTCCTGGGTCAAAATCCTGGAGCTCCCTCCCTAACAGCATTGAGGGTGCACCTACACCAGATAGACTGCAGTGGCTTATCACCACCTTCTCAAGGGCAATTAGCTTTTACAGATTGTAAAAGCTTTTATAGGTATATAAAAAGGAAAATATTAGCAAAGACAAATGTGAGCCCATTACAGGCAGAGACAGGAGAATTTATAATGGGGAATAATGAAATGGCAGAGAAACTAAACAAATACTTTGGCCGTGATTTTATCCAGTTGACGGGGGTCTCAAAGTCTGTTAAAAGCGATGGAGAACCCTCTGTTTCCTCTTCTGTGGGAAGCCCACTGAATCAAGAGCCTATTAGGCACTTAACTGGACAGCAGCAGGCCTTCCACTGGATAAAGGACCCCAGAAATGGAAGTCCCACCCTCTGAGAGCTGCTGGCCAATTAGAGGCTGACAGCTTTCTAACTGAGCAGCGCCACTGCGGAGGTGGTGGCTGCTGCCAGTGGAACACCAACCCGAGGTCCAGGAGCGGGCTGGATCCAGGCCACAGGTAGGTCAAGGTGGGAGGGGTCTCAGAGTGGGGGTTGCAAGGGAGATGGTGTAGTGGGTGTCAGCAGCAAGGGCCTGGAGGTGGCTCCAATCAGTCCTTTGCGATGCCAGCTCCCTCTTTCAGTCACCCACCCCGGCCCCTGGAGCCTGCAAGCAGCCTGCACGTTTTTTCCTGCTATGCTTCCTGGGCAGCGACAGGGCTGCCCAACACTCAGCTAATTGCGCCAGTGGAATGAGGCCCTTAATTGGGCATTAATTGCCCAGGTAAGGGCCTCAATTGGTGGCAGGGTGGGAAGGCCATTCACAGGCCTTCCTGCCCCAGAATTAATTTCAGCAGAGATGAGAAGGTGGCGGGGTCCACCCCCCACCACCATTCCACCCAATTATATGCTCTCCCCACCTCCAAACCTGCATTGGGGGAGAGCATAAAATTCCCCCCTTTGTGTCTGTCTTCAAGGAGGAAGAACAAAAAAGTCCCAAAATGCTATTCCCTTGCTCTCTAGTGAGAATAAGGAACTGAAAAAAAATTAGTATTAGTAAAAATGTAGTACTGGAGAAATTAATGGGACTGAAAGTTGATAAATCCCCTGGACTTGATGATCTACATCCCAGAGTGTTGAAAGAGGTGGCTGCAGAGATAGTGGATGCATTGGTGGTCATCTTCCAAAAAGGTGAAAGGTTATTGGGGGTAGGCGGGAATGTGGAGTTGAGGTTACAATCAGATCAGCCATGATCTTATTGATGGCAGAGCAAGCTCGAGGGATCGAGTGGCCTACTCCTGCTCCTAATTCATACGTTTGTATGTTTGCATGAATTTATAGATTGGTGGAGCAGGCTCGAGGTGCTGCATGGCCTACTCCTCTTATTTATGTTCTTAGATGCTAGTTCAAGAAGTTCAACTTCAGACTCTCTACTATTCCCCGCAATTTCAATTTCAAGGCCTTTTTTTAAGAGCAAAATTGTGGAGGACACAGCACATTAACACAATTCACAAATCAGCTCTGCAACATTACTATAGGGAGCTCCCTGGCCTATCTAGGTACCTGAATCGTTCCTTCAGCATGCTTATAACCTGTTCAGTTCTAATTTTAATTCAAATGCTTATGTGAGCCTCATTGTAGTGGTCCTCCACTGCACAAATCGTCTTTTGCAATGGTATTAACAACTATAGTAGAATTAGATACCCTTCATCTCCAAGAAGCCAACCTACACCTTGCCCTTGATTCTGAAAGTGCAGGGGTAATAGTCTGCAGAAGGATTAATAAGGTATGGCAGGTCTCTGCATATTGGACATTGATGTGTAGAAATCTATGCCTGTAGTCATACACTAATTGGGCACTCGGGGACTGAAATTTCTTTGGGTTCACAAAGTAGTGTGGGCTCACAGCAAGAGCTTATGTGGCCCTGAATGTCCAATTATTATAACTATTGCTCCCAGCACTCTTAGGAAGCCAGAGAGCTAATAGAAAATAATGGCATGCTCACTCATCTGTCTTGCTTTTGCATCAAATTTAATTAACTAAGCTGACCTGCCAAATATGGCATTAATTGTATGTCTCCTGCAAGAACGACAACAAATTGACTGACCTGTTAGAAGTTGCCATTTGCCCCTTGGAATGATCCTATGGCAAGGCAATTAAGCAGATGTCCCATGAAGATCCTAAGGTTGCAAACATCTATCTTGTTTTCTGTTCCTGTGCCAGTTTGTTAGATTTTCATGATTGTTCTGAATCTATCAATTTCTAACAATTCAGTGGAACTTCCTAACTAAACAATTCACAAAGATTCACCACCAAGCATCCCCTTTACTTTCCTCAGGCCTATTCTTAAAGTGTCACCTTGGGGTGTGAGATACCATGGCTGTTCTGAATGACTATGAGCATCTTGGCAAAAACATAATTATTTTCTCAGACTTGGGATGAAGCCATGACAGACTGTTTGTGTGGGTTTGACGTCTCTGTAGCCTTCATCTGCAGACTTGATTCTACCTGTTAAGACAACTTGGATGAACGGTGAATTCTGTTGTACTGCTATCCTAAGGGAAAGCAATTTCCACAAAGCACCGTTCTGCTCTCCCACAAGATTTGGGAACTTTATGGAATTACTAATAACCCTTAAACCTTGAGAGAGTATTATTTTGCAGTTGCATGGAAATGTTAAATATGTTGAAACATACTGTCGACAAATGCTGACTGATAATGTGTGTTTTTCCAGGATTTTCTGTTTTCCTTTGATTTCTGAATCTGCAGTATTTTGTTTTTATTCCTTTTGACATTCCACCATATTTATTAGGATCTACTGTAAAGAAGAAAACTGCTTTCATTTAACAAAAATATGTCAATTAAGTTAAAATAAAAACAGAAATGCTGGAAATACTCAGCAGGTCTGGCAGCATATGAATATGTCAAATTTCCATGATAGATTGAAATTGCATTAGAATTGCCAAGCAATTTATATTTGCAATTCTCATCAAACAGTCTCTGGTAATCATGTGCCTTAGTACTTGTAGTTTGTAAAGTTGTGATGGTTTTTGTTGACTTCCAATCTATAAACTGGGTGTGTTCCTGGGCCATTTGAGTGATAACTTGAGTGCCCTCTAAAGAGGGGTTGGGGGAGGAGATTTTAGTGGCGCTGCATACAAGTGCTGGTGGTGCCAGACCAAAATTTCTGTAAACTGCAGGTTTGCTGAAAAGAATCCAACTCTTAGTCTCTATTAAATTTCAGACTAAAATATATACTTCAGAAGCAGTGTCTGTACCTATACTGTGAAATAATACAGCTGTTTGTCAGATTCTTTAATTTGAACAAATCCAGTGGAGAGTGGTGAAAGTTTATTTGCTTTAAGAGAGTATTTAATAACTTATATTTCTATTGAGCTATTTCTATAAAGTACTCAAAGAAGATGCAGTACAGTTACTGTTCACTGGATTAGCAAATTGCAGAAGAGTGTGTACGTCTTACAGGCGGTCAACTGATGCATAGAGAAATTACATCATGTTGACTTTGTACCTGTCAGATAAATATGTATGGTACCTTGTCTTAGAATTGCAGATTTGTTTGCCGATCTACATCTATAAAAGGAGCATTATTTTTATACTTGCTTGATGGTCAACGCTATATTGTGCTGTAATAGTCTGCAGTAAAAATACAAGACAAATGAATAGCCATGCTACCAGTATTTGTTAGTAAACCCTTCCATTCAAGTGGCACAATAAGTGGGATTAGAAATCTGAAGACACTATAAACTATTTTGTTGTTTTTAATCTAAAGTAGATACCAGAAGATATTCAATAATGCTACTGATAAGTTGGAGGATACACTGGACTCTAACAATAGGGCTGTTGTGCTTGGAGTATAAAGGTCATTATTCATGGAAAAAGTAACATTCTGTTTTTGTTATGATATTCCAAGATTTTTGTTGATGTTTTGATGATCAGATTTCTACTTCTGATAGCTGAGAGTCTGTATGTCTTACTGGCGGTCAACTGATAATCACATAATTTGCAATACTGTATCCTACATTGCAAAGGACAGTGAGGAGGGAGACAAAATGTCTGCTCAGTCCCCAGCAAGAACCATGATCCAGGAAGTTGCAATAAAGAAATAAGAAATTTATAAATGGAAATGGATAGGTTAGGTGAATGGGCCAAAATTTGGCAGATGGAGTTTAACGTGGATAAGTGTGAGGTTATCCATTTTGGTCGGAAGAATAGAAAGGCAAATTAATATCTAAATGGAGAGAAACTTCAGAGTGCTTCAGTGTAGAGGGATCTGGGTGTCCTTGTGCATGAATCTGAGAAATCTAGTATGCGGGTGCAGCAGGTAATAAGGAAGGCAAATGGAATTTTGGCATTTATTGCTAAAGGAATAGAGTATAAAGGTAGGGAAGTGTTGCTGCAACTGTACAAGGCATTAGTGAGACCACACCTACAGTATTGCATAGAGTTTTGGTCCCCTTACTTGAGGAGGGATGTAATTGCATTGGAGGCAGTTCAGAGGAGGTTCACTAGATTGATTCCAGAGATGAGCGGTTTGTTTTATGAAGAGAGATTGAGCAGTTTAGGCCTTTACTCTCTAGAGTTTAGAAGAATGAGAGGAGATCTCATTGAGGTATATAATATGATTAAGGGGATTGACAAAGTAGACGTGGAGAGGATGTTTCCTCTTGTGGGGCAATCTAGAACGAGAGGTTATAGTTTTAGGATAAGGGGTAGCAGATTTAAAACAGAGATGAGTAGAAATTACATCTCTCAAAGGGTCGTGTGTCTGTGGAATTCACTACCCCAGAGTGCGGTGGATGCTGGGACATTGAATAAATTTAAGGAGGAGATAGATTTTTAATTAGTAATGGGTTGAAGGGTTATGAAGAACGGGCAGGAAAGTGGAGTTGAGGCCGAGATGAGATCAGCCATGATCGTATTGAATGGCGGAGCAGGCTCGAGGGGCTGAATTGCCTACTCCTGCTCCTAGTTTGTATGTTCTAAGTTTAAAAGAATTGCCTGTTCTCTCAGCAAGCAGAGAAATTCTGCTAACTGCTATGTTTGAATCAGAGTGACTGTTATGTGGTAAGCCCCACCCCTCCCATCTCTGGTTTAAGCTGTTGTTTTTCTCTGCAGCGGAGGAGAAGCAACTGGACTCTGACATGAGCAGACCCTAAGTGGGGGTTCCTCTCTCTCTGTCCATTCCAGCTTGAAAGCTTTCAAATCCTGCTTGTTGACTGACCACCTTTGCATACACCGGTTATAATCAGAAACCCTGTTGGAAGAAATCATCTGCATTGCTGTCTGCAAGACACCCATTGAATCAATCATCTACCTCTTGAAACTAAAAGCCTCAGGAGAACTGAATTCAGCTAGAAGCCAGACAAATTACCAAATACCACAGACTTTATACTTTTTATGGACTCTAACTCAACCAATTTACCTTTCCCCACTCTGTAACCTATTTGTGTTTGTTTAAACCTCTAGTGTGTATGTGAGAGTATAAGTTGGCGCATTGTTTATTATTTTATCAGTTCAGTTTAGGTACAATACATTTAACCTCTTTCTTTGTTAAACTCAAGAAAACTGGTCCAATTGGTTCTTGTTATGATCATGGCAAGTAAGTAATCAAACACCTACTGCATTGGCCAGTACATCCACTTTAAGAAAGAATTAAATCTGTTGTGGTCAAACAAGGAGAGGGAAAAGAGGGAAGCCCTTCGACCCCTCTTCACTTGACTGTAACAATGGCTATATCATTGGACTTAGAAGAATGGGAGATGGCTCTGAGAATTGGGAGTTCTGAGGTGATGGCTTTCAGGTTTAGCAACACTGGGGAGGGGGAGGTTGGGTTCTGTCGGATTTAATAGCTCAGTGGAGGGGGAACCTGAGGTCTGGTAGTATTTAGAATATGGAGTTTTACAAGAATGGAGGGTGGATGAATGTGAAAACAAGAGGTGAATTTTGCTACAGAGGATCCAGTCCCACCATCAGAGCTGAGAATAGGAGCCGACCCCCCTCCAGTGGCGGTGGGACCCTGGAGCAAGCCACCATCAGGGCCGTTGTCCAATTGAGGCTGGTGGCTGGCCCCACACATCCCCCAGAGCTTCTAGCTGAATCAGAGGGCCATCAGCACCGCAGCATTGGCAACGCTACTGCTGAGGCACCCTCGAAGACATGCAAGTTTCTGAGGAAGCTGGGGTCAGACACGCAGACCCTGGAAATCATGCAGGGGGTGGGTGGCAGATGGTGGTGGGAGGTTTATTCCTGTGACAGTGAATTAGGGGCGGGGGCAGCTATTGGCAACTGGGGTGGGGTGGTGGGTGCTCCTCCATGGGCTATGGAGCGCCCATCAAGGAAGGCCCCCACACCCCCCCCCCCACCACAACCCCAGGAAACCGCTGAGGTCATCTACATTTACCTGATAGTCTCCTCACACGGTGGTGGACCCTCTTGACATGTGCAAAGTGCCCGCGGGGGCAGGAAGTGCTCCTTAATTTGTCCCTTATGTGGCTCAGTTGGCCACCCAGTGGGTGGCTGTGCCATTGTGGTACCCGCCACTGGCAATATGCCATGGTGGCAGGAGGACATAGGACTTCCCTTCAGATGTCTTCCCCTGCCATATTACCAGCCCTCCTGCCTCCCAGCCTGTCTACGAAGGGCTGGGAAAATTCCACCCCAAAGTTTGCAGGAGTTCTTTTCAGTGCTACAAATATATTTTTGATTGGTTCTTAAAAAATTAAAAGAGAAAGTGTTTCCAGATATTAACAACGAGGGTGTTGAGAATTCTAGTGCTGTTCCAGGTCAGTATCTGCTACCAGCCCAATAAAAGTCTGCAACGGAATACAGATTCTGCAGCTCATTCATCCAAAATCTGTAGTATGTTGGTAAGTTCTGTAATATTTTCATGTGAAGCAAAGTGTAACAGCAGTAATTTTTATTTTAAAATATAGCATTACCATGCTTGCTAACAAATATTGATGGTTTATAAAGTGTAGATTGCAAAAGCACAGACATTTCTTCAACTGTTCTGTGTTCAATTCAATTGTTCATTCCATCCCATGAAAGGCCAATGTATTTTTATTTAGCATTGAGACAATGGAATATTAATATTCAGATGTCCTTCTTCAGATTCATTTTTCTCGCGATGTATGTTATATTTTGCGTTCTGAAGCTCAGCTCTGAATCAGCAAAATTTAAGACTGTTGATGGAGGTCAAAGCTAGTCTTGCAAAATGTGGTACATGTGTTTGCACATCAAATAAGAATCAAGTCTTTGGGGATTTACCCATCATAGTTTTTGATGTGATTTGGCCCCATCATCTTTAAATAAGTTTCATATTTCTCAACTGAAGTACCTTAGCATCCTGGGGTAGTATTGAATTTGTAAAAAAATTCTGCACAGAAGTGATGTCATTTTTTAAAAACTTCAATATTTGAACACCCCCTACTGAGACAAATTCTCCTTTGTCCTTTCCTCTCGCCCTTGTTTTTCCCTCCTGCTCTCCCCCTCCATCCCCTCCTTCCCCCCTTTCTCTCCCCACTTTCTCTCCCCCTCTTTCTCCCCCCTCTTCTCCCCCTCGTCCTCTTTATCCCCTCTCCTTCTCCCCACCTCGTTCTCCCCCCTCGTTCTCCTCCCTCTTTCCCACCCCTCCTCTTTCCTACCCTTCCTCTTTCCCGTCCCCCTTTGCCCCCCTCTCCCCCTTCCTTCATCCCTTAGGTCCTGGTGAGGTGGGGGTTGGGGTTGTTCAGGAGAGCGGGGGGAGTTGCTCCATGGAAGGTGACTTGTGCTGCTGGAGGGCCCCCTGTGGGGCACAGCCTGCCCGATCATGATGGCGCCCGCCAGGAGGCCTCCTGGTGGCGTCCACAGGTGTTGAAGTTCCCGTCCGCCGCTGTTAAGATACCAGCTGGCCTGGGGCGGGCGGGCCATTTTAAATCTCACCTGCTTCTGGTAAAACGGCAGCAGGGGCAGGTTGACAACGAAAAGGCTAAATACAAATATAGCAGTTTAAACATGTGCTCTGTTACTACATGCAGAAAAAATTCTTTTTCGTATAAATAACAACAAAGCAGTAAATTCCACCTCAAATCCTCTTTCTTAGTTATGCAAAAGAAAAAAAAAGTTTTTTAAGCACAGAAAATACTAATTATGCGAAACTTGCTACCAAGATGGAGCCTCACTCCATGGCAGGGGTGTTTGGAGCATGAGATGCAGGAGACCGTCTGCTTCATTTGTAAGTAGGCTGATTTTTCCAGAAGTTGGGCAGGCTGATCTCCGTATCATGTTCTCTGATCTGTATCCAACCAGAGTCAGGTTTCGAGCCAAGACTGAAACCTCGCAAAATCAGCTCAAAATTCCCTCATGCAGGAGAAAATAATTAAAATATGTTCGATTAAGTATGAAATCCTATTAAACGTAGCATTTAAACTATTTACCACATTCAACTAGTCAACCACAAAACAAATCTGTTCACAAAAACAAAGCAGCAGCAACAATGTGTTCTGGTAGAAGCAGAAACCGGCTGTCTTCTATCCCACTGAAGATGTGTTTAAAGGAGCAGGGCTCAGTATGTCCAGAGGGCAGACCTCCTTGTGGTTTTCCCACCATGGTTGTTAAAAATGTGCACTAAATTAGCTGTTTGGCATCACATGATATTTACCACCTGGAGAAGAAGCAGTTTTCTTCAAGATTCTAGTCATTTCACTATCAAAAGTCATTTCTTTAATTTAAAAAGGTTAAACTGGAGGATCAGTTCTGTGGATGGAAGGATAGGTACAATTCGGCAGCTATGGATAAATATTTTGGCGTATTCTGTCACTGCAGTATCGCTGAAGGTTCGGGACCTTCTTAAAAGTCAACACATAGCTGCTTTAATACAGATCAATCTAGAGATTCACAGCCCTTAACACTGTTAACTCAGGAAGCATTCTAGAGATTGGATCACCCTTGAATCGGTGTGCAGTACCAGTGCAGTGCAGGCTATCCAGACCTTAAGAGGCCAGTACCAGGAGAACTGGTGTGCCGTCCTCATTTGTTTATGGGTGCCAGTCGCAGCTCACTGGCCCCGTGAGACACTATGATCTGCTGCTCGGATGGAGGTCGAAGTCATAAGCTGAGTCCAGAGGGGTAGAGGAGGCAATCAGGAGGGGAGTGAGTGCA